>NC_086359.1:12004601-12327726 GCF_036324505.1 Eleginops maclovinus
CGGCCTCTGAAAATTAAAAAGTGTGTGTGTGTGTGTGTGTGTGTGTGTGTGTGTGTGTGTGTGTGTGTGTGTGTGTGTGTGTGTGTGTGTGTGTGTGTGTGTGTGTGTGTGTGTGTGTGTGTGTGTGTGTGTGTGTGTGTGTGTGTGTGTGTGTGTGTGTGTGTGTGTGTGTGTGTGTGTGTGTGTGTGTGTGTGTGTGTGTGTGTGTGTTGTATGAGATTAGTATGCGTGTGTGTGAGAGATGACAGTCTGCCTGTAGATCCACAGGGACTGGACTGAGAGCAGGTGTACTGCTCCGTCCCTCAGCCGTGCCAGGACACACCGTGCCAGCGATGTCCGCCTCTCAACACCCCTGCATCTCCCTCTCCCTCTGCCTCACCTTCTGTCTACCTCTTTCCCTCCCCACTTCCTTTCAACCTCCATTCCTCCTTACTTCCCAGTTCACATCCTGCTCTAGGTTTTTCTTATATTTTCCCATCCTGCACTCATTCTTCCACTCACCTGCTCCAAAATGGGCTAAATCCCATGATACCCTTCATAGCCTTTTCCATTTGCAGTTCCGGCCTGCACCCAAACCTCACCAAATATATTCTATGGGCTCTAGCCTCGATCGACAAGGACCCATAGTCTTACCATTATTATTGTTCAATTATTCATCAGTGATATCACAGTCTTAATGGTTTGTAAATCCCTGGAGGAAAAGCCTTTTTATACTTTTCCTCTATCAGTAGGAAGCCAGAAAGTTAGAATAATTAACTTTAGCCTCATATTTAACCAGTTCTGAACACTCTAGATTCCATTTGATTTATATTGCTTTGATATGTCACTATATATAAGACATTTTAAACAAATGTATGTATTCACATTTTTTGCCAAAGACTAAACTTTACACAATGCACTTGGAAACATCATCAAAGTCTTATATCACATAAAAAAGCATGAATAAATCTTTATGCAAGCTCCAAATGCTACTTAAAGTTAACAGCTTATGTTTACCAGTTTTCCTCTGCCCATTTGAACAAGTCATTTCACAATGAAACATTATGGGGGAAAAGGGGGCATTCTCTGAGTGCTGCAGTAAGTTTACAGAATAAATCGTTTAAAAAAAAACCATTCCAACAATAGAGAGGGATGGTCGATAATAGAAGGGACTTTAGGGACCAATAAACAGATAACCAATTTTGAATATATTTTATTTTGAAATAGTTATCATGGACCAGTTAAGGGTTGATCACCTTTAACTGCTGCTGGGGTAACGCAGCTGTCGGGTTATGGTTTACATCATTTCATTGCCTAAGATAATTGTCATATCTGACACACAGAAATGTCTGCCTGATGGAGTTCACCTTGGCTTGGCTTTTTTTGAAACTATATGCATTTTGATTTATACAAACACATCAGCTGAAGCAGTGACCTGGATGCATTAAGCAAATTATGGGGCATCAAAGCATGAACAAACACTGATTTTAATGGGGCTCCAAAATAATTACCCTGGTCATGTTTATTCTATTTACATTTCATTTCTGTTTTTCATCTCTGAATTATACATATTTATAATGTACTTGCAAAAAAGACCCAACATTACCTAATGTTTAATGCCCAAGCTTATTCTTCCCTCTCTTACTAAATGTCAAAAAACAAAAGTGATCATTTCCAGCAGCAGTATCAGTATACGTATATGCTTAAAACACTGAGCTGTCACCGAGACACACAACTTTCATGTTTCTTCTCTAACTTCCTCCTGTCATCCAAAGCCCGCCAATTTAATACCCCCTCTCAAAGCTCCCTATTGTCTTCCAGGCTCCCCACATATATTAAAACCCTCCAACAGTCACAGCCACCTGCTTTATAGCCTCACTCCATCTTCACCACATGTCATGAAAGGTACACACACACACACACACTAATTTAGACACACAAGCTAGACCCCAGAATCTAATCAAACCTTCCCAACACATTCAACCCCTGCTCTGCTCGTCTGCTCCCTGCTTTCACAGCCAATCACAACACACACACACACACACACACACACACACACACACACACACACACACAACACATACACAACACACACACACACACACACACACACGGGGCACTTATCATCACCCATTTCTTCCCCTTCCAACACATGGTCTTCACTTGCAGTTCTCTTACTTAGTGTGAAGGGTTTTGCTTAATTTACTTTCTATTGCTCACCCTGGAGAATGTCTGCCTGTGTGACAATAAGTAAACATCTTTGTTGATGTACAGTATGTCATTACAGTGCCCCTCATTAGATGCATTTTTATTCACCCAGAGCCTTGTAGAGGTCTGAACTTGTTTTGCTGTACAAAAACAGAAAATAGGTTTGGACAAACCCTGTTTTAGCTCACATAAAGGGGTTTTATTATGAAGGCCAACCTTATAAGTAAAAAGTAATTTCACCATGCATCACATCTCTTCTAAATAGACTCTTAAAATTCCACGATGCATATCGTTTTTTGAGAAATTGTTATTTCCTAAACAGGGAAATATAATAACCAGATGTTCAGTTGTTTCTGAACATTATTTGATCAATGGAATTATCCTTTTATTTACAGCACATTTGTTCTAAATCAATATTTTTTTTCTTTGTTCTGCCATGTCACCACTCACACACCAAAGAGAAAAAAGTGTCACTTGAATTTTTCTGTTGAACACTTGCAAGGCTTCTGTTTCTCACTGGAGGACTGCCTTTGCTGCTGCTTTTTTTGTTGTGTTTGTTTACAATTTGGAGATTTTAGAACGAATGCTCACCGCACAGTGAACATGCAAGAGAGAGGGAGTCAGCCAACGGGAGGATTAATCTAGCGTCTGACAGCTGTGCAGCTCGACTGCTGTAGAAGTGGCCACAAGAGCCAGGAATCACAGCTTGCCAATCTTTACGCCTTTCCCTGTCTCTGCCCCGATGCTGCCCACGCATCTGAGTAATTGGTCAAATGCAGGAGATTATAAGCATTCACAGAAAATGGCCTTTAATGTTCGTTCGGGTGACCTGTTTGTCTCCTTTGAACAAGGCCTGTAATGTGTAAAATACGAAATAACTTGTGCCCAAGGCGTTATACAACGTGTGTGTTCATGTGTACATGTACTGTCTTTACATGTGCCTCTGAATAAGTGAGCGTGTGCATGTAGCGGTTGAACTCCGCATGTGTCCTTTTTTTCTGGCATACAGATGCTCTTTCGATCTGTGTCTGTCCTTCTTTTCATACGGCTTCTGCTGTTGTGGTTACAGAGATGAATAAATGTATGGACACAGTCCCGTGGGCGCTGCTTTATTACTTTTGGTTCATTGTGCAGCATAAACAGTTTGGCAGTTTGATTCCATTTCACTTGGCTCTTTCTATCCCTATCTGATGTTGAAATGAAAACAACTTCATTTGTTGTTCACAGGCCAGCCACCATTTTAATGTTTTTTTACTTGCAAAATAGGACAGCTCCAAGGGTTTGTTCCAATAAAGGAAATTCAAAGACTCATGTTTGTGTGTGTCTGAGGGACACAGAACCATATTCATAGCCTACTAGTATACACTTTACTTTTTGTCAGTTCAAGCTCGAAGCGTGAATGTTATCAACCTCCACCAGAGACCATCTTGTGATGGGATCACACCAGCTGCATTGCCAAAATAGGCCAGGGGCATAAAAAGGGGCGGGACAATGGATGGTGTTCCCAATTTCATTAGTCAGTCATTTAAAAACATTGCAAACTAAATGTGATCCGCTAATGACATGCGATGTGTAATCAACGAGTTATAGTTTTCAATTAAGTTTTATAACACACACAAGCAATAAACACATCAAATGAACTTATACAATATACTGTTTCATAAGCCTAGATTTATCAGTCATAAAAAAAATAGAAAACCTCTCCCTCAGACATTATTATCCACATTCGAACTCCTAATGGGCACTAACAGGCTGTTTGTTTCAAAACATTGAGTGATTAACAACTGATGCAGGCTCCTCCAGGGTCAGGGTGACTGGATCCCATTTAGAGCTGCTTCATCAGCGCCGGGTCACCAGGTGATCAGATGTTGATGGGAATGAAGGGAGGAGGTGATGTTGAGGGTAATAACATCACCCTAACTGATTAAAACATTATAGTGTGTTAGTACTGCAATTGATAGGGAGAGCTGCTTCGTGTCTCAATATGCAAACATATTTAGTTGTCCTTCAGTACATTACAAACCGGTACGAATGTAAATGAGAGAGGCAGCAAGAGTGGTGTTTATTCCCAGGCTCAGGTAGAATATCAATTGACCTGGAACAATATTACAATCCAATGCACCACCAGGAGCCAGAACTCCTCCGAGTGGCTCTATACACAATGATGAAATGAGATAAGTCACTGTAGAGTGAGAGGTAATATCTTGCAGTCATATTCCCCCTGTTGGTGTTTGGATATTACATGATGCTGCTTTGGATATATCAGGCATGGAAACAATACAATATACAATAATTTAAATATAAAAAAAAAAACACTGTTTACAACTTGAGTACTTCGTCTGCGATGTAGAGAGAACAAATGAGGTTTTAATGTTTTCCCTTTGAGCTTTCGCAATCAACGGGTTTTACTGGTATAGCAGTTAATGTTGAACAAATAATCTTTAATAACTGTAAATACTCCTAACCCCAAAGCTCAACCATTGTGTGTTTGTATGGATATTAAGACTATACATACTGGTCTGAAGTGTGTGTGAAGAAATTGAAGGAAAATGTTTTGAAAATAATACTGTTTATCCTTCCTGTAGAGTTTGGAGAGGTTCCCAATCTATGTGCAGGATAGGACTATTGCTAAAGAGCAAAGAAGCTCTTCTTGTGGCTCCGTGGTGGACCAGAGCGTTGATCAGACAATATTTTGATCCTACTTTGATTCGTCACACCTCTGTTTGACACTGTCAAGATGAGGTCCTTTTTGAAATACTTAGTGTTAGGTATGGCCGGGTAAAAATATTTGAGGCATGTCATGGAGTCTTTTTTTTAAGATAATGGTTGCTCCTTATGTTGCAAATGTGTGGCCTTCCAATCCCCCTGAACTGAGAGAAGAGATTTAAATAATTCTACTGCTGATTTTACGATTCCTTACCTCACCTGTTTTCTTAGTCATGCAGTTATTTTCATGTTGGCGCTCTTTTTAGTGTTTAAAAAAATATATTTTTGAATTCTCATTTCTCTCCTCTCTCTCGCTGCCTGCTCTTCTTTAATTTAGAAAAGGTGTCTGAAAGTGAGTGGGTTGCTGGTGTTAATAGTAATGGAGGAAAATAAATCTCTGCAAACTGCATCAATGCTTACCTCAAACTGGGTTTATTAAAACTCCATGAAATAATATAAAATGAGCCTCAGTAGTGATTAAAAAAATGAAGTGATATGTTAAATTCCGCAGGGGGGAAAGACGACGGATGAAACGTAGTTATTTTTGAGATGCGTATTTTAAAAAGGACTGGTTCTTGTAATGGCTGAAATTAAAAATCCACTTTTTCTTTAAATATAGTACTGTTATCTCTTCTGAATTGTTGTCTTTAACCACTGCGGGGAACGGACCACAATTCAAAATGAAAAGAAGTGGTGGGATGCATTTCTAATGAATGTTCTCCACTGATGCGTTAGATATCTTCATGAATCAAAGCTTGAATCTTAACAGCAGAAACTGAAAGCGTGTGAAATGAAAATGTCCAGGGAAGAAAATAGGTGTGATGGCGTGCACACATGATGATGAGCTCTAATATACTGGAGACCGAAGACTTTGGCCGTCCTCTGGTTGTTCAGGGACTGGGACGGTTTAATTGAGGTTGTATTAGGGACCTCTAGGGAGGAATTTAACTTGTCAGGCTAATCATTTTAATGCTGGCCTTGGGTCAACACCCATTTTCGTCCATTCCATCAGAGGCAGGGTCAATTTAGTCAGCAGAGGACTCCGCTGCAGTCAGAGAGAAGACCATAGAGAGAGGCCAATGGTTCTGTTGATTCCCTTTTAATTAACTATACGGCTTTGCCATATTGTACCAACAATATTGCTTTGGGTCTTGGGAGAAATCATTCAAATGGTCATTGAAAGTGCTATAAAAGTTTTTTTACAATGTAATATCCAAAATAAAATGTCTTTGTATGAATTCCTGTTAAGGGAAATCCATTGTGTCATTGTAATTCGACATAAATGTTGTCCTTTCTGTTTCAGTTTTGTTCTGTTGCAAAGGAAATCAGGCTTTTCTTTTGAAGTATGCTCATGTCCCAAGGGCGTGAATAACTTAGTTTTGCTTCTTTGCCTCAAACATGCATACCATATTTGGAGGAAGCGAAAGCAGTGAATCAGCTTGTTTGCATTTAAATTTATCTCTTCCACAGCATGTGTTCAAAAATAATCTTGCAAGCCTATAAAGTATTCCATGAGGGTGTAAACTGTAGCATATGCATATGTGTTATACTGTTGGACCTTTGGAATACATATTTATCATAAATAGTAAAGCAGGTACTTGCATTCAGTGACACAGTGACTCACTAAAAACAGCTCTTCTTGATAATATATAACAGCACAGACACTTGGCGCTGTCACGTCTCCCTGAATGAAAATAAACACACTTCACTGTCCCTGTCCGTCACATTTAATTCAGAAGTCATGACCCTGATTAGCGCGTGTAGTTTAAATAAGAATTCAGAATATGTTTATGATGAGAGTGACAGCAGGGATTCAGTCAGCAAATCCCGTTTACATTGGAGGAGAGAGGGATGGGATTTGTCACCCACTGACAAATTTTGATAGGAGCTGAAAAGCGTGAAATTGAAAATAAACCATTGGATATATTGATCTATTTCCATCCTGGGGTGGATAAAAAAAAGAAAATTCTGTTAATAATGGAGGCAGAATTTTAGTTAACTGTATTCAGAGCATTAGCATGTTGGGAATAGCATCAGGACAGCTTTATTGGAGTATTACAAATGGTCTTACGTTCCAGAAATATTAACCCAATATGTTGTTTGAACGCCAGCATCTAATAACTCTAATGTAGATCATTAGGACTATACTTGTAACCTCACAAGCACTGATGTTATTATTTTTAAGGAACTACACCTGCAACATTGCTATAAATGCAATAATTATGTACAGTTCGAAAGATTGCCTGGACTCACATCTCCCGACAACAATCTCTGTCATTATGGTGACACCTCTGAGATATACAAACTGATCTTTTATCAAAATTAAAGCTGAGTTGAGTCTGTGATCCAAAAAATTGAGACAACTTAAACATGTACGGTTAACAGTGAATTATTGCTGATGCCAGAGGGATTGAATCTAGAAATAAAAAGAAAGAGCCAAGCCAAGGGCATCTCTCTTCAATCTAGATGACTGTCCCTGATCCTCGTAATTATGTGTGCATCCCACCATATCACTGAGATCTTAAACTGGGGGCAAATTAAACAGCCCTTTTATTGCTGTTGTGGCCCTCTGTATCGCTGGGCTGGGTAAGTCCATTACCTCCTTTTAGCATGGTGTGCAGCTTTACGGAGGTGAATCGAGGGATGCAGAATGAGGTCATGATAGATATACTGTACAGCAGTTTAGTTATGGGGAAGTGAAAGTTCAGGAAGCAGGTGCAGGTTGGCTCGGGGCCAATCCCTCAATTAAACTGTCCTCATACTGCTGAAGCAACCTCGAGCAAGATGTTACATCTATGAAAAAATAAAAAGACATGATCACACTTTCCACTCCCACTATTTTTTATAATCTTGGCCCTTGGCTTCCATATATCCACATACTATTCCCAACGTACTGCTTGGGTTACAGAGAAAAACAAAACACATTTTTCACATGCAAAAGAGTAAATACAGGTGTATAAAGAAGACTTCCAGTTCTGAAAACAACACTGTAAACAGCATGTGCAAATGATGCTCTTGGTTTGGGTGAAGGTCATCTACAGTTGCTTGCAAACTGCACTGACTGTTAAGTGCTTTTTGTGCTAATGATATGCAAGATGCAAAATGGCAGGGCTACCAAAGGACGCTTAGGACACAATAGCAGCAGTGGAGATAATTGAAATAGATTTCAGCCACTCTTGTGTCATTGTAGAAGAAGCATGCATGCCATGAATCAAGCTTTTCATTACAGCTATTAAAATCTGTTTTTGAGAAGAATAGAGCAATTTATCTCTTGTGTTACTGAGCATGAAGGATCAGCTTTACTTTTATAGACCTGACTTTACAATTTATAGAGGCTTTATCCAAGGGTGTACAAGAAATAAATCAGTTGATAGCTATAACATGTACCTTTTTTAAAAAGAACTTCTACATATTACCCTTCTACTTAACACTGATAGTGTGTGACGTTGGTTTGTATCCTGATATTTTTACTGAATGTCCTAATATATGTTAGTAAAAGAAAAACCTCAGAACAGTTCTGGAAATTCATTTGTGCCAAACATGGTTCAATTTATAATTTTACGGGAGAAAAGCATAATTGCGTCTGGTAATCAACAGTCCGGCAGGAACCAAATTTGCCAGAGGCGCAGCATAATTGATTCATGCACGACTGAGCCAATGTTCAGGTTGGCAGAACATTCTCAAAACGGGGCAGAATGTCCTAAAATAATGTCAGTGGAATGGGTATCTGTATTCCAAACGTTACGCGACCAATGGTCTGTTCAATTGTAAAAGGTCATAGGGACTCTAATGAGGTGCCTGCTGGGAAAATAACAAGCCCCTCATGCCTGGAAAGATACCTCCCCATGTCAGAACAGGTCAGCTGTAGCAGGATGGATGCGCTTCATCCTGGAGATGATGGAAGCATCATGAAGAATGGGACTTTTTTTTTTTTGCCCCAATCTCTTTTGTCATACAGAGTAAATATAAAATGTAAAAGCTCTACATAACCCTAAAAACTAGCAATAGTGTGAATTATAAATGATTCATTACAGCACATCAGCATTGAAACAAATTATTGTTTGTGAGACTGTTTCCACTCTCGCCCTTCTCCACCAAATGGATATTAAATACAGCAGTTCTTATTATTTTAAGATACAAACGTCACAGATGGAGCAGACCACCTTGCATCATGTTAAATGAGGCCAGTTGAGCTTAAATGAATTAACAGTGTCTATTGGTAGCATAAACCCTCTGTCCTTTTGGTTAGTCATTGAGCAGTTACTCTATAACAGAGGTATAAAGCTTGCTATAGGTTGTATTGCACCTTGAGCTGACCATTGCCCATGAAGTTCATTTCCAAGTACTTCAATAAAGCAATGGGGGTGATTTTTTTTTTTTACCGTAAGTTAAAGTAAAACCTTTCACGTTGATTTTATTCTAAATATAAGACTATTGATAAAAATGCCAACCTGAAAGAATTTGTGATAGTACAATAAAAATGTCAACCATAAATGCAAGTACAATTTCACAATCCCGCAACATATGTGCCGATGTAGTCACAGTGTGGTGTCTGTAAAGCATCTCTGTCGTTTTATTCCACCCATAGGTTTTTAACTCGCTGTTATCGAGCCACAATCCTTTTGACATTTAAAAGAGTCCTCGTACAAAAGCACACAATGGCTTCTGTCATGTGTAAGAATAGACACACATGGGATGATGTGAGTATTGAGTGCCTGCACATGATACTGTAACTGGCAGGGACATGTTGAAACAGAGCGTTGCTGTCAGCATTCTTGCATGTGTGTATGCATGCTTACGTATGCATGTATACTCACGTGATTATGATTGCAGTGACGGACATGCAGAGAGGCAAAACAATTGCTCAAGCTAAATATAAGTGAAAACACAATGGAAGGTGAAAGAGAGGTGGGCTGAAGCAGTCGTCTCCGTTCGCAGGTTTTTGTGATGAATGTGGCATCCGCTGTGCTATTTGATGTCCCTCCGTCACGGTTGACGGATTATGGGTGAATGGAGCTTTCTGTGTTGTTGACACCACACAACAGCGCACAGTGGATTTGATGTTTGCTGACAGTTTGTCACACTGCTGTTACAATGAACCTTGGGTTTCAAGAGCGGGAAAATAAAAAAAGGTCTTAAGAGTCGTAATAGGGTCTTGCATTCGGTTGCACTATGTGTACCACTGTCTGTGGGGTCTTTGAAGTGTTGTTTCAGTAGAGAACATATGCAGATCAAAGCTCACTGTACACAAATCTATGACACTTTGACTTTACGCCTCACAACTTTACAGTCCTTGTAATGAAAACCTATGAACCCAAATCTGTCCTACAAGAGGAAATGACAAAGCATAATGAACACGATAACAAATACAAATATGCAGAACCCCACATCCACACATTATGCATTTCAACACACAACCTCACAAACACTTAACTTTCACGCCAAATGTTAGCCTACTAATGTTATTGATAAAGGTTAGGAAATGTGTTATCAACTCACACAGCAATACCAAGTTTTAGTTCAGTGGTCCCTAAAACTTTTATAGTTGAAAAAAGGCCCCAACTAACTGCAGACATTAAGAAAAATAGACAAATTGAAAACATGGGTCTGCTAAAACCAAGTCCACATTCCTAAAAGTGTTATCTGTTCTTACTTACCTAATGCAGCATTGATGATGTTACTGCTGAAATGTGTTTGAAGAACTGAACCAGGGTTTAGTTGAATGACCCAGTTCTCAGTGAATGACGTTAATTCAGAGTTCAGTTTAGGCTAAACTCTGACCTCAGGGAAGGTAATGCTGAGCCATAATCTCCCCTGACTATGCTGCCTTTCTTTTTTAGTCTCCCTGCAGGCTTTTACTCGATTTACGCAATATGTGTTCCATTTTCTTCTAAAGGCCTCAACACCCAAACATATTTTATGTCAGCTTTTAGGCTGGTCACTCTCCCATTACTATTTCAGAGTTGCATGAGTTTAAAAGTTATCCTGATGAAGTTGTGATATTCGTGATAGCGGGATTTCAAACTGTTTCATCATTCAGGAAAAGTTAAAGATAGGTTAAGATTTTGTTGTGCTATAATGCAAATGAAGTCTTTTTTTGTGTAACAATAGTTGTGAGTTTAACTGAAGCTAACACGAAGCTTCAGCAGTCTTAAATGTGCATTCTCCGTAGTTAGTGTTGTTAGGGAAGTAACACCTTTCTGATTACTTTCTGAATAAAGAAAATAAAGTAAAAATGTGCACTTGTAATTGTGTTTTGTTTGTAAGATTCTACTTACTGAGGCTCAAGCTAATGGGGAACTTTTGCCTTCCTTTAGTTACATGAATTTCCTGATAAGAGTTTTTTGCAGGCGTTGTTTAATCGGCACAGATGGCTAATGTAGCTACAGTACCGATATTAGCTCTAGCTAACTATCAACATTGTGTGTGTGTGTGTGTGTGTGTGTGTGTGTGTGTGTGTGTGTGTGTGTGTGTGTGTGTGTGTGTGTGTGTGTGTGTGTGTGTGTGTGTGTGTGTGTGTGTGTGTGTGTGTGTGTGTGTGTGTGTGTGTGTGTGTGTGTGTGTGTGTGTGTGTGTGTGTCTGAGCACACAATCAAGTTTAAAACACAGCTGGTTCTCTTATTTATGGACAATATCAACAGACATGGTTTGCATCTGTTATTTTCCAAGATGTTCTCAAAGGAGTCTGTTAGTGAAGTAAATATCCCACCTGGTTTGGCAAATACAGGCTGCTCGTATTATATGAAAGCAGTAGATTTTGCTCTTTAATTTTTACTGTGGTCATGCGAGAAAGGGACCATTTTTGTTTTTGCAAAGAAGAATAAACATTTACTCAATACACCATACAGACACAAATACATCGAGCAGACCCTTCTTCTGTAAAGTACGGCTTTAAAAAATCCTATTTGCATCTTGTTCAAAATGCAACAATGCCTTGACACCTTGTTCTGATATGAACAAAACCGATTAGAAAATGTGCAATTTAATATCCTCTTATGTTGGCTGATATATCTTAACTGGTGTGATGTGATATAACAGCAAACGTTGCAACGTTTTTATCATCGATTATGAATGCTGTGATATCTGCTAAGATAATAATCTAATGGTAAACCAATATATATGCAAATGCCTCGCAGCATAAAGATGATGCTCCGATATGCATTATTCAAACATTTCCATACCCACCAAAGCAATAGTCTGAATCCGATGATCACAGTAAAGTTGAATAACTTTAACTCCTTAAGACTCATCAAAGTAAAGTCTCCTTTGAAGTGGATCAAGGAAAATAGTAAATGAGATTTGGACTTGAATTAAGTACAAAGAAAAGTTATCATACCTTCATCAAAAGTGTAATCATGTCCGACAATCTAATGCCACAGAATGTAAGTGAACATGTGGGACTTTAGAAACTCATTAAAACCCAATGTAAGAACGATTAAACAATATAATATAAACTTCATTAATATAAACTTAAAACTGCATCTGCATGACATTAGGCCAACACGCATGCATCGATGTCAACTGCGTGTTCCGGGACTTTATAATGGAAATATAATTTGAATGGAAACTACAGTTTTGATCAAATATTCATTGCACTGAGAATTGACAAAGCATTGCCACAGTGCAAAGAGAAAGAACACACTGCAGGGAGGACTTCCTTCAAACTTCACTTCAACTTCTGCACCAGTGATAGAAGTCCAGGGAAAAGATCGAGGTCAAGCATGTTTAATATGGACCGCAGCAGCATGCATACGAGTGCAAGCTGAGAGTGATCTTAATTAAATGTTTCTATTGTTATATCCTCTCCTCACGGTGAACACTTTTGAAGTAGTTTGATATCGGCTTCATGCCTTTCTGAAGGTTTGAAATAGTGAAGCTTTGGGGCAAACTAACCTTCTAGCTCCAGTCATCTCATTCTCTTATTCTCACTGCCTGTGTCGTGTAACTCGTATTACTTTTCTACTCTGCATCTTTTTCTGCTCCCAGAATATAAGAACTATTCTTAAAGTGTAATTATATCAGCTTTAATTTAAATCACATCCTTAATCAAACATGATTTTAATTACTTATTATCACCAATAAAGGCTGTATGGTTTAGTAAAATCATTTAATATTTCAGTCTTTGTTGGTAATTCTGGCATCTTGGCTAGTTAATTTTAATAAACAAGCATGCCATAAGTCATTACAGCAGCATGGGGAAATGGACATTAAAGCCACTGCCTTAAAACCAGTGAGAATCATGGACAGGTTTATACTCTCAAGCTTTTTAATATGGTGCCAAACTTGTAGGAGATGTATAAAAACTGTATGTATCACATGTTTATCCAAGGGTTGTATTTGAGGATTTGTTTTTGTTGTCAACTGGGCTTAGATGGCTCTCACTTTGATATTTTTCTTCGAAAATTAAGCATTGATTTAATAACATGGCGGCATTTTTTATTTCTGCAAGCTTCAATTTGGTCACGTTTGGTTACTCTGTTACCACTCACATAAAGCTTCAGCAGTATGCAGTACATTATTACCCCGATATGCTCCCTAACAACTTGCCCTGGCACACTAAATGAATAATTGAGCTAATGAATAAGCCAAAATCAAGCAATTCCCTCATTAACTTGCTGGATTGCTTCCCTGTACACTCCAATTTTAGCTAGCACAAGAAAGTCTTCAGATCTGAGCATTAGTCCTCAGTGACTCTACTTGGCACCAAACTAATTGTCAAAAGGAAAAGATCAGTACTTTTTAACCCCAAGGCTCAATTTCCTTTATTGACAATATTCTGCTCATATGTGAAATGCTTTGACGCTTCAAATAAGAAAGTGTCAAGAGTTTTCTGAGACACTTTTAATATGATTGATGTGTCATGCAGGATATCACCAACGCTGCGTTGAGGGACAGTTTCAACAGTGATTAGTTTGATGTGCCTCTGGCAGCCAACAATGCTTGATGGACTGCCAGGTCTATATCGTTTCCACACCGGTCGTCTTTAATCTTGATTCACTATGTTTACATCAGACTATACCACAACCCCGTCACTTCCCCTCAGGTCACCAAGACTATAATTTAAAAGATCATGACAAAACCAAGCTGTTTTTGAAGGAGAATATGTAGTGCCAGACACAGCTTAGAAAGGCAGCAATCAGTCGTTCTAAAGGTGTATGTGGTCGAACTGTTATCTGCTCTGCACCTCCCATCCCGATCAAACACAACATGCTCTCCAAAACAAATATATGTCTACCCTGCGGGACAGCCAGCACTTCTGGGTCACAGCTCAGACGAAAACGACCTTGACAGTCAGTGGGTCTGCCGAAGCAAACAATCAACATGAGTTATACAAGGGCTACAGGGATCTAATGATGCCTTCATAGAGTTTTGAGTAATGTAATGAACCGTGCAGACAGTGGACATGTAAGGTATGACTGAATCAATATTACCTTTCATTGGACGGGGTGACAGTGTACATCTTCATCATCAAGGCTCATTTGGCAGACCACTGCATTGTATTTTTCTCTTGTTGGCTGTTAACCTTTTCTGCGATTGTGTTTTAGTGTGTGTCGCTTGTCTGATCTTATTGTGTCGGGAAGACGAGCATGATGTCTTCACACAGACAAGGGCACACCTCATCATCGTTCAATCTGAGACGGACAGGGTGTGTATTGTATCTGGCTGCCCGTCTCCAGGGGGTCAGATGAATGATATATTGGCCAGGAAAACTTTAAAAAGCACTTTTAATCACTGTGATTTTTTTTATTCATTACTGTCTGATTGGGGAATAAGACAAGGCAAGGTAAGTTTATTTATATAGCACCATTCAACACAAGGCAATTCAAAGTGCTTTACAAAAATGAAAGAAATTAAGAGCAATACGAGAAAAGTGCAGCAGAAACTTATTATATACAATGGCAATTAAAAACACTCATCAAAAAGCAAGATAATAAAATAGACGTAACAGGTATAGTATACATGAGTAAAAGTCACGATGCAGTGTGAGATATCAATCTCTACTATAATTCCAAAATGTCCACTTCATCTTCTCAGTTTGAAGAAGTATTGTCAGAGCTGACTTCTGTCATCTCCAGATAAAACTACCTTTTCTATTTTACTGCTAGTCTTTTTGCTCCAACCTGATCCCATGGTACTTTTACGTTTCCCTGAAACTATTCCTCTTTCACATTAGGGAAGTTTACCCTGTCTTTCTAGGACTTTTTAGGATTCTTCTGCGAACCTAAGGGTCTTTACTACAAGGGAGCAGTTGTGAATGCTGCCACCATGAGTCAGATCTGTTTCTTTCTACTTCTACAGAACCTCCATGTGGAGAATAATATACTGTATAAGTAAAATAAACGATACAAATACCACCAACTACAACTGTGCTGGTAATAATACAATAACTGCAAGTCTTTATAGACAGAGGCAGACTGTAACCTTGCAGGGAATTTGAGATCACTAGTGTCAGTATATGGGGTGTTCATCAATAGAAGTAGCCTAAAGCATGCAAGTCTGTGATCTAAAAAACATCTTTCATTTCATTTCTGAAATCTATGCCACTATTCATCCCTGGTCCTTTTTTTCCTTGCTGTCTTTTAGTTTATTTCTTTGTGAGTTGTCAAAGAACAAAGATTCAGCCCCTTTGCGTATATCTAAAACAATCTTCAGTTAAAATATAATATCAAAGCGGTCACGAGAAGGTAAAACACATTATTATATTCATCATTGTCAGCCTTGATGTTCTTGACTATAATGGAGCACAGTACAACTAAAGGACTAATAAAGATTTCTTTTTTTTTCATTTTACTGGTCCAAGATGCATAAAAAAAAAACAAGATAAAGAAAGTGGCTTTTAGTATTTGAGAATTGAGTAAAGGGTCCTTGCTTGAAGTATGTTCTGTCATTGCATTTTAATGGACTGCCTTTCCAAAGAAAAGCTCAGAAAATGTACTTTTTGGGGTGTGAATGGCACATTGCTACAAAAAGACATAATTATAGAGACAAATGCTTATTCTGAGGTTCAAGACTTTATTCTGGGTTCCTACTGTATAATATGGTAACTTGCTTTAATGTTCTCTGTTTGGAATTATCCATGTTATAGTCTGTCTCTATAAGCCCCCTTCTGAAAAAGCCCAGTCTGTTGTTCTTGTCTTGCGAGAAAACTTGCTTAAGTTGTTCTCCATCCATTAATGACAATCCTCAGATTCAGCACATTTTTCTAATGAGGCTGCATGTGAAAGAGTCAAGCAAGCAACATCAAGTGACTGGGTTGTCTTATGTCACAGCTTGTATGTGCATTAATTTCTTTTTATTTCATACAAATATATATGACCCTGCATTGAAAGCTTACTGAAAATGTGAGTTTTCCTTCATTCTTAGTCCTGTAAAAAAATTCAAAAAGTGCAACAACTTTTACAAATGGAACTCTTTATGTTTTCTCTTTTGTTTGTATCAGGGAGGCTTTACCAGTAATTGCCCAGAAAAAAAATGTCTGTATATTTACTCTATCTTTGCAAACTGAAATTTAGTTATCGTACTATGATGGAAAGCAGTCCAACACCAGGCATGTGTACCTTATTTAGTGTTAATACAGACACAGTTATGTTTAGTGTTGTGTATATCAGATTTCAATAACTTTTTTACTGTCTTCATTACATACTGTCCTGATCAGGAATGATCACCTTAAAATCTGTCCATAAAATAAATCATGGGACTTCTTATTCACAATTAAAACGAAAGATTAAAAACACATAATTGAGCTACTGGTACACGCTCCATTGATGATCAGCTCAAAACACTTTGTCGCTGCACTCGTAAGATCAGACGTTTAGAGAAAAGTGCATACATTTGATTTATAGTAAGGCAACATTAACATTAAGGTTAATCCTCGAGTGAACTCAACATGACAGAGGCTGACACGGTTATGGTTATTGCCCTTGCACCTCTGGTAAGATTGCATTTTGTAACGTAAGCAGCATTTACTTAATAAAACAGATGTTTGATTAAGCTCCATCTTTCTCTTAAACACACATACTGTACCTTTAAATGGCAATAATACATTAACAGTAAACACGGGATCAACACTTTACTGTATACCAGCAGAGGAGCATCCATGCAGCACAAACCAAAATCCCTTAACTTGAGATTCTGTCGCTGAGAAGCATCCACTTTCTTGCTCATTAAGTGCTTGCATTCTCAGTCAATTCTCAAATATAAACAAACTCTTCCCTAGAGCGCTTCTTAACACTGAGAGGGAAGAAAGAGCTCTTCCTTTTTTCTTTTCCTTTTTTTGCTGACTCTGTTCAACTTTATTTTGGAATTAACTTTTGAAACCTACAATGGAATAACAAACAACAACTCTGAGTTCATAAGTGAGGCCCCCGTTTGTATATTTAAGGTGACTGATACACATCACCCTAAAGGAGGTTAGGGATTTGAGGATAATCTTTTCAAAGCTTCAAAGGCCTGCTGCCTTGGCCCACATTTGTGCTTTCTTTGTGTCTTGCTGCGTCGTGTAAATATTGATAGACTGATGGCAGGAAACTTTCATTTAACACAATGACCTTCTAATCTGAAGCAGTTTCAGGGTTTAATGTTATGCTCTCAGTCAGCTTTATGACAGTTTTGAAATTCAATATTAATTTGAGTTTAAGCCTTTTTTTTGTGGACCCAATCCTAAGAAAAACATCTGAGTCTCTTCGATTTGCTATGCAGCATTAGGCACCAGCTACCTGGCTTGGTGATTTTTTTCAGCTGTTTAATGAATCTATTTGAATGAAAAACTGTTATTTACATATTTGGAATTAGTGACATTGACGCCACATATGGACAGTAATATGAATATTTCTTTATCCGGTGGGATCACCGGAGTCATTAAGGTTCATCCTCTGGGATGTTATTAGTATTAGTTAAGCCATCCAGTGGATGTTGAGATAATTAACCAAAGCCGTTGACTGTCATTGAAATCCATCCAATAATTGATGTTGTGGTGGCCAACAATGGGACCGAGTTAAAACTGAAGCCATGCCTCTACCATGGCTAGAAACACCACAGTCTCATTGCCCAAGCAAACATGCAGGGGCTTTGAGCTGTTTGCTGTGACTGATCAGATAAAACACAGCTTTACAGTAGGTGTAGTTGTTTTGTCAAAAAAAGAAAGAAAAAGAAACGTTCAGATGGAAGAACGTCTTCCTACTTTCCCCCTTTATTTAATTATATGCAGAATCGTCATCATACATTTCATCACCATGTTTATTTTTGCTTTTAGTTGACAGCCTTGCTGATTGTTATTCAATAGGCTTTATGAGTTTCATAAGCATCGAAAAGTCCATTGCTGGATTATGCTGAGTTGACAGGGAAATCCTTATGAAGCTCAGAGTCTTTGTATCAAACCTCTGTGACAAATGATACCTCTCAGCTAATCCATATGGCTTCTCCAAGGGACATGCCGGGTTTTTACAAAGGCACAAAACATGTGGGTGTAAAAGGTATTTTTATTCTCTTTTAACTGCTTTCGATGTAGGGTGAATTAAATCATAAACCCGTGGAGCTGCTTATCTGCTCTAATGCATCTATTACAAAAACGGTTGTTGAATAACTCACTTAAATGTATTGTCAAAAACGTGGCTGCAACTTTGAATCTTGAATAACATTTTAACCAATGTTGGGTTATCTATTAGACAGCATAGGAGACCTTGTAGTCCCTGTATTGGTGATATGAATAAATAAATGGGGCTATTTAATAAATCAGCAGTCGGTGGCAAGAAATGTGCCAAAAAAAGCAAGCGCAATACCCATATTGCAATGTTACTGTGAGGGGAGTGAAAGGCAGTTATTCATTTAATCATATACAGTATATATTTTTATATCTATTTATCCTTCAATGTATTGTACATAACCGGACTGTTTTGTGGGGGGACAGGTAATTTAACATTTTCTGTTTTGTTTCCAAGAACATGATCTCTGTACTTTTGTTTTAATGTTAATTTTTTACATTTGTCTGGCATTGAAAGTCCTGCAGCGTATGGTCTCTTATAGCTGTTTGAATGGAAGATAAATGGGGGAAACTTTGTGAATTAGATCATTCACCGCAAACACATTTAAAACGATTGGAACATGCTTTTAAGAGCCATCCATCCATCCAACCTTCTAGTTGTAAAGCTCCATCTGTCCATGCATTTGTCCAGCAAACAATGTACATTCTGCCTGCAGATTTTTTTAAATTCTAAAACAATAACGTGTTCATTCTGTCAGAGCGCTCAACCTGCATGTGCCTTTTGGAACTTTTCAAACTGCTAACCAAGGATAATGTGATCTGTATGTATTGTATAAGTTAGCACTAATGGTGGTAAGCAGTATAGATCTGGAAAAGAATGATTCCTGACAGGAAATCTATTTTGTCCACACAGCATGCACGCAGCTTAAGGCTCTATTTCTGAAACAATACACATCCCCTCTCTCTTCGGTGAATCCCCATGTCATCAGAAATCTTTCCTTTTCTCTTTCATCTTTTCAAAGCATTCAATTAGCTGGAATTATATTCCCAAACCTTGTCTGTCATGGACATAGAAAATATCGTGTAAGCCATTTTAAAAAAAGAAAAGAAAAAAAAGAACACACCTCAGATTTTTGAGATTGTGAACACAAAACCAAAACCAAAGCGCGCGCACACACACACACACACACACACACACACACACACACACACACACACACACACACACACACACACACACACACACACACACACACACACACACACACACCCCAACTGTTTGTCGATTTGCATGGAAATCATTGCCTTGATGAAGATGAGTGCTTGTAATTATTTACAAAACTCAAATATAACAACATTAGATTATATCGTATGCTCCAGATATGCCTGGCTAAGTGGATGTTTTTAAGAAGATTACCATCTTGAAATGCTTTGTGGCACATAGAGATATGGGCATTATTGGGTAGAGGGATTCGATTTGGAGAGAGAAACGTCCTGACGTAACAAAAAACAGACACTTTCTGTTCAGTGTGTCTTGTTAATTACTTTAGTGCATTTTATTCAGTCTTTTGGATTGAGGTACATCCTCCCGTGTGTAGCCAATCTTTAATCCGCATTTATTTTAAACACAAAGGATTTAATCTTCAACTAAAATCTGTGCATGCCAGCAAACTTGTATGTCTTTGTTAGCATGCCCTTTAATTATGTGACATTGGAATAACTTGAACCAACCAACCACACATCTCTGCCTTTAAGGTTGTCTTTGAGTTGTTTTGAGCCTGTATTTACTCCCGCAGCAGCATGCTCTCCCAAGCAGCTGTGGCCTGGCTTTGACTTTTACGTATACTTACTGGTTTCATGCATCACCTTAAGACAAACTCTTCTTCTTTCCTTCTTTTTTCCCATGTGCAGTTCTCCTACAGAAGACAGAATCAAAGTTAAGGAAACAAGGCCGTTTCTCTTCCTCTCCACATGACAAATGAAGTTGTCATTCTCCTCAAGTGTGACTAGCCATTTTGGGCTGCGCGGCATTCATATTTGTTTGGCCACCTGTGCTCCGAGGCGTCTCCAACAAATTGTGATATCTCCCTCAACACCTGACCAGAAGAGGCCCCAGCAGGGGGTGCTGTTTATCCTCACAATATCAAGTGGAACAAACTGAAAAAAGGAATACAGATAAATCCTGTTTGTCAATCTGTCCATCTACAGTACTTTAACTATTAATCTGTATAGTTCCTTTCTTACACCTCTGATTTTCTTTCATTTTACAGTTTTGGAGAAAAAAGTTTTAGTCTGTGTACTGCCTTATTATCGCAATCACTAAATTTGTAAAAACCACTGAATCTGTTCAATCTGGTTTTTCACGAGTATCCATTTCACCACATGTTTGTCTGCAATATCTGCTACACCATATACCAATCCTGCACTTTCCATCAACTGACGATTCGTTCCTGGGGCAGTCTGTCTGGGCGTAAGGATTTGCAAGGCTAGTAGGCTTGTTGCCCCACATTTAAATTGTGGATGATGCTTGGCTGTCTTTCTTCTCTGACAAAAGGCTTATTTTCCCTCTCAGTGATGGTTGGAGGAATCAGGCAAAGCTTTGAAGTAGAGGGTGCCGCAAACACACAACTGAACTGTTAATGAGCAGCCTCTGTGAGAACCTCAATGCTTTTGTTCCATTGGTTGGTTGTTCGGATGGGTGGGTGGGTTGGTGGAGAGTCAGCGGGGATATGGAAGATGTGAGGGGTTTTGAAGTAGTCATTTATTCTCGGCTCTGCTCCCAAGGCACTGGGGCTGTTGTGTTGCAGTCTGCACTGTTGTATGTTCTTTTGTGGCATGTGTTGTGTGTTTGACTGTACGCTTTTTTCCATATGCAAACGCTTTATGTGTGTGTGTTAGTGGGTGTCTGTGTACGTGTGTGTGTGTGGTACCCTGCACTTCAACTATGACTTCAAAGGCAGGCTTTAAGAAAGCTTCTCTGTGCTGTCTCATGCAACTCTTGTCCCTTTAATGAGGTTTCATCCTCCCCAAGACTTTGTGGATAACAAGACACAGTTTGTGGAGAGAGGAGATATGTATATCTTCTTGTTTGTAGTGTTGGTATTACAGATCATACAATTTCATAGTGAAGTAATGCATAACTATCTCTATTACCTCATATATTATAAGCTTCCATGCTGCAATAATTTCAGGAAATTGAGTGCTGCTTAACTTCATAGGCACTGTGCTTTACTCCTGAGTCAGAGTTCTGAATACATTTAAAAGTGAGAAATAGGCCATGCAGTTCCATAGTCATGCTTAATTTAGAGTTGAATGCGTCAATCTAAAATGACTTGATTTAAAACTTATTCATGAGTTGGCAATGTGTCACATCAGAGTGCAACTCGCTAATAATTTACTTGCTTGTTCAGCCAAGTTCATTAATACAATCATTTTCCCTTATTTTCTTCAATAAAAACAAAAACATTATCCTTTATTTGTGCTGATTAAGACACATTGAGGTGCTAATTAAAATTGTGTATTGTCTATAAGAAGCTCTTCTATTCCAACCCCCCTTTGACTGACTTAAGGAGCTGTCCGGTGAGCTGTAAGGGGAACATATAGGAATGCATAGTAAGTGCTTTTTCCCGGTAAAGTACCTCTTTTACAGGAACAGCATGTAATAGCATGTTTAAGTATAAATTGTTTAAGTGAGCCTCCATTAGATTCCTATCAGGAGCCTATTTCCATTACTGATATGCATTGATCAGATTCTGGCAAGTGTGTCCGATCAGCATTTCCTCCGAGTCAGCTAACATTTTGTGTGTGTGTATGTGAGTGTGTGTACAGTATTTGTGTGCAGGAGTCATGCTGAGTGTATTGTGTGAATTTTGTCAGCACACTGCAGCTTAGAAAAATTGCTTATCACGCACATGACAACCTTCATCTAACTTGAACAACCCTACGTAAAAGAAAATGGCTTTCTTCTCAGTTTGTCCTGAAGAGACCAAACTTTTTATGAAAGAATTGCAGTAACTTACCTTTTGAAATTGATTTGAAATAATATGCTGTTTAGAACAATGTGCTTTAAGACTTTCCAAAACAGAAATAAAAGTCATATTTTCTGCCCAAAGTGTCGAATTAAGCTAAGATTGTTGCTAGAAGAAAACTCAGGGTGTTACAAAAATCAAAGGTAGGCAGCATAAATGTGTTTCATCAAGGCGAACTGCCCATTAGATTAGTTGTGCACGTTTATTCAAAGGAGCTTGAAATTGTCTGTAAAATCAGATATAAACTGGCTTTTGGAACATGTCTTATGTAGGAGACGCAGCAGCAGCTAATTCAGGAGTTGTATGGATACCAAATACTCTACATATATAATTGCTAAACAGCAAAGGCGCTGGAACTAAACTCTTACAGAGGTGATCTCTGAAGTGAGAGGCACTATGCAGATGTAAGGATACTCTTAAACCACAATTTGAGAGCTGCTGTGTTGTTGTTTTTTCAAAAATACAAGATTCAAAATACATCAATGTGGGTTGGGTGGAGCAACTGGTTTTCCCATGTAAATTAAGTGACGGTCTTGGGGTCTTCTTCTCAAGTGAGGGTGTGATTGAGTATGAAATGGATTGATGGTTAAAGTCTTCTCTGCATAAATCATTTATAAGTGTTTGTATTTCTCATAACTAAATTCACACCCCCTCTGCTCTGCTGCAAAGTCATTACAGTTTAGAAGAGAGTTCCTCCCACCACTCGTGTCAAAGTTGACATTTACGGCCAGATAATGCTGTGTCTGTACTGTGATAGTAGTTATGATAATTTTTTGTCCTTATAACTATTTCATGTTATTGGCTGTTATGTGATGTTTACTGAATTATTACTTTCAGTGTTGTCTCTAGGAGCCTATTTCACTTTTTGCATAATGGCATCAGTGCTTTGGTGTAGACCTGTGTTTCTGTTTCCCTAATCCATCATACTTTGATGGATTACTCACAGCTGAGGAGCAGCAGTCAAATAGTCCATTAGAAAAAGCTTTAAGAACACTGTAAATAATGACAACAGGCAGTCCTCGGGAAGGTTCAGATGACATGCTGTAGCTAGGGCTGAAACTCACTTAACACTGAAATGTTTCCCAGCTAAATAAGAATATAATATGTTGTATATCAGCTTTGAAATGTTGGGTGGTTGTTCTCTTGACTCACAGAGACAAATTAGTGCCCCGCCTTTTACCCAGATGCAGCATATTTTAAATTAATGTGAATTCAAAAATAATTTCTTCTCAAGCTCATACTATTTGGGCCACCAGCCCAAAAAGTCTAAAAGGACATGCTTTTGTAGCATTAGCTTAATAATAAAAATAATAATATACACAGTTTCATTCATTCACAAGTAAAAAGCTTCTCTTTTGTCTGGCCACAGAGGCTACATTCACTGAAGCCATGCATAAGTGCTTGCTCAAGGACATCTCAAGAGGAGGATAAGATCCAATAAAATAAAAAATACACGGTGACCTTGTTTGCTATCATTACATTTGTGCAAGCTTTAGGGACTCTTACTCCCACAGTTAACAGTCTGAATAACTCAAATAACACAAAATCCCGAATTTGCTCTGAAATATATTAAACTTTTTACATGTATTTATTGCATTGTGTTTATTTTCAATTTAATGTTATATTATAGTATACATTATTATTGTTATTATTAAACAGCCGCATTTCCACTGTTTTTATAAAGACATGCTTGTCTAACAGGATTTAGTTTTCTCCCCTTTAGTCAAATCATTATTCAGAACAACAAAGTCGTCTTTGTTGTTCTGCTTGAGGATGAAGCATGCTGATAAGATACAATGTGAAGGGTGAAAGTCTTTTGTTTTGAGCTGCCCATTTGCTGCCATGACAGTCAGACACCTGAGGGAAAGTTTGTCCTTAGCAACTACCTCTTGTTCCTCTTCAGCCCTGACTCATTCCAGGTGTGTTTGTGTGTGTATGTGCAGCTGGGTTACAGAGAGAGAAACGTGTTTTGTGTGTGCATGCAGATGCAGATGTCTGTGAGGGTTTGTAGTGGCGTTTGTGCGTGAGTTATTACGTGGATGCTTATGTGTCAGCAGACAGACACCCTCTGGCCAGAGCCAAATAAAGTCTCCTCACCTGTTTGTGGCCTTTGAGGAAAACTGTGTGTGTCACCTCCCAGGGGCCAATGCCAGGCTGACTTAAAGCCGCTGGAACAAACAGCAGACTGAACACAGACGGGTCAGATAAAATAGCCTCAGACCTTCTGAGTCTGGGATCAGGAGCTGTTTTGTCTCTCTATATATGCCCAATGATTTTAGCCCAAAGTGGATGACTTTAGAGGATAAGTGTACTACATGAGCTGAAAGAGCTTAACCCAGGACTTGGACTTTGATTATGTAAATTGTTTAAAGTGTGTTCAGTGAGGGAGATTAGGGATTAGAGCATTCCCAAATGAGACCGTTTCCATGAAAAAACTACTTCCACTTGTTCCCCTTCAGGACATCTCTGGCCAAAGGTTATCAGGCTGGCATTTGATTGAGATTACACTTTAACACACAGGGAGAGGAAGCTTTGGATTCCAAATCCAATATTTTTGATGTTAAATAAGTAAATACACTGCATGAGTTTTACTCACTTTAGCAGGACATGTTTATGTTATATTATATAAACTTCTGTCACGGTGATACCTTTGAGAACTAACCAAATAGACTGGTAACAATCGAGATGAGGTAAAACCTGCATGAAGATTTAGACTATACTGTCCATTTGGATCGACACTATGAATGCCTTTTTCTGAGTTGGCAAACAATATCAGCGCTTCAGTAGCCACCCACCTCCTTGTGTATTCGGCTTAAATTATGTACTGGTGATAGTCCAACCCTTGTGGCAAATTTGGACATGAAATATTCTCAGATTTATTGCGTTGGACTTGTAAATTGGACTACTTTACTGATTTGAAGATAGAAAGAACTCAATCATTTCTGATTTCAGGAACAAAGCCTACTATGTACCCACAAATATTGAAAAGTGGAAGATTCCCCACATGTACAATATCTTACATGTCTGTGTTCTTGTAACCTCTCACAACATTAGCAGACCATTAACATATGTGTCATAGTGTCGGGGTGACAAACTTTAAGAGAAAAAGGTTAAAAAAACAAATCTGTGAATTAATTTACGTAAGGTTGGAATTAAATACTGCAGAATCCTCCAACATAGTATGATGATATTTTTGAGGATGGGAAATCTTATTTTTCCTCTTAATTGAAGCTTGTAATGATAACTGAACACTGGTATACTTCATTAACTGAGCAGTACAGGAAATCACAGGCATACCTAGGAGTGTGTGTGGACTACCATCACCATAGTCTCCTATATGCACAATATGATTACTCCTATTGGGGGCGGGTTACCCCTATAGATAGATTGAGCTGTGATCTAATATTCTATTCAAGAAAGTGGAAAATAGATTTCATAAATATTCTGTTATGTTTAGGAAATTCTCAGATGATAAATATTCCCATAACAATCAGCAGGAGTAAAGACTGAAAAACAGCAGCCTTATAAAAAGCTCTCTTGACCTTCACAGCAACCCTTCAAAAGCCCAGATTCCATTCAAAATAACTAATGCTTTTAAAAACAGGTCAGGTTTTTGCATCATGGTCAGACTTAACAAGGAGATATGACAATGTGAACTGGATGTCCTTTTGGGCTTAGAGTGTTTTTAATGCCCTCTTGTCAGGGTTGATTTTGCCATGAACTTTTTACATTAACACCTCAATCATGTTATGAGTTCAGACAGGTATAATCTCTGCTCAAACCCCTCCAAAAATCTCACTTACTAGCTGTCAATTTAGATTGAAAACAATTTCACACATGGTTTCAGATAGGATTTCTGGGAAGAAGTATTTTAGATCGGTTTGTTCCTGTGAGAAGAGCACAGCATGTGGAGATGGCTCTTGCCAGAGAGCTATAAGCTGATTTAATCGAACCCCAGGGATTAAACGTGGAAGAATGTTTAAAGGAGCAAAATCACTTAGCTGTAACAAGAATGCCAATTCTTTAATTACCTCATGAATTTAAACAGATTAACATTAGAGGGTGGTGAGACACCTGTGTCATGCAAAACTGTTTCGCAATTAACTGAAACATATCAGACATGTTGTGTGATTTCTTAAGGTAAGTTTAACCACAATAATCTCTATATTAAACATGTGAAAATTAAATATGCTGAATTAAGTTTAACATTGAAAGTTGCGATGGACTCTTTACTCCTAAGTAGGTTAGGAGACATGATTTGAAATCCATATCTAGATTAGTAGTTAATCTCTCCATCATCACCGTAGATATTATAATACATGTGTATACTACAGATAACATTAACAGAAAAGGGATGTCAGGATAAAGCAGTTTTTATTCCACTTTATATAAAGATAAATAAATGTGAATGGCTCAAGTGATTGGGGAGTTCTCAATGTCAATGAGAGCTGACTACACAGTTAAGATGTACGTCTTCATTTAAAGTTAGATATTGATTTGTTTTCAAAGCCTCACATTGTCATCCATCAAGTAGCCAAGTGATATTTATCACCCAATCTATATTGTGTTTTCTGAAGACAAAGTATGACCAATGTGTCATGTGTCCTCTCTGTCATCTCTGACATTTCTGCAGTGTCATGGATTTATTGCTTTTTCTGATGCTATATTTGCCTAAGGCGCAGGTCATAACCTTACCCCTTACACTGCGTCTGATTTGTGTTTGGTTTAAATCAAAAGGGTATCTGTAGTAGCAGGAGCAAAATGCAGTTTTTATGTTTGATGTTGTGTTGCTTGATCAGTGTCAAAACTCTCAGAGTATGTGTGTGTATGTGTCCAATATGTTGTGAGCATTAGTTCCTCTCACATACAAGCTAGTCATGCTCTGTCGATGGAATGTGTGCTCGCGTTTTGGCACGAGATAAGAGGATAAAGACGATACACCGCTGCCCTGGATGTGCGCTGGTGTGTTATCTCATTTTTCTGATCTTTTTGAGAGAGCAGGCCTGCGATCTTTGCCTCTAGGGGCCTTCTCAATATTTCATGACTCTGCAATGTATCTTTTTATACTGAAATATGTTGTGAATTAAACATGACTGACTGCACACTCAAACTTTTAATACAAGTTTAAGGGCAAGCCTCTTTGGGAATGCCTTTTTAATTAAAGAATAAATGGCCTCACAATTAGATTTACTTGATCAAGTATAGGAACAGTCTGTTAGAAGGGAAACCTTTCATCGCATTGCCTCCTAAACTGTTTGCCATTTGATTAACTTGTGATGCAACTATACAACTTCATAGAGGCATAAATGAGCAATAAAAAAGAAGTTTGTAGAGCATTGAATCCAGAGCGAGCCGCAAAGCGTTTATATTATTGTAGAAACTACATAAAGGGGAAACTGGAAAGAAATACAAACATTATAAATTAATTAACTCAATATCAGAAAGGCCTGGCACTTGGGAATTTCCCAAAAGATTACAAAACCCTGTGCATAATTACTGTACTTTAAGTGTTGTATCACAAGTTTGATGTTACTCTAGGGCACTAGCTAGGGGTTTTAAAATAGCAACCAATGATGACACCTTCTTGGTACAATATACATTCCAAGCTTGTGTTTGAAAAAAAACAATTGTGCTGCTAATAACGTAACAATATAATATTTAATCTCATCCATTTCTGTGTCTGTGTCTTAATGTGCTTCTATTTTCTAATGGTGTGTGTCTCGGGTCCACGACAGTGCCAACAATTTACTGCATGCGCTTGCAGGATCATGTTTGACTCATCACAAATTCAATTCATCTTCAATTCTTCCATGTCATGAATAAATGATCATATGCAGATCACAAAGAAGCAAAAGCGTATAGCATAACTTCAGACTGTGTCATAGAGGGGGAGACATTGTTACACATCTATTATGAATGCATTTTATGATCAAACATGCCACACAGGGACAACAAAATGACACCGCTATCACATTTCAGCTGGGACAATCTTCTAAGCCATAAAACTCAAGTCTTGATTTACAGCTTAGAAGGTGTCAACATATGTAAAATAGTTTTTTAACAAACGATGGGATGGATGAGCCTACATCAGAATGAATCCAGTAATCCTGACTCTGAGGGTGCATGTTCATGCCGTGGTTCACTTTACATTTCATGTCTTTATCCATCACTTTACGCTATACCCTAAATGTCTCTTCCACCAAACTTTCTTTTAACACCAAGCTTTTTACAACATCTTCATGAAAATAAACTGTGAATTTACTGCAATACATTAACTGATATCATGTAGTCTTTGATCATGTCACTGGCTTGATAAAATAAATCGCATAAATAGGATAGATAGCTAGATACTTTTATTTTACACATTATGTGCATACATTGCACAAACAAAGTAAGATAGATATTATTATAAAATAAGAAGCAAGGGCATGTTGCTTATTTTTTTAACTTTTTGGCTCTAGGTTCAAAGCTCTAGCTAAAAGAGACTGCACTGCACTGTTATAGAATTAAATGAAATATGGAAATATCCCATACGCTCCAATTGGTATCATCCCTCCGTTTAAACTATAATTCATCTTTATGGTATAGGGTTCGATAGTGTTACACATCTGCTCTCTGCACTTCAAATAAGTCAAAGTACAGTTCTACAGCCATTTCCCAAGGGGTACAGCTATATTTCTGTGCCGTCCTCCTACAGAGAAAATGTAGCAGCAGCAGCATGACAAAAATAGCCCGAGGCATCAACGTCAGAGGTGACGGCAGTTCAGCCATTCATGCCCTTGGTAAAGCTAATTATTGTTTTATTCATACAAATGATATTGCAATATATTACACTCAAAGGCTATTTGCAGCACAATGAACTGGACCGCCGCGAATAATGTTTTAAATGTATCATCTTTTGAAAGGAGCAAGAAGCTCCTCTCAGATCTATATACTCAAAACATTTGTCAAGACACAAATGGCTCAAAAGACAAGTTGGTCAGGGTTTTTCACATTTTAATGATCCTCTCTGAGACTTATTCCCCCATTCCTATCTCTCTCTCTCTCTCTCTCTCTCTCTCTCTCTCTCTCTCTCTCTCTCTCTCTCTCTCTCTCTCTCTCTCTCTCTCTCTTTCACTCTTTCTCTGTCTCCCACTCCCTCTGCGAATAAATCCCAGAAATATGGTTAAGGGTTTCCCCACAGAGAGTACATGACCTCATTTCCATGTGTCACAGTGATCTAATAGGCTTGGACAGTGCGAGCAAGGATCTGAAGGGTTTAAAAATGTTCTTACTTCAGTCTGTCTGTTTGGCCGTTATAGGTGGGGATAATGAGGCCACGGCTGCAGAAAGGGTAGAGGCACTTTAAAGTCATACCTCCTAAACCTCCTTTAACTCTCAGACCAAAGAAGTCTGATCATGTTCAGCCAGGAAACACTATTTGTCATGTCTTAATTTGGAGCCAACTTAAACTAAACACTCTAACGATTATCATTAAGTTTACCCACCTACTTTATTTGCAAAGAGAAAAACACACTTATTTATTTTCGAAAAGTGCTTTAAGTGATTAAACAATTTTGTCAAAATACAATTGAAAAAAGAAGAATAGCTTAGAGAGCTTGTTGCAGGAAGTTAGAGAAAATAAAGCCTGACATTGCAGAAATGGGTTTTTTTACAGACCCCCTCCAACAACCTCTGACAGCCAAACATTAGAGACAAACATAACTAGCGTCCATCAGTACTATAAACCAATTAGGTGACAGGAACCAAGCAGACATTAACACAAAGCAATTGAGCAATTTCCACAGCCTTTTAAACGCCTACAAAGGAGATTTAACTTTTTAGTTTTTTTGGTTATTATTACTCTTTAAATTATCCTTGATTAATGGAAATGGTTTTATTAAATACATGACCATACATTAGGCTTTAAATGTATGCAAGCTTGTGAATTAACATGCCTAATAAGTGGATTTATTTATCTTGCTGCACATTTTTTTCAGAACATATATCTGCTGTTGTATATTTAACTTTTGCACTTGTTTGAACAGGCACATTGTCTTTTCAATCAACAAATGTAATGACAGTAAGGTGCTGCAATTTGCGTACTAATTGAGGTCAAACATAACCTCAATTGTACATTTATATTTACTCATCTAAGTGATGTTAAAGGCAGCTACATTTTTTCTTCAGTTTCTATTATTATTTTTAAATAGAAGTTATAGTCCCTCTGCACATTGTTGTCTTCATCCAGCTTCAGAAACTACACAGCTGTCTGCCCATCAAAGTGCCATCACCATCTACAAGTCAACCTACTTCCTTTGAACAAAGCTGACATCTTACAGCGAACCACTTAGACACTTCTCCCACAGCTGTTTATACTGACACAGAGGGGATGTCATCTCCTGAAAGTTTTCAGTTAGCACAAATCCCATAGGATTTTGTAAAAGTCGCATTGTTTTGCTTCTTTTTTTTTTTCTCTAACAAAACCAATTAAATAAAGCCCAATAACACTCAATCAGGCTTTACAATCAGTAGAGCATCCAATACCTCTTGTCCTTAGCCCCTTGGTGGAAACAAGGAAACACTCCACCCCCCTAAATGATGGCGGAACTCTTTAAAGAAACCTCAGGGAGAGTAACTATGGAGGGATCAGGATAGACATGCATGTCGTGTGTAGAAAATAAACAATTTCACATCAAGGACACACAAATAGATATCTGCCCTTGTTGTTCGATATCACTGATAGCAGTGACCCTCCTCCGATAAGTTTTTGTTGGATGTCCTTAAGAGCAGAGATGACAGTGATACAACTCCGCTATTGAATTGCCAGAGTGCTACAGTTGAATGGACCTTCATCTATTAATTTAGTTACACTAGGTGGCTCTTACAATGTTGTCGATCCTCCCGATTCAGTCAGTTTAATAGTTTGTAATGATGACATGCATTTCAGAACAGAATAGCAAAAGATTGCAGATGGCCAGGTGTAATCCCAACAGTTTTGTGCCTATCAATGTTTGAATAAATGTTATTATCATTTAATTTACATTGTGTCACAGTTCAAAATGAGGGATGATTGTTTTCCCAGAAAGATAATACTCCACCAGTGTTCATATAATGTTCCTCAGTGTCCCAGTAACGTGAATATAGATAGATCATTACACTGTATGTGTTCCGGGTTAAAAACTGAATTATGTTGATACACAATATCCAAGTAATTTACATATAATTGGGAAGGTCAGTCAGAGAAGGAAAAACCCACTTACACAGCGTATCAGCCATTAACAGTCCATGAGGGACTGGCAGTTTGTCTTGAAACATAAAGGAAATAAGAGCAACACAATAGACATTTAGATACAAAAAAACATTTGAATATAAATATTGCTATTGTTAACATATATTCGTAATAAACCATTGCCCAAACGATAACAGCAGGTGGAGAGACACACAATGGTGGAATAGGACTTCCTGGGCCGATGCTGCATCAGTTATGTGCTGAATGACTAGAGGATGCTGTCCAACAGCGCAACCAGGCATTAACGGGTATTTCAAAGGTTCAAAGTCAACAACAACACATCATCGCATCCTGTGTGTGAAAGCAAACAAACACCCTAATCTATTAAATAAACTATATGTTAGAGTATACAGCAGAATATATATAAAAAAAATGATTATCCGGTAGGTTGTTACCACAGGGAAACCATTAGCAGATGAAAACATGCTTACTATAAAGCAAGTTATCTATCCAGCCTTAATCTCTATCCCAGCACACTCTGACAGAGATAAACATGTTTTGTTGCTCAGACAGCGCGCTGCGTGAGGCCTTCATTAGACCCTATGTAGCTGTGTCCATTGAAGCACTGGGATCTCTGTAAGATTGATTGCGGCAGAGCACAGATCAGTTAGGAGACCTCCCCCACTTTCTGCCGCTGGACCAAACCCAATAGTCCTTGCTAGGGAGGAGCTGAGGGACCCCAACTCTACACAGAGGCAATATCGTCTGATAAATTGCCTTTCCTGGCACGATTATACACCGGGGTGTTCCCCACGGTCTTTGGGAGCAATGTTTTAGAGCTTCAGCATTGAGGGACAGTAGTAAAAGTGGGGCAATCTGTTATGAGAATGGACAAGCAATAATAGGCTTAACTCATAAATAAAATAAAATAAAAGCATTAAAACTAAACATCACTCATCCTATTGTATATTATGTAAACAGCAGACGTCTGTATTCCTGCTGGATTCTACATTTATTCCTTTTTTGATATGGATTCTGTTCGAAACCTCAGAGGGTACTCACAATTTTCCCAGACAATACCCAGTAAATGAGTTAATGTATGTTCAGAGGGAGTCGAGGTGGAAATAGCCTTAAAAAAAAAATTGGAGTTCCTTGTTAGACACCCATATGATGTTGCCACCCAGATACAGGAGCATTACTTCAAAACATTGGACATGGTGTGCAGCTATCATTCAGTTTTTTCATGGTTCCTCTCAGTGGATGTTGCAGTGTTTCTTTGCTTGGTATATGTTAAAAGAGAATACCCAGATTCTTTGAAATCAAAGTTCCCTGCTACAATGTGTTTTGCTCTCAGAAAAGGCCTGTCTTGTTTTTCCAAACCTGAAATAACTCAAGCCCTGAGCATGTGAACTCATGCTGACATTCAGACCTTGGAGTATCTCGGAGGTTTTCCAAAGGGTTGGCCTGTGCACTGGTTCACTGAAACAATGCAAAGTGATGTGGCTATGAGGGGAATGTCTGCCAAAACTGTTGGGTGCACTTTAATTATGGAGAGGGATTGTGCAACCCGCCTGACTGGCTTGACATTACTCAAAAGTAATTAGTTGCTTGTTATTTTAATTATGGATGAAAAGACACAAGAACAGAATTAACTCTGAAATAGAATTGCTGCGTGGCCAGACAGTCAGAGAGAAGAGCGAGGGGAGAGGGGATTTCATAAACACTCCAGTGTTTTCATATTTCAGTCGCAACCTGCATTTAACATGTCTTTGTTACGAAAGTCTCCCATGCTATTTTGTTCAGATCTATTATTGATTGACTTTTCTTAATCAGGCAAACCTCTTACATAAATAACCAACATTTGAAAGGTATGACAGAGAAGAAAGGACACATATGAGGGATTTTCTTGACCCTGTGTGAGGTACTGTGTTTTGATTGATTCCCTTATTGTAAATGTTTTGTTGCATCACGCACAAATGTTTCTTTAGTGGTCACTTATTCAGATATTTCCCACTCAGTTACACAATGGTTTTATTGTTTTGAATTATAAATATGTTTATACATATCTTAGATAAACCTTTGAATGGGAACTGTATTGCATGCTGTATTACCAGCAGTATTCTCTCCTGGGGACTGCACTGCTACAGACTTCCTTCTGCTTCTTCAACCACTCATTTTTCCAACAGCATCTTGATTCCCCTCTGGAGCTCCAGATAGATTGCTTTAATTAATCACCAACATACTCAATGTACACATAACAAGTGCTAAGCACCGGCCAGGTCAACTGTTAAATGCTCAGGAGGGAAATATCTGGAGGAATCTTGGAACGACAGAGGTGGACTTTACACAAGGGAGAATGAGCAATCGCTGATGGCTAATGCGATAAATAAGCTTAGTGATGTGCTTGCTGCTAACGACTCTGTGTGTGCGCCTATTTTGATAAAGATGCAATGTAACTATTTTGTTAGTGCAGGAATGACAAAATAATTGTCTATTTATACATTTTCATCTCTCCATCAGGCTCTGTTAAAAGCACATTTCTATTTATTAATGAAAGTCAAGGCTTTTCTATAATGAAACGCCAGCCGGCTGATGAGATATTTTGCTGATTTATTAACAACTGTATGTCAATGCAGTGTTGGCTTTGTGTGCAGACATTAGTAATGATTAATAATTAGAAGTTGATCGATTCATTGTAAAAAAACAAAACTGCGGAGCAACACGTTAGAAACCACCACTATAATCATAAGCAACAGCTAGTACTCCGATCTCAGTTCCTTGACAATGTAGCATATGCAGTAGCTTGACATGAGATGGCTAATGGTCTGCAGTTACTGTTTATCCATCTGTGAAGTAATGGATTTGTGTGTGTTGGTGTGTGTTTGTGCGTGTCTGGGTTTGTGTACATGTGGTTCCTCTGAGGCTCATGAAAGGATTGTCATTTGACCCACGCTCAGTTCTCTGCTACTGAGCCAATAATGGAAGTGATTGAGGAAGTTATCGTTAATGGGCTTGATTATTTGCTCTGCCTGTTCAAGCTTATGAAACACAGAAATCATACACAGACTAAAAAACACACTCAACTCTCACAAACACATTTGCACACGCATAGTGGTTTAATTCGTCCTCAGCATTAAGCTTTTAGAAGACAACAGCAGCGGTTAAGGCATGACAGCTCCCCAGGGACCCTCAGTGCAACTCAGCGAGAACTACAGATTACCTCCTATTGCATTTATTTTCTGGGGGGCCATCCTTACCATGTCTCATTCCCATCTTCTCTCCTTTTCTTTTTTATTCTCTCTTCGTCTGCATATCTGTCCATAACCACCCAATCCTTATTCACCCTGTGGGAATTTCTCAGTCCAAAGATTTCTCCTCTGGCTACTGCTGACAGCTGGCATGAAAGCAAGGGAGTCAATCCCCTCTGAACCTGCACTGTCAATCCCTGATGCTTTGTCTGAAATAATTAGGACGTTTATTAGCATCTGGGCGCTCTATTGGTTACCTTATTAGCTAAGGTTTCCAATAAATGGCGTATAAAGTTTGAGAGACTCAACTCCCCTGATACCAGTTTCGGAAAACTACACTAGATGTCTTAGATGCCATTTTTTCCCAGGCCCCATCAAGCTTACATAGGAGAGCTGCTTCATTTCATTCTCTCTTTTCTAGCTAACATTTAAAAAGTTTGATTCCATTCTCTTCCCCTCATCCTGCCACCATGTCTCTCAGTACCATTTCCAGCAGCCACTCAGAATGAAAGCTACCTGATCTGTCTTTCGCTATTTCATTCTGTCATTCTGCAGACATCGGTGTTAAAAAAAGAAGAAAAGGTGCACCGATTCTCTTTTTGACATGCTGCAAGTAAGAAACTTTTGAAACTTTGTGGGTGTTGAAAATAGAAGCAGTCCCCGCACATCCTGTTCGCTTTATATCAAGGAGAAGTCACTAATATTCTAACTTATGTATATTTATATGTTGAATTGTTGGTAGAGGGAAATAATGAATAGTTTCATCACATAGTTCGAAATAGTTGAGATATTTTGATTTGTTGGTGTTGCAAGGATTCTAAAAATGGCTTTTTATAGCTGGATAGCCTTTATAATATAACAAGATGTGTCATGCATTTGCAATGCGCCCTGCCAGACTAGCATTAAGAAACAGACAACATAGCCACAATGCCCACGGTTCAGCTCTCACTCTTACAGCGGTATCGCTCCTTATTTTGTGTATTTTTTCAACATTTAATTTGAGTATCAAATAAAGCAACAATTATTTTGATTTGCAAGTCAATGCTTTTATAATGAGCAATAATACCCTAATGTATGTGTTTGGAAACTCTCAATCTAAGAACAACTACAGTTATCAACATTCTGGAAAAGTAAAGTTAACTCCCTAATGTTTCACTTTATAAAATAAACTACAATCCATCTTAGACTAGCCATCCTGCAGAGACACATGGACCTACACACCTATGCTGGAACTCAACTTTTTTCTTTTTTTATCTCAAGTACACAGCTGTCATTTTTCTTGAGTACATCTTGCACAATTGTGAGGCTACATACATGCAGAAAAATAAACACCATATATCCTGTTAGCAGTGTAGAAACTATGACCGTTTTAACAACCACCTCACTTATTCAGTATAATGTATTTGAAATATCGCCAAAGCATGTTTCTCTGAAGCTCAGTAATAAATGAAAAATAATATTTAGTCAACCACTTTTTATTTTTCTGGTTCCCACTTAAAACAACCTGCAGGAACCCTGAATGGTGCTGGGTGTAAAACTTGTCATGCACTTACAACTTGTGTCTCAGTTGTTTGTTTTTGACGGATGCTGCTGGTTCATGAACTGAGACTCACAGTTTGTTCCAATACCCATACTACCATATTTGGTTTTTCAGAAATAAATAAAACAAATGTTTGTCCTAATACAAAATATATCGAATTCTTTAACATTAAACTGAATATTCCAAGGCTGTTGCTTCAGTGTCTGCTGTTCAGTGTTTCACTCTTATCTGCCCCCACCCAGCCCCTAGATCCTCACAAAGCCTAGTTCAGTAAATCAAATCAAACAAATAAACTTCCATGTCACCAAAAGTCCAAGTGCATCTGTCATCCAAGTTAATTGATTTTATAGATGCTCGAGGTTGCTGGTTTCTTGCTGACCATCTGTCAACATATTTTGTATTAAAAAGTATTTCTATGGACAAGAATCCTTACCTTTTGGTATAGCCACATCTGAATTTAGTCCAACAAATACATTGTGTGTCTTAGACTCAAACACAATATCACATTGCATCATTACATTATAAAAGAATATATCATCCTACAAGTCATCATACTTACCCTGTTGTGAAACAGTGCGGCGAGCGAGCGAGTATCACATGAAATCACATTAAGGACAGCTTTGTTTACCAGAAGTCGTTTCACGTTGGGTTTCTGAATTCTAGTCAGTCCAGACAGCCTATCAAACGGCTATCGTTCATTCAAAATGAAAGAGTGGGTGCTGTGAACAGAGGAGAAACAGCAGGCAATGGATCTGCACCCATGCAGCCTAAACATTACAGCCTCCTATTATGTTCTTTCACATGGGAAATTTCAAACTGGGATGCTTTTTGTTTGACACATAAAAGCTGCAGTCCCTCTGTTTCTAGATCTCTCTGTTTCATCTACTGCTGATGTGACTGCAGCTGAGGATCAAGGATAAATAGAATACTTAGAACATGGTGTGACAATCATTTCTATCACCAAATGAACTAGATGCACAGACTATCATTTCTCAGTCAGATTGTGCGTTAAAACCTGCACTGATTAGATCTATTTCCACATTGCATATTATGCTCATGTATGCGCGTGTGTGAGTTTGCATACATAGAAAACTGTCAAATCTTCTTGTAGGTTAATGTAGTTACTATTTTTCTCTTAACTTATCACCATTAAAAAATACTTTTATTGGTATGAACTTTTGCAGTTTGTAAGAACAGCTTTAGCGTTGTCCTACTTGGTTGATTTATTTTATATCCTCCTGTTGCACAACTAGCTTTATATTTCGCCTTACCTCTTAACATTATCAAAAAGACCCGTCAAATGGACGCTTTGATCACTTACCTTGTGAAAAAGTGCTGCAGGGCTTTCATTCATCACATAAAAAAAGTGTTCCTGGTTATTTAATGAGCTCTGCAATCCCACCGTGTTGTTTCATTGATAAAAATAGAAATAACTCGGAATTAAATCATAAGTAATTGCCCTTAAGAAAAGCAACTTTACACCTCTTCATCACACATGCAGTGTCTTGTGATAACTCAAGGATATTTATTTTGTGTTAAATAATTCATAATCAACTGTTTGCATGATACCAAAAGCCACATTTTACATTTCATGTCTTCAAACTCAAACACGTGTCTGTACTGAAAAGAAAATGGCCTCATTCTTCACATTCATATGTAACATACAGTAGCTCATTGTCTTATTTTATATAGTTTGGTCAAAACTTGCTGAAAAGTTGTTTGATAGCCTTATTAAGTTGAGTTGCTAGGATACTTTGATTTCTAGACTCAGATTTTAAATAACTTAGTTGTTCATGTGAAAGGCCATCTAATATAATTGCACATCTTCGTGTCACAACCAGGTCCTAAGGCATGTTAATTTGGATCATGTAACACTTCTTAATTTAGAGCTGAAAACTTGTTGGCCTCCCTGGCAAGCAGCAGACCCGCCATATGGGCCTAATTCATTTTAGGGCACTCTCAATTTTCACCTCACAAGATTTGGGACTCCAGGGCAATACAGGGCTAAAGTAATCAAACCTCTATTTCACAAGATTTCTGGTCCTGATAACGTGAAAACAAGATGAGCCTAAATTAGGACACAGTCGTGTAGGACTCTGCAACAAGTAATGTAGTTAAATAAAATACATTGGCTTTAATGAAATAAAAAACGGATGGTTAGCCAGAAAAACCTAAGCAACTGATTGAGACAATATCATTTTTTTAATTGAGATGTGGTTTATAAATTGTTTCTCATTTTCAATAACAGCTATGAGCTTTACAATATTTTACAAATGTCCAATATATGGGAATGATACAAAAAACAAAGTAAAACTTAATTGTGCCTTAATGGAAAGCGATATAGTTTCTAACCACAGCAAAATGAATGTAAGCATGTTCCCTGTGAAAATAATAAATACATCCCACGGTAGAAAGGGATGAGTCAGAATGTCAATGCAATTTTCACACATGTGTGCTTCTTGTAACCGCCTGTATTGCCTTTAGTGTTCTTGTACCAGTCCCTATGCATTTCTTATCAATAATTCAGTGTTGATGTAAGGGTTTGAGATGAAAAATAATATCAATAAACATGTTTGTTACATGAAACAGCATTCAATGACATGTCTTTAGGGAAGAAACATGAGCATGACACCGCTACAGGAATACCCTCTGCACAGTAAGTGGAGAAGCAAACCAAAAAAACATTGTCAGAACTTCTGAAATGCTTCTTTTTTATTATATAGAGACTTACTCCAGGTATTGGAGTATCTTTCAAATGTATGGGGACCAGCCAAAGAGATCAGTAGATGGATGGATAATGCATCAGTGTGAATATGCAGGTTGGAGCAACCATGAGTGCATACACTGTGAGACTGTGTTTGTGTGCCAGTTTTCCTTAATCAATTCAATTTTTCCGACCATAAGAGTGCTGGAGTCATTAATTCTCTCCTGGAGTGTGAGTCTTGGCTGTGAAGCTTCTAAAAGTGGTTGCAGTGGAGGTACATATCCACCACATGCTGAGCAAAGCTAGAATTTAGTTTCTTGATCACTGTTTGATGTTCTTCATCTTTAGGACATTGAAGATACGCCTGGTATATTGCCCCAACCTCATGAGGCTTTAGTTTACCCCCTAATTTTACTTTGTCTTCACCATATTCAATTCAATCCCACTATAGAAAGGGCATTTGTGTGGGGTGTTTAACTGATTGGGTAGTCTTCTAAGTTGTTGAAGTCTATGGTGCTCATAAGATTTGGACAAGTTGTATAAGAGCTTGCAAAAACCCCAGAACATGATGTTAACTTTAAAGTTTACCTCTCTTGACATTGTCTGTGAGTTATGGACAACTCATTTTTCATTTGTATTCATATAACCCTCCATGGGAGTGGCCTTTCCTTCACAATTTAGTTGTTATGTCAGTAAAATTGACTGCAGTGTATTCTCAGAAATTCTAAGCCTCTGTAAATCCAGATAACCCCATTAGGACAGGCCAGGCTCTCTGGTAAGCACAGGTCTCTTTGTCATACTCACACAAGTGTGTGTTGCAGTGAGAGAGCAGATATCCACTGGAATTCTAACTGTCAAAGAAAAACAAAAACTGGGGTAATATCAAACACTTCTTCTGGGATAACTGTAAAGACTGCAAGTGAAGTTAGAAGTAAGAAAGTGTTTTATAACATGTTTGGAAAAGCATGTTGCATTATAGAGGCCTTACTTTCAAGATTATGTTATAATAATAATAATAATAATAATAATAATAATAATAATAATTATATGCAATTTATTCCCAATAATAAGAGTTACTAATGTTAAATAGTGCTTTAATAAGGCAATCTCAATGTAAGGCATAGTGGCACGTACGAAAAGTTGAAAATTCAAAGCCACCCAGGGTCCGTATTGATTAGGAGGATTTAACTTTACTGCTGCACAACTATCAATCCATCCATAATGTGTGACAGCTTATCCCTCTCAGTGTCACGGGGGCTGAGGCCTATCCCAGTTGGCATTGGGCAATAGGCGTGTACCACCTTGGACAGGTCGACATTCAATCACAGGGTGTTCTGCACAACTGGCCCTGGCTCTAACTAACCTTTGCAAAATAATGTTGTTATAATGCTTGTGGTATCTCTTGTGCCTTCGTCCCTCCGGCATTAGGACTCCAGCCACAGCTCACTGCATGGCCGGCCCCACCATTGATTAGTTTGCCAACATGTCTGCCTTCTAACAAACAATGGCCAAATAAGGACATCCATCTTTGTTCAACCAAAAGCTTTTAGCCAGGTTAGTGGCAGCATTGACAATCAACCAGCTGCTCTGTTTAGATAGTAAGCACCAGGAGTTCTTCTTTGATCTCTGAAAGGAGTGAATTTACAGCCCCCTTGTTACTGCACAGTGACTCTCTGCAGCTGCTTTATCTGAACACACACATCAAATCTGTAGGGTGGAGCAAAGCCTCCGACAGCTTGAATGAAGAGGATGTATCTCGGTGCTTGCTGGCTCTATCTTTAAGCCAAGACAGGTGAAGTTTGAATGTGTGTGTCTGTATCTTAAACAAGTTCGGAAACTCTCTCTTCTCTGATGTCTGGTCTTTCCTCCCTAATATCTTTCATTCTGTATAACCTAAGGTCGTATGACATAACACTCAAAGATAGGTCAAGGATTTGCTCGCTAAATGGAGCAAGGTAGACCACGGAAAAGAAGAAGTAAATCTGGTTCATTGAGGGCAATCGTCTTTCAGCCCATCTGCGCTATTTTCCCAAAATAGTTTTTACTAATACATTAAAAACTCATGAAAAAACACTATTATTTATTTGTGCTTGACACATTTGCTAGCAATGTCAAGAGGTTGTTTTTCTCTGAGAGCTATTTTAGTGTAGTGTGTGGCATTCAGGGACGGTAAACTACACACACGTTGTTTTTATTGTATAAGCAGGTTGATTTGTTTAAGAAACTGAAGGGGATTAAATAATCCGTACAAAAAGTACTTCCTGTTTTTTTGGCAATATCTGTTACGTAATGCGTTTTTTGATGTGAAATCATTTCCCTTGTTGGTTTCACACATAGAGCCACAATCAGAACTCCAACATTACAGATCCCATTCATCTCGAGGTTTCAGGGATCCAAATATTCACATTAATGTGAAACTGAGCATCGTAGGTTAAGAGATTTAAAGGCCACGGGTTATTCCATTTCCCCACACATCATGGATACAGGACAATATAAGGACAACTTTAAGAGGACTGTTGGCTGTAGGCTAATCATTGTGTCTATTCCCAGTGCCCTTGCCTCAAGCAATAACACTTGGTTAACTCAGATAGCAGCAGCTGTAGCAATGTTAGCTCAAGAAGAAGAAGAAGCAACAGCCCTAAGAGGTGTGTATTACTCAGAGACAAGCTATTGCCCACCTTTGGGTGTGCTGCATGTCGTTCCCAGAGGGGCGGCTGTGAAAGCTGGAAGCAAATGCCCCGCCACATCTTCAGCCTTAGCTGCCAGAAAATGCATGAAACCATGATAGCATAGGTTTGGTGGCTTTCTAGGGGGATTCAGTGTAAAGCTAGGCTATATATTGGAGGGATAAGGTGTAAAATATGGCTGTTTGGGATTGCTTGCTTTTTGTAGAAACCCTTAGAGGGTTAGAGGGGAATAGATTCTCACTGGAAATATAATATGCAACAAGAAAACAAATAATGTATTAGATGTAAGTAGCCGTTAGCTTTTAGTGTTATGAAGCCATGTTTCAGAATAGTAAAGAACACTTCAAATACAATAACTTGATGTTCTTTTTAGGAAAGATGTTGAGCTGTTTGATCACTTTTAAATTGATTTAGTTTTTCCTTTGATATAAAGTGCTTTATATAATGTTTATATTTGAGAGTTTATAATCCAGGCTCCGAGAATCAGTTTACAAGAAGGAAACATATCCACCTCAATGTTTCGCAAGCATCAACAAAGCAATGTCAATTCAATTACAGCCAGCAAAATGTCTATTCAATGTAGGGAGAGACCAAGTCCAGGTAAAACAAATCAAACCACTAACGATTCCCACAAAGATGGAAAATGTTTTTTAACAATCTCCTTTTTAATTCGTGTTTCTGTGGAAAGTGTTTATGTTGTCACAGACGGAGAAACACATAGAATGGGGTTCTTTGATGATATACTGTATATGTAAGGAACGAAAGGCGTTTAAGGTAATTAAATGGCATCCTCTATAACCCAAATGGTTTTCTTTAGAGCTGACACGGTTACCACTGATTTTGTGCAGCATGTCATGTGCATTGTTGCATTTTTTATCAGTCCTGCTATTTAGGTTGTTGGTGTAATTTCTGTAAAAACTATCCAAATCGATTCTCTCTGTACATGAAAGGAATACTTTGGCAAACAATGTGGGGACATAGAACTAGTAAAGACACTTAAATTCATTTCAAGTGACAAAAGGAAAGTCCTGTTGTTTTTATTCTATGACCATAAAGTAAAAAATGTTTGCTTCTTCAAGGCTGATGTTTTTCATATTTGTGTGTTATAATTAGGTTATTGTTAAACGGCCCCGTTTTATTTAAGGTGTGCGCACATGCTATTAAGCTCAAAAAAGGTAAATACAATATTTAAATATTTAATATACATATTAAAAAAGCCACAAAGTCATTGGTGAAACTGTGGCAGTTCTTCACTGAATTTGTTTTGGTTGTAGGATAAAAGGTTGCTTTGCAAAGAAGAACAGGCCAACTGGAGTGTGTAAAAAATAAATAAATAAATATCAAAAGGGAAATCTACAGACTACCCAGGAGAGGTAACATGTAAGTAGATGTGACAAAGGAAGAATTCAATGCCGGGAAGATTAAAATGTTTTTCAGCCTGCACCTAAGGGGCCAGAGCCCACCGTTACCATAAAGACTCGTGGTTGAAAAGGGAATGTGAAGAGATAAAAGGGATGATTCCCCTTTCTCTGGGGATGACGAGGAGCTTGCAAAAGTTATGACGAAAAACCATCAACACGCATCTCTGATTCCACAGTGATGCCTAACTTCAGTCTGTTTGACATCAGGTGTTACATTCAGAATTTGCGATGTTACAGCGATGATTCCTTGTTGAAGCCCGCAGTCAAATTATCAAGTCATTAGTTAGTGAAGCAGTGCATATTTATTTGTTGTTTGTTCATACATGCAGTGAATACTCTATCAGTTTACTGTAGCAGTCTGTGCAGTCAATTCAATTTGTCCTCTCTCCCACACTGCTGAACGCAGCTGAACCCCAGCTACAACAGAATTGGGCTACAGTTTCACTAAGTTTAATTGGGGAGTTATGTCCAGCCAACAATGTGTTTGATTTGTTGCAACTTTAGTTTCCTGTTTTGTTTAATGAAGTTGTTAAAAAGGTTGTCGATTCAGCAAATCTAGTGCCACAGTTGGCACTGTAACTTAGCAAAACTGCAAAAACTGCCACACATGCAACTTTCAAAGTTCTGCGAATGACATTTAGTGTGAAGATGCACAAGCAAAATCTAAATAATTGAAAGTCATATTTGAAGGGTTGCAACTTTGCGCAAGTGATTTATACATTTCGAAATTGACAGTATACTTAATTGTACTTTTCAGCTGCTGGCAGGGAAAGAGAAATCCTAATTAAATATGAGGCTTTTTATATATAAACACTAACCAACCTTCAGTCCCACGCCCTTCCAACATGGAATGAAAAAGAAAAACTCAGGTGTAAATGTTGTTTTTTGCCCTAACAGCTGGGTAGTCGTTTCCCTCTAACAAGTCTGAATTGCTGCTGCTGGACATTTCAGCATCTGATTATGTATTCATCAAGTATCTAGATGATTATAGGTAGGTAAAAAGTCAATGTTTCAGCCATAATCAGACAAGTGTGCTTGATAAAGTTGCAAAATGATGGATTGCCTGGAAAGAAAATATGGCTTTTTAAAAATGAAACAACCTTCCCTTTACTTTTTGCCTTTGAGTGGAGCACAAAAGCCCTAACTTCTACCGCTGAGCTGTTTATCAACCGTATAAAAACTGCGGCTGTGCTGGTAGCTTCCAGGTGTGGATGTGGACTTAGATGAATGTAAACAGAGTTGGCAGAAGAGCAAGCATGCTCAGTCAACTTTCTATGACTTTCAGCCGAACTATGTTACCCTCTCTTATATAATGTTGGCTGTTATATTCATTGCAGTGCAAATATGAGCTGAAGTTTAATGCGTGTTGGTTGTGCATGACAAAACACGCTTTAACAGCTGGCTCATTGAATTTCCTTCAACCTTCTTTTTGGTTTAGTTGTCTCCTCTTTTACTCTTTCATTTTCATGCTTTCCTTCAGGCTATATTTTGTCATCACACATATTCTCTTTTGTGATCATGTTTCCTTGCAGAAGAAGAATTTGTTTGATTGATATGGGTGGAATGTCTGTGTTTTATATGTTTATTGTTCTCTCTTACCTTATACACAGTTGATAATAGTACACTCTAAAGGGGAACAGCTGTTAAAAAAATAAAATAAACCATCCAAACTTTTTTTGTACGCTTCAATGGCCTTTTCACTCTTTTTCACATCAGAAACAAACAGCAGATGCACAAATTGTAGAACACTGATGTTACTTTATTAAACTTAGTCATGCTTAAGTCATAGCTTGATTGTTTTCAGATTTGTGTAATGCTTTTTGTGTTACATATAACAATTTAAATGTCAATCTGCCACTCAGTTTCATCAGGTGTAAAGCAGTACCTATAATTTTTATTCCATCAGTTGTCCATCAATGTTAATCTCAAAGTTCAAGGGACATTTCTACTTTTGGCATTGGGAGTGCCTAGCGTATAATATAACACGAAAGGAAAAAATAATCACAGAAGAAATCAAAACAAATCTAAATGCCCTCACATTTCCATCCAGGGGAATCTCATCAATCAATGCCACCATGCTGGGCCTACTCCTAAAGGCCATTCAATGCCGGAGGATTGTGGATTTAATTTCAGGCTGAAGGTAAATAATTAAATTAAAAAGCTCCTCAAACCCCTGACCTTTAGTCAATGCCTGTGATTTATCTACTGACCTGACACAGACAGTCATTTGAATCCAATGGCTGTTCTCATCCCAACATCAGACGGTTGACAGCTTTTTTCAATCACGTACTGAACATGTGAGTGAGTTCAATATGATGCTTTTTGAATGAGGATGACATTGCTTATGACATGTTGACCTTGATGTTGATGCTGTGTCATCATTCAGGCTTCACAAAATGTTGTTCCTATCAAAATGTTGCTGCTGTTTTTGTGACAAAGTTTACAAGCCAAAAGTGGTATAAAGGGCCATAAACACATCACACCAACACGCATTGTTAGGTCATTTAAATGATTCAGTGCTTCAATTATTATTTATTCCCTTCAGGCTCATGCTAATCATAACCATAGCTGACTCAATCCTTAACCTAATGCCATTAAAAAATATCCATATATCCATCCATTTTCTGAACCTAATGCCTACAGTCAAAGAAATGATTCATCGCACATGCATGTTTTATGACTTTGGGAAGAAACTGAAGCTGATGCAATCTTTCTTGCTGTAATTTGAAAAAGTTACCACTGAGCCATGTCTTTCCTAAAAAAAAGGTTAAAAAGACATTTGCATTGTGCTGAAAGAAAACCCCAAACTTGGGATAACATTCATTTTGTTTGTGTTTAGTTAAACTATTACCAACAGGCTAAAATTCTAAATCATTCCAAATATGTATCATTGTTCGGAATCAAACACACGTAACATAGTCACACAGATTCAACATAGCAGGCTCAGCAGTGAATAGAGGATCCAGCTGTTATATAAGGAGACAATGTTGCAGATGTCTTCCCACTCACATCTCTCCCTGCCAGGCCTAATGGCAGGACAGGAAATTCCTGGAGAATGCCAGTCTACATTTAAACATCACATGGATGCTACTCCCAGGCATGCATCAGTGCTTTATTTATAGTTTGTGTATGTGTGTGCATGAGTGTGTTCACGTACAGTACTGCATATATGGGATTGATCCTTGGTTTATGGAGTGTGCAGCCATAGATGATGACCTTAATGTTATAGAAAAGCTGATCATTCACTATGTGCTGATCATTACGAAATCTACAAGTGTCATACGTTACTGTGAGCATGTTTGTGTAAGCTAATGTACTGTATGAATTGTCCATATATGCAGGATTGCCAGCAGTGTGTTGCCTTATCATTTCCCCTCCGGAAAGAGGCTGCACTTTTTCCCTTTCATGCATTGAATACGCCTTTGCCAGAGCTCTTTTGGGTTGGTTGGAACAGGGTTTTTTTTTCTTGCGAGGACATCCGAGTTCCCCTCGAAAAAACGGAGATCACTGATACAATGGGCTGAAATTAGTTTCCTTCATACGATGAGAGGATTGGAGTACAACTGCTGCCCCATAGGATTAAAATAAATCATGAGGTTGATCCCTGTGGCGGGTACAGAATGGATAGACTTTCTTTGCTAAGTCTGCTGAAAATTTTAAAAGGGGATTTTAGTATATTGTTGTCAGAAACACCACAGGCAAATCAATGCGCCAGTATAATATATGTCTAAATATCTATATAAGAGAAAATATCATGATAATATATAGAAACATAACATTTTTTATCTTTGCTTATGATGTTGACATTACAATTCCATATCAGAATTCTGCCATCTCCCTTTTAGTTTGCATGCTTTACTGTTTAAGTCTGTTATATCTGCACTGTTACAAATAAAGTAAAGCTCCACTGATAAATAATAATATACAGTACTGTATAGAACTACAATGCAGTGGTGGCTGCATACAATTGTTTTACAAGTTGTCTAAATAAGTAATCCAAACCTTTATCTCCAGAGCATTTTCAAGTACGTTTGGCATCCACCTGGGAACTAGCCTGAAGGCAAACCCGCCACATGCTTGGGGGATATTCATCCCACCTGGGAATGACTTAGGAAATTCCACGAGGCCCAAGGAGAAGTATCTGGGGAGGGCATTTTTCGCTTACCCATTTACAATACTTAACAAGCCTTAGGCAGAGAAGTGTTTTTTACCCCTGGTGATACGTTTTCCAAGTGTCCTGTTCACACCAAATATAATATTTCAACTTCTTCAATGTATATATTTTTTTAGATCCAAACTCTTTATTCCAAATATATATATTTCTAAATATCGTCAAAATATAATCAAAATTGACTTGCAGTATTTTTGTGCCTGTGTTTGTGTTCCTCTATGGTAGTGACTCAGCTGTGTGTTTGGGTGAGTCAACGACACCTGGGGGGAGTAGACAGCCAGGGAAAGAGATATCTAAGGCACGCAACCATGGGCCTTTAGCCCTGTGGGCAGAGAGAGATCCGGTTTTCTCGACTAGACAGGTCTGACACTGGAGCGACATCGCCTCAGGGAGCCCGGGCCGGGGCGGTCACGTGAGTAGAGGTGGTGTCAAGGGCAGCGTGTTTGGGAAGTGTGCTCCTTCAGCCGTCTAATCCATGCACACACGCTTAGGAGTACAGATGTAGATGTGCGTGCATACCACTTACACAGAGATAGAAATACGCAAATTGAGAAAATCATTTGTCCTAATCAAGGGTTAGTTTCCTTTTTATAATATTCATTCTTAGCAACTCAATTTTAGTGGACATAATGCAATTTTTGTCTTTCAGATTATAACATTAATACAACTTCTGACATTAATACACATTTTTTTTTGTATATCATATTTATAAAAAGAAACAAACGTTACATTTAAAAGCACCCTCCATGTCACAGTGGATGGCTTCCCATGCAGGCTACTGATTTCTGTGTTAGCCGCTGCTCTGCAGTGTTATCAGGCTGTACCTCTATCTAGCTGTTTCTAAAATAACCTCAACGCCGAAACATAGTTTTCCCTTGCTTTTTTCAAATGCCTAATGAAGTGAAACTGTGAAACACACCAACATTTAGAGCATTGTGCTTCAAAAGAACGGATCAGCTCAAGTACTCAGTTGATGGATTAGAAAAGACAGATGCCGAAGGTACTGTAAAACAGGCCTTAGACTGTGTGTTTCATATATCATCGTACAAACCAATCATTCTTGCCCCTCCTGTCACATCATGTTTCACTCTCACAACATGCCAGTGTTTACATCCACACATGCTCAAAGGCATATGTATTTTTGTCTTTTCTGAATGCCTCCATATGATTTGGTCACTGCTTTGTAGATGGTTTGAGTGTACACAGTATTATTTTGACTAAGGGAAGTCAGGATCAGGGCACATGTGACTGGAATGAAGAGGCTGAGAAAGAAAAAGACAAATAATCAGTTGTATGTATTGGGATCTTTGGGGACCTTTAATCAAGATAACCCTCTTATTGAATCCTAATGAACTGTAAAGCACAACCCATCACCTGGGGGAAAGAGGCATAATATCATGATTTTCCGGATAAAATTTATAATGCCATTATGAATGTTTGAGAAGGAAAGAGTTTAAACTTTGCTATGTTTTTTTTTCCTACAGTACTTTATTCCAAGAGCCTCCAGTGACCCTGTTTATTTCCATGCTTACTCAGACAGTACTTTTTTAAAGTGATGGTTATGGTATTTATGGTAAATATGCTATATTGTAAGTAGGGTATGGATAAGCATCCAAAACACATCATTGAAGTTATAGAAAGGTCAAAAGCATTAGGTGTACATTGTGAAGTACTAGACGACCAATATAGACATCTTTTCTAGGGATAATGGGCTGAAAAGACATGAACATGGAAAAAGTGTTACATTGATAACATTGGCCAGTCCTACTCTCTGTACAGAACACTCTCTTTCTAAGCATTGGTAATTTAACCTAAATCATTTTTTGTGATTTACTTTGTTAAAATGCATGCAAGTTGGGATGTTGTTAAGCTGACTTTATAAAGTGACTGTAAAGCTAGAGGAAGAACTTTGGAAGGGTCAGTGCACCTTGTTCCCTCTTGCAATTGTATACTTTTATCACCATCTTGTGTGTTTTTTAATCAATGTGTGGGGTAGGATATATAAACAGTTCTCAATGCTCGCCCTGTCACAGCACATTTGACACTCCAACAATTTAAATCCTAGCAAAAACTGATGCCTGTGTGTGTGTGTGTGTGTGTGTGTGTGTGTGTGTGTGTGTGTGTGTGTGTGTGTGTGTGTGTGTGTGTGTGTGTGTGTGTGTGTGTGACATTATGTCACTCCTGTTTGCACACTCCATCAATCCTGTCAAAGCTCATTGCCACAGTTCATCACAAAACCAAACTGTGAAACGGCCCCGGTAATGGTATTGGCTTGACTTATCAGGCTTTGATTATGTCTGATAGTCGCTCGATGCTGAGCAAACAATGATGTGAAGGGCCTGGGTCTAATGTTTCACTAAGTCTTATATTATTAATACTAAAAAGGAATGTCCCATCGTCTCTTTGTCTGTCCTTTTTGATTTGCTCAGATCGACTTTACATTTGACAGTTGTATTGCTGAGGACCTGAGCAAGGGAAGTGTTGAGTGAGAGCTCTTGAGATCAAGAGGAAATATTTATTAGACTGCTTTAAGTACATACTGTGCTGTGTATTAATAGCGGACCCTTATCAACTGTTACACCCATGAATAGTGTGCTGAGTACACATTAAGCTCCATTACCTGCTCAAGAACTGATAAAGAAAGACAGGCTGGAGAGACTGGAGGTCTGTGTGACACTTTTTAACTTATTAGTATTTTTCTTGACAGCCCATCATCCGATCAACTTCACTCTTGGTGGGTGTATTGCTGAGGATCCAAAAGAGTGCTGTGTCGAGTGTGAAGTTCTTTGTGGTGGTTCTCAAGAAATCTCCAAGCAGCAATCCCTAAGGCCAAACTATTGGCCAATCTGAACAGACATGCAAAGGCATTGCATGAGTTAATATTCCTGAGACAGAAATAGAAAGCACAGGACAACAACATGTGAGAATACCTAAAAGAGCAGAGAGTGTACAGTAGGTGTAATGAAACACCAGATCTGTGGGCAGCCTCGCAGGAACACTGTGAGTTTATCTGTCTACGCTGCATGTGAAGCATATATAATTTGAAATCAAAGCAACCTCTTAATTCTTTTATCATATAGGGAATGCAAAATGATGTTTTAAACTTTTCTAGGCTGTTTCAATCTACATCAGCCTGACTTTACTGTTATATGCAGAGTAACCCAAAGCAACAAGTGTCCTAATTTCACAGATTTAGTCACCGAGAAGAAGACTGACTGTAAGAGATTAGAAGTCTAAACATCTCTTCACCTGCAGCCTTTCTCCCTGCACCAGCAGCATACTTAAAGGAACAGAGTAGAGGCTATGAAGGGAAACTGGGATTATTCAAAAGAAGTGGAAAAACTTTTAGTTTGCCAGTACATGCTTACTAATCGTTTTATTGTGATCATAGACAAAAATAACTTCTGATAGCACTGTTGAAGGCAAAATGCCACAGATTAATTTGTATTTCACATGTAGCAAACTAAGTGTGGTTTTGTCTCAGCAAACACTACTCTGTATACTGTTGGTTGTTTGTACAGCAGGCAGATAGTGATTAAGAGTCTGGATCTCAGAATGTTACACTTTTGAGCAAACCATTTGGTTTAAAGCCCAACACCTTTAAAAGCTCTGATTTGGGATTAGGTTTTGTGAATCTTCGTCACCCATCATTCTGCTCAGCCAACAACACTAACAGTGGAATTTGTGATGTGATATCCAACTCAATTGTTCATCTTATCAATAGATTACAAGTCAAGGTTTGTTATAAATCAAAACTGAGAAGGACAACAACAAGCAACTACTTCATTTGCAGACAAAAAACAGAAGTATTCCTTCTATGTTGTTTTAAGGACATACATTGACTGTATATAAGAAACCCAACCCAATAGAGCTGCTATCTCTGTTATATAAATACACATATATAGTTTGAAATCGGTCAAAGCTAGCCAACCATTCATGGCATGTTCTGAAATAAATGCATCTTTTCTGCATCTTGCTCCCCGGTGTTTTTCTGTGTCAAAACAACACCCGAGGCTTCCTTGACAGAACTGAGACATTTAACAACCTTATTTCATTCTTTATGTGAGATGGTGAATACTTTACCTGCACCTCATACTTCAGATATGATGAATGTTTAATGACCCCTGAGGAGGAACCATCTCAACTGCATCAGCAAATAGCAACAGGATCTAGCAAAGTAAGGTAGACTCAAAATGGGTAGAGTGATGATACATGGAAACATAGCTATCTGCTGTAGGGAAGGCTTTTAGGTCTCACATCCTAAAGGGCTTACATTTTGAAAACAGGACTTTCCCAAGAACAGAAATGTGCCATACTGTGGGCAAAGAAATATCCAATGCAAATAACTTTCTACACAATGCTTGCATTGAAACTATTATCTGAGAAAAGTGTGAAGCGGAAAGTTGCACCTTAGAGGTATGAGGAGCGTGAAGGAGACAGCTTTAGAAGGTGTGGGTGTTGGGATACAATTCTGCTAAGGATGCAGTACAGCCCTTGTTCTCACGTCTGTTGCTGTCTCCAGCGCGGCTTCTTTTTGTGCCTCTGTTTAAATAAAAAAAATGTCTTGCTGTAAGCAGATCTATAACATTTGCTAAGAGAAAGCTGCTGGCATTTGGCGAAGTGCTAGTGGTGTACTGGCCACTATTTATCCTCTTGGCTGTAGGTGACTTGACCTTGACCTTGACCTTGTTTTTCAGCTGTTGGGTGTTTACCACTTCAGCATGGTGTGTAAATGCTCTGCTTAGAAAATTAGACACCTCCTTATACCGTTTCTGGACCTGAAAGATCGTATGGCTTACCATATGTTGGTGGTTATTTTTATATATTGACAATTTAAATATAATATTTATCTCAGAATTTACTTAAAGTAATCCAACCAACTTTTCCAAAGATATAGGATGGTCAGCTTAACAATGAGTTGTTACTTTACTGAAGGACTATAGGAAGCCTAGTTTACAGCTCCAAGACTGACTCCATCAAGGGTCATTGAACTTAAGTTTCCCATAAAGCCTGAGCTTTATGGTGTTCACTATATGGTAAATGTACCTTGTCGACAAAAACACATTGTTCAAAGAGGCCATACTGTGTTAGACCTCAGCTCTTAAAATACTTTTTATGTGGATCCGATTTCTGTTGTGCTAATGCGGAAAATAGGAAGTCAAGTGCGTATGGTAATTTCTAGTCGCAAACGATTACATTTGTGATTCACTTCTGTGAAAACTTCAGCCGTTGTACACTTCAGATTATTTTTGAAAGGTACCAGTGCTTTCAATATGACTTGTTTTTTCTTCACTCTGAATCACCAGAGGCTCAATTAGCAGCTAAAATTAAAGGGCTTTTCAAACCTGAAAACACAAAAGGGATTCACTTTCAATTTGGAACTCCTAGATGGCACTTGAGACTACCATTATACCAGCATGATAAGAATTGAGAATTAAATACATACAGTATACATATGAATGCATCAATATTACAATGTGACAATACTTGACATACTTTTGTCAAGCATTTGCCTGACCCAGAGTTTCACATTTTTACCAATGCAATTTGCTGTTGTCTGAATGGGCAGGATGTTACAGAAAGCATATAGATATACCTAGATAATTTAGGCTTTTTTAATACAATTCAAAGGAGATATAGAGTGGTTTGGGATGGGACATGACAACAATTATATGTTTCTCTCCCATTACTGCAGAATTTAATATATTATATTTTTGGATCTGTAATCCCTGTAAGAAATTCCAGCTGGCATGTGTTGTTATGAAAAAAACCGCAGGCAGCTGCAATGGTTAGGAATAAGCTGAATGGGAATTTGGAAAACAGGAATGTCAGAGGTCTCTACAGACATTAAGCCTCTGCTAATTATCTTTTACATACCCTCAATGTCCTAGTTTGTCTTCCTTGGTATTTTGAATTTGGAGATATTTAACACAAAATACTTGATATATCTCATGTATTCAATTTAAAACTTCTATTAATGATTTCAGAAGTCAATCAATAATATAAAAGTTAAATTATCTGATATTTTAAAATACATTATTGTGTGTGTGTGTCTGATTGCCATAATAGTACGGACGCATTTAGGATCCTATTCATCTGCCTGGGATGATTGTGCTTTGCAGTATGTTGAAAGTAAACACCGGTAATTAATTGATCCCTGTTTATACATTGTACATACCAAAAGGGAGAAGTTACGCAACCATCCCTCTGTTTCTGAGCCCGGGCACTTACAGTTCACTTGTTAATGAGTGGTGCAGGAAAGGCAGAAGCAAGCACAGTTTAATACACAGGGGGAAACCAGAAAAACCTCAAAATACATACTTGGACATTAGTGTTTACTCCCACCAGCCCTCAGTGGCAACACAGGGGGCATAGTCTAAATTAATGTGAAAGGGCAAATTATTTGATGGCTGACATTTAACAACGTGACTCATTAATTGAACACTTCAAAAGTCACTAAATGTCATCTCTAATGAATTATGTGGTGTATTAATGTAATGGTGGTATCTTTACTGTAATGCAAAACAACTATTCTAGGCATGAAAGAAATCAAATGTCTTAGTGACTGTTATTTATTTGATTGGTGTGAGGAAATCATTGATGAGGATTGAAGGGATTTTGTAAAATGCTCTTTAAAGTAGGTTTATTAGAGGAGTTTTACATTTTAAAATCTTAGGGTTGTCATAATTGACAGTTGGTCTGCAGAGATGTATTTTCCCTTTCTTTTAATTCACACATGCCTCTTGAGTCAGTTAGATTCATCTTTGGTTTGTCATATGTCAGAGACGCCTGTACGAGTTCCTCTAAGAGCCTGCTGTATATCAGCTGCAGGTTAATTACATGTCAACCCTTGCTTGTCATGTACAGTATGTTCATGAGGTGTTTCATGCTTTGCCTTAATCTGTTTGAAATAATGTGTGAGAAAATTCATCCAGCTTATCTGGGCAGGGTCACGGGGGCAGCAGGCTAAACAAGGTATTCCAGACGTCCCTCTCCCATCCAAATAGCTCTTTCTAGAAGCCCCTGAGGTGTTTCCAGACATGATGTGACATATTTGTAATTTCACTGTATAATAAGAAGGATTCTTTAAATACATGTACTGCCAGAAACGGCAATTATGTGCCTACAGTACTAAGCAAGGTCACAGTGTTTCTGGGTTCCTGCTATATGCCTCTGCCAGCTGAAAATGCGTCATGAAAAAATCTACTGTGCAAGTTATTAATTCATGTAACAACCACAGGGTTTTTGTCACAAGACAATCAGCTATGTCAGGCATTAAAGACTCAGACAACAGGTTTGTTAGGATTAAGTCATTGTTAGTTTTTGGTCTTTGTTGATGCCGCTGAGATGTATGATACTGCCAAACTTAAGTATATTCTCTCCTCTATGCAGCATGTTGCAGAAAACATTTGATCTTTCCGTAGATAACTGTTTTGTAAGTCATCATTTTGAGTTTACTGATCATTGTCACCTTCTGTAGACACCTAAGCAGTACATTATTACTGTATCGGAAAAGAAAATAGGAGTCAGTACATTCATATTCTGGATGTCTCATTGCTCACTGTAATGAAAGCAGGAGGGTGAAGTCCTAAAAAGCGAGCCATGTGCAAACTGCATTATTCATGCAGGGCTCCCTGCACTCCCAGCTCAGTACGCGCTGAAGAGCCTGCACCTCAGCTGATGAAAGGGCTGGCTGCGATGGCACGCTGCAGTGGTACATTGCAGACGGTTGTGTAATAATCAGAGGGATTGACATGACTGTCCTCTGCAGCTGCCACACTGCCCTGTTGAGGGAGGGATGGGGGGCATAGCAGAGCTCCATCAGCCAACTGCCGCTCTGTTTGAAGTGCACTATCCTGGAAGAAGACAGGATGAGACTAGAACAGGCCGTGCTATATGAAAACTATCCCGAAAAAAATTAAAACTATCTGCTGTTAGCAATAAGTAGTGCGTAACCTAATGTCCTTTTTCAGGTTAGAACTTAAATTACTGTTGTTAATTTGTGCATCATATTTCTCGTTGATTAAGGGTCTTCTGATTTTCAGTGCAGATGCAGTACATTAATTCATTTTAACATCCACCATCTGCATCCTTTCTGCATGTGGTGGCTGTATGGATGATAATTAGCCTTAACTTACATCTGCATTCTTACAATTGCATCAAGATTTGTGCTTAATGATAAAGTGTAAATTTGGAGACTTGATTATTAACAATGTATTTCTTCCACAAGGGAAAATAAGAATCCTTTCTATCAAGCCATTGCTTGACTCAGCCTGTGAGTCTACTGACAATGTACTGTATAGTGTGGGTGTGTATACTCTCTGTTCTGCTATTTTGGTGAACAGTTTAGTATCCATGCCAGGACTTTTAATTGCTGCATATTTTGTTTAACCCTGCTTGATGAAACTAACTAATTTAACCGTACTGTTCTCACTGCAGAGGAGGATCTTTTGGGGGGTTTTAGCAGTTGTTTGCTTTTAGGGAAGGCAATGAGTACTGCACTTTACTAATTATCACCACATTGTGTGGCTTATACAATGATGTAGCTCTAAAATCAGAGTTTCTGCACTCTCAATATTTGGATTTTGTATTATTCTCTATCAATCTTCTATTAACTTCAACCTTTTCTTTTCATTGTACTCACACACTGCGGTGCCAGACTCCTGACAGTCTGATACAATCAGTCTATGGCTTGAACTTCTGAATTGCCGGTCAAACCAATTTACAATTACCGTTCATGGTAACGAAAGGTTAGTCTGTTAATTTAAAGACTGTCTGCTAGATGTTTTTCATTAACTAAATTGTAAAGTCATATTGCTTCACATCCAGCCTGATTCCTTCTCCAACCCGGAAGTGTTTAGTGTAATTGCTTGGCAAGTTGTCTGCTGCTCAGCAATCTGAGCTCATGACAAGTTGTCAAAAAAGTGATGGAAAGAATATCTATTCAAGCGCTAAACTTACATCAAATGTTGAGGCCCTTACTGTACAAATTTGACTGTTTCTAGTTCTGTGGAAATTAATCCACTGCATTCACTTGACATATTTGTACAGATTCAGTCACTGGATTAAACTGCATGTAAAATATCCAAACGTTGCTCAACCTAAACAGAAAATCAATCATAATTCGATTAAATAGTATAAAACCGTTACTTTAAATACATTGGCTTGAATCTCATCACCTTTACCAACACATGACTTTAAAATCAATACTTGTACTTGCTTGTCCGTGCATAAAAGTACGTCTTGATCCACCAATAATAATGAACTCATGCACACTGATAAATGCAACCATTTTATTGTAAAATTTCACAGCTATGTGCAATTTCCTTATGAAAAGGATTTTTTTCCAGTACATGTAGAGCATATTATGCAGACCCTAACAGAATTGATCAGTGCCCCTTTTTATACAATACTCAAATATACATAAATGGCAAACAACAAACATAATGTATGTATGAGGATCATATGAAATTTATTTTGTTCTTGGATAGCTTGAGCTCTGTAATACCAGTGCATATTATTTTGTTTTCTGCAGTTTGACAAAATACATAACAATAGAAAATATCTACATGTGCTGTTCACATAGATGTCTCATTTGTGGGTCCAGACATAAATAAAATGACTTTGTCAAAAGTACAGTGTAATAAAAGTCCATGTCAATGCAGGCAAAAGACTGCAACCAGATGAAACATTGAATTAGTCCAAATTCTAAACACATATCCGACATGCACACTACTGAATATAACAGTGTCTCCCATATACCTTTTTACCTCTGCTTTTACAGTAGAGTGCACAAAGTATAATAAACTGAAAATAAATAAGCAATAATTACCATCATGGAGAAGTAAAATAACATAAAGTATGTTGTTTTTTGCACCACTGTTCAAACACAAGACATGCTTGGTTATTTACAAACCCAGCAATCTAATAAAGTCAGATTCAGTCTGAATCAGAAATGTTTACCTGTTCACCCTGATACAAACATGAATTTCCTATCAATCTGCTCTACATTCGAACATTTGTACTCATGCTTTTGGTTGTGTAACATTTTCAAAAAAGAACAGAAAAGCATACAATATCTGAGGGAATAATGGTGTGTCCAACTTTCATGGTATAGCATTTCCTTCAAGAAAACACTCACTTTCAGCATATGTTTTTTTTGTTTTACTTCAAGGCATTAAAAGTGGATTCACAAATGATAATTCAGTTTGATATTCTCTATTGCATGTGTGTCACTTTGGCACTTGATAAGATGTAATCACTCTTTTACACTTCTTTAAACTACAGAACACAGATGATGACCAGTCTACATTGCTATTGACACACGTTTACCTCTAAAAATGTGAGAGATAGAGTATGTGCACACTGAAGACACACTACTGAGTGGCAGCTTTGGAACACAACAGGACCACCATTAAATACAAAAGGGAAGAAACTTCAGGAAATATGAGATAATCTAATAATAAATGCATATGGAAGTATCATCACTGATACTTTACTAAAGATGGCAAATATGACCAATGACCTTGTGAAGGTGGAAATAACCAATAGTCACCGAGACAAGCAAATGTTCTTCTTCTGGTGACTTGGGAACATTTTTTTGTCTTTTTTTCCCCCCTGAAAATATTCAAGTCTACTACTCAGAAGCTGCAAAACAGGATATGTTGCAACTCACTAATTTAACAGAGATAACATTTTGACAGGCCTTTGTGAGAGTAGTGTACATTGATCACAACATAGAAAACACAAGATAAATAAGCTCAAGCTCCATTGACACATCAAACAAAAATGCATCTTTGATATAAATGACAGCATTCTGTGTTTTTTTTGTTTTTTTTTCAGGGGCTATATGAACATAACATACTTTTTTTTCTCTCAATTAAATAAATAAATACAATAAAGGGATAAATAAATAAATACCCCGTTACCCCCAAGTATTCTACATGGTCAGTCCAGCATAATACAATAGGTCTTATATACTGTATGATGATAACAATGCTGAAATTACAAAATATATTCCCTTTTACAAAATCCCAAGGGCTTGACAACTGTTTTCTGCCATTAATAATTTATGTACATAAACAATGTGATTTACACCCATTCCTAGTGAGTTTAGAAATCATACTGAAGCACTGTCTCCATTTGTTGCATACTGGTGTCTCTCAAAATCGTAATCTGTTGGGCTATAAATGAATGTGTGTTACATGTTTATCATACATGACATTTACATTTCAGATGCTTTCACTCTGTTCTCCGCTCTCTTCACACATTACGGAATTCAAAGCTATTTAATGGACAAAAAAAAATAAGAAAAATAGAAAAACAATGTAGTTCTGCCCAGCCAGTAAATCAGTTTCCTCACTATGTAATCATTTACATTCTCAACTTGTTTCTTCTCAAAGAGACAGGAAGTTAGATGCTTGATAATAAGGCTTGCACATCTCTTTCAACACAAGCAGATGCTTTTTTGTTTTCTTGAACAAAGCTCATAAGTTGATTTCATATAACATTTTTCTTGTATTTTGATATTTGTTTCAATTCATGATCAGCTGGAATTTGTATTTGCGTAACCAAAAAAATGTGTGTTATTATGTATATGCACACTTTTAACGAGCAAATAGAGGAGAGGGAAGAGAGGTCAGGGTCTATACTGTAAGCTAATAGCTGTGAGGAAAATGACAAGCTGTCTGGCCTGTATGCAAAGATGATTCCACAAATTAAAAAGGATAAACTGGGCACATTTTTATCATTTAATTTTCCAATTTTCCTAGAAAATACTATAATTAAATCTTTAATGATAATAAACAGTGCTTTTTTTTTGTTGTATATTTCCATAGCCAACAATAGAAGACCATAAAAGATGTTGATTTTTGGCCTGAAAGGTGCATGCAATAAATGTAAACCACTATGCAATAGTAAAATATATACAGTGTCTGTACAGTTGAGCATTGTCCATAAACAGCATTGTCTTTCTCTGACCGCACCTGAAAAATGCAATGATAAATTGTGCCAACACTAAAGCTAAACTAAAAATAAATTAGCATCACTGTCTAAAATAGCTCTATTAAAGTGCTTTAGATTGTGTGATATAGGAGGTTAAGGGAAAATAAATGATGCAATTAATGTAATTTAGATTTTTCTGATGATTGTTTGCTGTCCTCCCAATGTTTATGTATGTTAATTCGTTCAAAAAAATAAAGATATTAGTTAAAGTCTAATTGAGAAGAAATGAAGAGGAAAGTCCAATAAAAATCATAAAAACTAAACATCATTGGTCACACAATCAATGTTTCCATAACACATCTACAAACTTCCTCATACCAGTTAAATGTAATGCTACAATTTTTGCAATGTATGTTAAAGTTTTCAAATAAATAACTACAATTCAGCGAGATCAGATTTATGGAATTACAGATATGCACTGTATAATTTTAGTGGGTCCCCTCCTTCATATTGTCCCTTGCTGGCACAGAGCTTATGTAGAATGTAATGAGCTGAATGATAGGGCTGGGTACACACCCAGGCCTAGAGATAGAGATAGGACACCCAGTAGACCAGGTTAAATAGACCAAATGCAGTGGGGAAGAAGATGCGTGCATACGAGTCTATCTTTGCGATGCGGATGTGCAACCTGCCGTGCCGCCAGGCTCCAGAGCGGCAGTCCTCGAAACAGCAGAAGAAGCTGGTGCAGTCCTTCCCGTCCAGACACTCATAACCGTACTCTTCGTCTCGCTCCTGCATGTGCGTGGCGTTGTTCATCTGAATGGCTGTGGCCGAGCGGGGACGGATGTCAACCGTGGGTGTCTGCTTTTAACAGGACAAAAGGACAGAGTTAGCTATCAGAGCCCCAGCATGCCTTAGTAAAGACCTCACTGACATAACAGGGGACCTAGTTTGAGCTGCGATTTGTTTGGTCGCTTGCTTCGGTTCAACTTTAGTCAGCAAAATGCAAATTGCACCTTCAACTTGCCAATTGACCCTTTTTAATGCCAAGAAAACTCAAATTGACCCACAGTTGCCAACAGTGGTTGCATTAGTGAGGATTATAGTGACACCTTTGCCTGGGGATAAATTGGGAGATGACCCAGTTATAACATTCTTGGTACAGTATTCATATATCTTATTTTTGCAGATGTATAAAGCTAGTGCTGGGCAATGCCCCTCAATTTCATTTTGATTTTGACTATCACATCTTAAAATGCAATGAAAAAACTGTAGCAAACACATGAGTGTCTATCTTATGCCAAGTACAGAAAACAAATTGAATGCTCAGCGACTGAACAACATCATTTGAACCTGTATTGATTTTGTGGAATGTTTTATTGGATATATTGTTAATGGCTTATGATGCATCATAAAGCTAAGCTTGGGGAGAAGCATGTGTTGGCAGATGTTCAGCACACAGCTCAATATTTCTCTAGCCCACTCTCTCTGTCACTAAATCCTAAAATAATTAAACCCCTTTTCAAACTGTGCTCACCACTGGAGGGCACATGCTATTTATTTGTGAAGATTCCTAAAATAGGACAGTGACATCAGTGAGTATGTGGCCCTGCCATTCTACAGTGAGACAATTAGTATGCAAACGCACTGTTTTCATCATCATTTATCCTGAAATGCCACCTTTGCACAAATTGGAATTCTGGCTGTTTGGCAGATAATACTCTCCCCCTCCTTTCGCAGAGGTTCTTTGACCTTGCTGATATATTTGGGTGTCAAACTCATCATTTAAAAAAGACACGGCGATTCAAGCATACTCCAAAGCTGAACTTCAAAAAAATTGCACTTAACTTTTTATCAAAGAAATGCCAGTAGCTCTCCTTTAAGTGTTCTTTACGCTTATTATAATAACATAGGAGCACAAATCTATAAAAAAGACTTTGCTAAAACTCGCAATATGTTTTACAACTTATATTTGTGCTCTGTGTCAATCTGTAGCTTTTTTAATTCCTTAATACATCACAAAAAGGGGATGTTTTTGACCACATTTTTATACATCTAAAATAGCCATGCTTGCTCAAATAATAGAAAAAAAAGGTCAATGCCGTTTTAGTTTGAACATACCACTATCTGCTGTGCACATGCATCCTCGAATAAGCTTAAAATACATTAATTTGATTAAACTATTCATCCCTACAATTTGCATCTTGCCCAGCACTAAAGCACAAACCTGCGGTCCCTTTGAGTACGGTACATAACCACAAACAAAACAACAATCGGGTTAGTTTCAGCCTATTTGTCCTTAATTATTAACGGACAGTATGTTGACTGAGGTGGGGGGGATAAGCAAAAACAAAAAGAAAAAGGTTATGAGTCAGTTCTCAAGGGGATTGGTTGCACTTGAGCGGGCACAGTGGAAGCTCAAGCAGAAGGAGCATTAACAGCAACCTGCCACATGGCCTGGTCAAGCTGGGCTGTGCTGTGTCGGTTTTAGCAAAAATTAAATAAAAGAAAACAAAGAAACAACACAGTGGCATTGGCAACTTTAACTGGCTGAAATTAGACAACCTCTCATAGAAGGCAGATATTAGTGGAGGATACCCTTGTTATCTAGCTTAAGTTAAATATTTAATGGTAGTAGACTCATGTCTTTGCTGAAAATCCTCATGATTATATTATTAACAATGTTCCTCACGGTAAAATATAGATTAAAACCACTATGTGGAAAACATAATCTTGTCTTGATTTGTTTGTTAGGTTAAATTTAGATCTTTGATTGCTCCCACCCACCCACCCACATGCTTTTCGGGTGCTCAAAGATTAGCATGTGTTAATCTTCTAAATGAACCTCCAAATCTAATTTGACTAAGCACAGTGCAGGGGTTGTCTGTTTCAGTCTGTTAAGGCTCTGCTGACTCAGTAGGAAGCGTCAGGTTGAGAAGCCCAACAAACACACAGGTAAAGATTTACTGGCAGGAGAAGGGAAAGGACAGGAAGCTTTTGCAGCGGCTGCTGGTTCACTGTGGTTACAACAACAACAAAGAGTGAAACAGGACAGAGGGAGCCAGAATGAGTCCAAGCTGGACCTGTACTATAACATTCCTCTTGATGCTTATTTTAATTTTAAAAACTGCATAAGTACATCTTGCTGGCTGCCTCCGCACTGTGCACTGCAGAGCGCCCTCTTTAATGTCATCTCTGATACTTATTGTGTAACTGATGAGTAAAGTAAGAATGCAGGTAGATAAAGAGGGAATACAGAGAGGCGTATCTGCTGTGAAACAGATAGAAAAAGCAGTGAGGTGCTGGGGGCTCAAAGAGCCAAAATGCAGCAGACACATGCAGTCAGACACAGGCAATATACCTTTGAGGAAAAGAGCCGGAGGAGCTTTTGTCCAGACAGGAAACAAAGAATATGTGGAATTGAAAGAGAATAACAAAAAAACAAAGAATGGGTGTAAACAGAGGACAAAAAACATCGATAAAATGACAAATATACACAGGATAATGTGTGAAATTTACAATCACTCTATTTTCTGAATCAATAATGAAAAGAGATATATACAGTAGAGGGACAAACATGTTACAAACAGACATAGGGGGAGATGCATGGTGGGATACATGTATCTCACATGATTACGCCAGCATTACCTTCGGAGAAATATTACAGATACAAAACTGGAGAGAGAAAGTAAACACTATCCATAATACAGCGTTGAAATACTACTTTTGATTGTGACAACATTACATTTAAATTTGCCTAAAAAAGCAGTTTGTTGACAGATTTGGTTTGTGACATTTAACAAGCGTTTTGGTAACCTAAGTTCTTAATATAAGAAGAAGAAAAAAATGGCATGGAATCAGATCAGCTTAACGGTACAAAGAGAACCATTTAAGGTATTTACATTTCCTCATTGAACTGTTCTTTCAATGCACTTTAACAATTCATACATGTCAAAAGAATTTCAGTAAAAAAACTGCTTTTTTTTTAAGCATGCTTCCTTCTTGCTGCATTTTAACCAGGGAAGACCTGTAAAAGCACCCCTTAGATGACAGACTGGCAAACACCTTCCACTTCATTACTCATTTATTCGTCCATTGGACAGTTTCTCCATGTGCACAACCTTAGCTGCAAGAGGCAGAGGCTGAAACTAGAGTGCCCCACTTTCCTCTAAATTCCAGTTCAATACTCCTGTTTACCCAAGCACATCATACTTTGAGCTTTAAGATTTAATATCTTCCAAGTCCTTAAAAAAGTCATAACATCTAAAAATAGATTGCAGTAACCCTTAACATTTTCTGACTTTAAAAAAGCTTAAAACACTAAACTTTTTGCCATTAAGTAGACTTCAAGAAGTACACTTAAAACGATTGTCATGCATATATTCATGTGTAGAACCATAAGCCACCTCTAGCTGATTAGGGACAACTGCTGGTCTTGCTGTTGAGGGTTAACGTTCTCGGCTCCGTAAGTGCTCATATGGTGAGGGATCATGGCTCTCCAATCTCTTGAGGGATTTAAAAGCTCACATGTCTACTACTCTCCTGTCACGTGACAATGGTCTAAATTACAACTGTAACAGATATGTGGCGGATCAGGAAAAGGTTGGAGCTGCATGCCTCGCTCATTGAGTAATTTGTGGGCTGGCCCCTTGGGAAGATGCTCCCTTAGGAAATCAGTGTTTCTCTTTTTTTTCTCGAACGCTTAATCCCTGTGCTGCTATATAGTGGGGGGAGGGAGCGATGCAGGACTTGACATTTCACCTACATAAAGGATACTGTAAATACTGTAAAGATGTAACACACAGGATTAACCCCAAAAACATGGTAACAACATTAAAATCATGTTGTCTGGAGCTACATTGTGAAATTGAGCAATGTTTCTGTTAAACTGAATCCTCAACAAAAGAAAATCATCACTTTAATTACTTTTCGAAATACACTCACCGGGTTTTTCTTCTTCTTGTCCTTTTTGGCGCTCGGCTTCCTGTTGCTGACAAAGTAGTGCAGCGTGCCATACTCTATAAGTGCGGCGAAGACGAAAATAAAGCAGACTGACACAAACAGGTCCATGGCGGTCACATAGGAAACTTTTGGAAGGGATTTCCTGGCTATAGTACTCAGCGTGGTCATGGTCAGCACAGTGGTGATGCCTGATAGGGAGATTGAAGAGAACAGAGAAAAATTAAATCAGCTCTGAGTCAAGAAACATTAGAAATTCATAAATGAATTATACTGTACTCTGTCTGCACTGCTACATAGAGCTCAATGGTTTGTCATATTCACAATTTGCTTTCCCTTTTCTTATAAAACGGCCAGTGCTTTATGCTATTGTGTCTAATCTGTAAACAGGAGCCTGATATATTTTGTATATTCTAAAGTCAAACAAGACAATTATAGTTACATAACATTTATACAAGCATCTTACTTACTTGGTGCTCACAACTGTATCCATGAATGTATTATTTATTAAGGGGCTTACACTTTATTTTTTTTAAATAAGGATATTCTTCCCGAAACAGTTTCACATATGAGGTAATCAAACTTATATTGTTTAAAATAATATTGCACCCTTTTTTTTGTGTTAATACACTTTATAATTCAATCATTAATGTACTCATGTACTCACTAATGTGTATTTTTCAGCCCAATAACTCCTAAATGTTTTAGTGTAGAAGGTACATGCTACATTTTTTTTTAATTAAGAAAATGCTGAATTAGAAGTACAGTCTCATTCAAACTGAACAGAGTTGCATAAGTGAAACTCCATGTGATGAAAGCTGTCTAAAATTCAGTAATAAAAGTGAAGCTAGAAGTTATCAACCAGCTGATTATAACTATATATTATCACTATACTGTATATTTTTATATCTAAATAAAATAGGATTAATGTTGGCTTTTGAATTGAGAGCTTTTGCTGTTGTTGCTCCATGAGGATGGAGTGAGCAGCTGCTTTTACTGTCCCTATGATCCGCATACTTTACTGGTTTAGCTGCTATTGACCACCACACTGACATACAACATTCCTTTATCCACCATCTGGTTACGCTCACCCATTTTAGCCGCTCTATTTGTCTCTAATGATCATGCAGTTCTAGGCTGGGTTATAAACTAGTAAATGCGTTTATAAGTAAGCTGATACACCAGACTGGAGACAGCAGCACACACACGCACCCGATCACCAACAAACAAGCATTAACATCGCCGCCTCTTTCCTTTTAAATCGACCATACTTATAACAGGATTTGCCTTGTATATGAGAGGTGATTTATGTCTAAATTTAACACTGAGTGAAAGACATCAGTCTGCGTCATGATTATCGTTGCAGTACTATGAGTGAATTGATATATTTCTGGTTGGCATTGAAGGATTAAGACGTATGTCATCTGCATTAATCCGTTCCTAACCACCTGGCTTCCTGTACCTCCGACATCATCTTTCAAAGGAAATTAAGATTTTTGACTCTAGGTACAATTTTAGCGAGGATTTTATGGTGTTTTTATTTCAGCCAGAATGTCAGGAGCTGTATAAGTAGGAGGAAAACAAAACTATTTTGAGATGGACAAAGTGAGGATCATAGTGGGATAGAATATGGGTTTCTGCCTGTAGGGATTGCTTTAAATTCAGTTATGCTCGCTAATGATCACATCGCATTGACTTGAGGTCAGGGTTTAGAGCCTTAGGGAGCCAAGAGATAAGCTGACTAAGGAATATGTATGTTACTGCACCACGAGTGAACTTCTGAGGATGTTCACTGGACACCAAGGGCAAGTTCAAAGCTGACAAATTTCCTTAAAATCCTCAATCCTCACTTTTTCACTCACTGTCCACTTATTGCATTCAGTGAAGAGGCCACCTGCACTATTATTGTGCTGAGGCTGCATCTCTGAAACTTCCCTGCTGTAATGCATAATTAATGCCTCATTAGGGCATGCACGAAAACACATGTGCCAGGATAGGCTCTTCTAATCAAGATGGACTAGATTCTCAAGCAGCTGCCCTGTCTCAGAGGGGGGAGAGAGTAGGAAGATGAAGGGACGGCAAAACGAAAGGGGGGAGAACAGCAGGAAGGAGAAAACTTAAGCCGGCTTCTTTTTTGTATGTTGGTGGTGTGTGACCACCACGGGGTGCTAGTTGTGTTTCTCAGCAGAGAGTAATCAGGGCTAGGCTGACTAACGAACCTCAATGCAGCATATGTGTGTTCAGGATAGGTGGACTCATTACAGAATGAAGTAGAGCAAAGGCTCTGTCAAGAGCAGTAACAGAATACATGCATATTGGGTATAAAAGGGTTGTAAAGTAAATGTAAAATGCAGTTTTACTTTTTCGAAATATGTTCTGCTAACTGTCTTCTGCATGATTCCATCATCTAAAAAATGGTTAACATCTTGCAGCAAAACAGATTACTTTATATTTACCCAGTGATGTCCTGGCAGGTACTGCGTCCTTGTTGATCCAGAATGAGACCCATGAGAGGACAACAATGAGGGTGCATGGGATGTAGGTCTGGATGGTGAAGTATCCCATTCTTCTGCTCAGGTCAAAGAAACGGTCAGCACCACATAGTCACCTGGAGAGAGAACAATAGATAGATTTAGGGCATGTTTGACCAAACATAAGGTATATAGAGTTTAAATGCAGGATGTAAAGGATTTTATTAAGGGCAAAAATTGCAAAGTGTTCATATTCACCGTCCATTCTAGAAAATAATAATTATCCAACATTTGATAAGATAATAAGATTTACTTTATTAATCCCAGACTGGGAAATGTTTGTGTTGCAGCAGCAAAATACAATACAATACAAGTCATTGCACATAGAAATAAAATAAGAAATAAACTATTCTAAAGTATGCACATCTTAAAAAGAAAATATAAATAAAAATAAACCATCATTACATACTGTATATATGTATATATGTGCAGTTGATGCACTGATAAAGTCAAAAGCACATTAACTTCCTGAGAACAAAAAAGGCTGTCAACACAGAAACACCGAGCTAGGCTAAAACAAACTGCTAAGTCACGGGCAGATCAATCCGTAATGTTGTGTAACCAAAAACTTCACAGCATGTTTGCCCGAGGCAACTGGAGATTTTAAATGAAACGGAGTGTTTCAGAGAGCCAGAGCAGGACTTGCTTGGATACACACACTCAAACACAAACCCTCGGCTCCTGCCAGTAGTTAGCTCGAGCATGAACACTTGCATCCAGCTGATGATGAGCCCTCCCTGGGCTGGCTGGCTGTCTGACCCAACCAGATGTTCGGTGTTAGGAGGTTGAAGTTAGCTGAGTCCTGACAGCCCTAACCCTGACAATACAGATCGTTCAGCCTGCATGTTTAAAATGCATGCTAATCATGAACGCGTACACCTTTTTGTACCACATGCACACACAATGGTCTTTCAAAACACTTGCAAGGAGAGTGAAATAAACAAGAACCAAACTGGTGGATTGTCACGTACAAACGCACAAATCCAGTCCTGATTGCTTGACGACGCAGCAAAGCTTGTCAATAGTTACTGTCCTCTAAAGCGGTCTACCCGTGTACCTGCCTGTCTGTTTCCCTTTAATGGCAGCTCACTGCTGGCCTCCAGCTAAGTCGGTTGTCTGCTAATTGATTAACATCAGACTGTTAACAGTGTCGGAAACCTCCCCTGGCCTCTCACTGTGGCGGGTAACCTGCAGGGGCAAATCTACTCTCTCTCAGCTGTGTGTGTGTGTGTGTGTGTGTGTGTGTGTGTGTGTGTGTGTGTGTGTGTGTGTGTGTGTGTGTGTGTGTGTGTGTGTGTGTGTGTGTGTGTGTGTGTGTGTGTGTGTGTGTGTGTGTGTGTGTGTGTGTGTGTGTGTGTGTGTGTGTGTGTGTGTGTGTGTGTGTGTGTGGGGGCACCCAACACACAGGAGTAGTCTCTGCAGCTGTGGATTCAACAGCTGGCTAATAATGTTCCTCATGCACACAACACATACTGCCGTTTATTGAAAAACAGCCAACATCTGTGTGTTTTTGTGTTAATGAGCGACAGAGAGGGAAAGAGATGAGACTGTCAGAGTTTATTATGTCTGCCAACATGTTCACTCTGCGTGTGTGTGAGCGAGTTCTCGTAGTGTCTGCAGAGGGACCAAGTCTTTGTGATTCATCCCACCCAGCACCTCTGTTCACCCACCCATTCATAGCATCATTAAATAAACCAAGTGCAATAACCCCAGCAGCACAATCATAACTGTTCATATTGCCATGTGTGTTTTCTGCTGACGCAGGCAGGTGCATAGTGTATTACAGTGCTTCGCCTTGGTTGGTACGAGTATGGAAAACACTTGCAGCCCACTATTTTGTTTTATTAACATTACATTAACGAGGGCCCAAAACTGAGACCCTTGACAGCTGAGAAACTGCCTGTTAATACACTTATTCCAGCTCGGTCAGCAGCACAACGCCTTCTTCACATTTCCTCGGACCCTTAATGATAATGGGATTTCCACCACAGGGGTGAGGTCGGCTGGTGAAACACCCTCCTGCCATAGGCGTCTCTCCGCCCATTCGCTAGTTTCATTATAGGACACAGCGCTTGCCAGTAAGACGCTTTGAGGATGTGTTATCGACCTCTGCCCTCCTGTCTGGCAGGCTGATGTATCTGTTTCAGCCCTGCCATTAGGAATCTGTAGCTGTATCAGTATGTTAATGACTTCCTGATTAAACTAAAACAAAATGGTTTCCAGTTCCCTTACTGGTTTAATTGACTGGTTGGGATTTCACTGCATAACTGCATGGGGAGGGGGTTGGTAAATGATCCAGACAAGTAGTCCCACAACAATTAGTGGGTGGTGTGAACGGGGTTTGTTTGCATGGTTATTTTGACAAGATTGCCTGCTGGAGTGAATTTAAAATCAATTCCTGATTGTGTTCGCCTACCTTTTACATTATTCTATTGGAACCTATTAAAAACATATACAATCCAAGGGAAAACTGATGCGGTGTTTGCTCAATTGCATTGCCACTGCTATTTTACGACCTTTCACATAGGAGCTTCAAATATTAATACAATTTATAAAAGCACATTATGGAGCTTGCCAACCTCTGTGTCTCCACTTTGGACGCAGATCCCAACATGGTAGTCCAAAAGGAGTAACAAATATGTTCCTTTTGAATTATGGTTTTGCAGCAACTCGAACAATACATCCTGTTTTTTGTTAAATAACAGTTGAACATATAACAGTCAAACCTGATTGTTATTGCTTCAAACTTAACTTCTTTTGACATTTGTACATTTTGTTCAAGTTTCACTTCATGTGCTTTACAGTTCAGGTAGATGTTTGCAGGCTGTTCTGTGTGTGTGGGATGAAAGGTCCCTGTTTATTTCTCATAGGACTGCAGCTGGAATATCAAAGCATCCAAGCGTTCGTGCCGGCTTTCCTCCTAATGGGAGGCCTCAAACTAACCTCAGCTAGAACTCCCCATCTGTCAACGCCAGCAGATGAGGGCGTGTTCGCAAGAGTGGTCCCACATCTTCAAAGGGTCAATAGAAAGCTCTCTTTACAAAGAACGTTACCACTGAACTGAAATGTACCTTACTGTGTGTGGATGAACGAGGGGCTATAAAGAAGCTTCCATACATGAGATGCTATGATCTTACGGACGTGTGCTTGTATCCAGTAATGCCCAAATCTCCTGTGATCCTCCAGGCAGCTTCACTCCTTACTCTTTCATAATACTTAACTCAACTTTATGTGCTAAATCTACCAGTTCAAATCTGTGTAAAGGCTGCTCATTCAGTGTCTTATCTTTCTACTTTGTTATCAAAATTCCTAAATGTTCAAATTTCTCAAATCCTATCATTCTATCTCTATAATTACATGGCTTTCTATTCAATCTGCTTCTTTTGTGTTTATAGTTTGTGAATGAAAAATGCTGATGACAGCGGGGTGAATAATCTACTATGCAGACAACAGCTCAAAACTAGTGTTTGCATTAAGATATTGTTTGAAGTACTTTTATTAGGATCACATATTTCCTCCGCAAACGTGATTTGCTACAAGCTGGTGTAATCTACAAAAGGCAATAAAAACTTGGCGGGCATGATCATTCATCAGGAAACAGTGTTGCTTTGTTGTTAAAAGCCGCGGAGACAACACACTCAACAGAATTACAGAGACAGCAAAGTGGGGGAAAGAGAGATCCTTCTACCCCTTTTACTCTTGTGGAAATACATACAAACATGTTTATTTATTATGATTAGAATACAGAAATTGTTAAAACAGGAGAGTATTAAACCTGAGAGAACTACTGTTGATCCGATGGGACTGTACATTATTGCAGAATAGCCATAGGGGAGTTCCTGGGAAGGAAATGGGCTAATTCAGGATTGCTGACCATAAAGAAAAAGAAAAAAACTGTCACATGGGAATTTCATTCTGCTGGCGGCTAGGCTGTAAATTAGTGTGGATATGGATGGGCAGGAGGCACCTGCTGGCCTTCCAATGAAGGGAGAAGAAGCAGACACATTGCAGAGCTGCTGACAGCCTGTCTCACTGAGCACCTCTCCTGTCAAGGGTCATCTATATCAGAGGTGACAGCGGATGCAATTGTCCATGTGTGTGTCTGTGTGTGTGTGAGAGAAAGACAGCAGCTTTGCTATCGACCATGGTAATGCCATGGCTGGTCTTCCGCAGGGTCAACGATACTTACAGAGGATGTTAACTCACCACTTTCTGTGACACGACTAGGGGCAATACGCCAGTGATTAACTACTTACTGTTTTTTTAATATTTTGTCTCCACAGGCTGCTGCAGCTATTCAAGCCTGTCGGCAGGTGGCAAGATGAAGTCACAGGAAAAAATGCTCAACATTGTCTTGGTGAGTAACTGTGCGAACACAGCAGCATGATTAAACAGCAGACAGGAGTCTGCCGGGTTTGATTGCCTTGTTGTTAATGTGCTGTTGAATGTGACAGAGACAGATGATTATCCCTCTCTCAGACGCACTAATAGCTCTAAAATTATTGAGAGCAAGGTTGAAGGATTTATGACGGGTTGTAGGAAGCTGCCAAAACTGTTTTCCTTGCAATTATTGTAAGAGTTTTATTGAAGAGTAGACTGTGGAAAAGTTAGAAAACCACGTTTCAAATTGAAGTATATCTATGATTAAAAATATCATGGTCAAGCTATGATTAGGGTGGAGGGTGTTACCACAGTCCAAGAAACCATCAGTTATTTTCTGATGGATTAATATCCCGCCCAGTTTAGTTTAAAATTGTTGGTGCCACTTTCACTTCTACTTGCTAATTTCAATTGCAATTTGCTGATGCCTAAAAATCATAACAAAGCGTTTCGACAAAGACGATGGAACTGTCTCATCCCCGGTCCAGCTTCAACTACCATCTAAAAAAAAGTCTATGCTTTCTGATGTAACATCCTATTTTAGGTCACAAACAAACATCGTGTTTATTTCTAGCCCTCACCTAAACTGTTTTACTTGTCGACAGAAGTTTCAAGACAACATCATTAGTGGGTTTATTTCCACCACGTTGGTTAATTAAAAAACAAGGCAAACGCACTCACAAGCCACTTCCTTTTCAGTCTGTGTTCCAGCTTACCTCGTCTAAAAATGGCTTCATTATTTCTTATTCACACACTGAGGAGAGATGCGATTCACACTGATTACATAAGCTCCAAGTTCTAAGATTCACCTCTCACGATCCATTCTTGCCATGTTTAATATATCACATCTTCTCTATTTTTTAGACTCATCTTCTGTTCCAACTATTATGGCTGGGTGACAGAACTCTCTGAACAATCACATCACTGGTAACTTGACCTATTTGAGCTTATTTAAAAAGTACAAATAAGCTGCCTGCAATTAAAAATAAATGCAGCTAATTTGGGAAAAGTAAAAGCTAGGAGAGGAGAATGTAGTGCAGTGTGTGATCATCAGAAATGTCCAGGTAAGCACAGAAGACAAAACGCCTTCTAGAGGCCTCTTGGTATGTTAAGATGAGCTATCAGAAGGAGAAGGATAGACACTATTTGCAATGGTTCTCAGTATTAAAGGATGAACAGCAATGTCTTTGCAATACATAGAAGAAGTGCTAACTACTTAGCTTTAGTTCTAATAATCAGTTGTCACAGTTGAAAATCCAGCAGAGTTCAAACAGATAATCAAAGGGCTGAAATGTCACGCGTTGGCTATTCAGTATATATTGTTTAGTAACAAAGGAGTATCTATCATTTGCCACCACAGTCTATCATTTAAGATGCTTAAAACACATCCTCAAGTGCCTCTCACATGCTCCTTTGAGAATAACAGCAACGGACTAAAACTTCAGGAATATTTTAACTGTTACCCGATTATGTTGATTAGATTGAGTCAGATAAATCAGACAGTTAACATTAACTTTGTCCAATTTCATTATAATGCTATTTTAATTTGTCATAAATGCTGTCAGATTAAAAGGGAAATTTACAATTACAAGATATCTCCGGGGTGATTTTTCAGTCGTAATAGCATACTGTGATGGTCTTTACAATAGCAACAATGTCATTTAAATCTAAGTTCGATAGATGAGCTCAGGCAAGACGATCAGTCCCCACTTCTCTGCCAATGGCTTAGTGTTATTGCTGATTAGAGTTTTGGATCTTTGTTTTTCAAGATTCGAAATCTAATGAATCATGTTCAACTAATAGAATGAATTGCCTCAAACTACAGCCTGTGCATACTAAAGAGTAAGTAGCACTTTGTCTTAAACACCTCAATAATAACAAAGCTTTGTCCTTTATTTTACCGAGATGGCTCACCATTCCATTGTTTTTTAGTTTGTTTCTACTACCATACCTTTTACATCTGTGTCTCTTAAAGTGTTAAGCTGTAATATCATGTTTTCGTTTTGTTTTCAGAATCAGAAATCCGTTATTAGTCCTACAGCAGGGATATGTACATTTGTTGTTTTAATCTGGTTGTGTTTGAAACTGGGATGTGTGTCTTGTTAAAGCACTTAGAGCTGCACCTGATACAAATAAAGCCTATTATTAAAACAGCACTCTCAGAAAAACATGTGTACACTTACATAAAAAGGCCTTATTAGCAAATGTGCTCCTTGTTCTTGAATCCATTCATGCATGATACTAGATATGAAGCATGAATATTAACAATGCATCTAGAACTAATGCATGGACATCTGAATTCAAGGTAAAGCATTTCGTGGTTAAATGACTTGAAATGCATATTCACTGTAGCCTTTTCCAAAATACTTCCAAATACTTTTGTATTACAGTATCTGTGACATGTATAAGCATAATATGCACACATATATTTGCTATTTTAAAAGCTTCACATGGTCATAACATATGCCATACATGACACATAATTATGGATTCTGAGAGAGTTGTTACATCACAATACCGGATTTTGGTTTTACAGTCTGTGTTAAGTGCTTGCTTAAAATGTATGGACGGTGATGTGCTGTACGTTGTCATTATGTTTCATGGGAAACAGCCTTTTATATTGCCTTTTTAAAATCCATCCTCTTATGCTGTGTTAACAAACCAGACAAAGGATGTTCCACAACTACCCTCTCCCTTTTTCTTATGGCTAATTACTTTGAAACCTTGGGTGTCAGAATATTACGTGAGGCCAATAAGCTGACTGAGAACAGTATGTGGGATCAAACTTTATTATAATTTATGTAGCACTGAGGGCTTGGCCCAGAAACAATTACTGCTCCACTGAGTGGCATCAACTTTGAGCGCTTTTAGCCTCTAAACAAGCTCTGTACGTCTCAACAGAGTACCAAGAAGACGCTGTTTATTTTTGCAAGGGCATGAAGAAGAGTGCATCTACAGTGCACTTACAAACTATTATTCAGTTGTATTTATAGCTGTTGCAATGTCATATGTCTAGCATGCTTCATTCTGCACATCTCTTTGACAAACAAAGCCTGTTTGTTTATCTTTGAAATAGCACTTTTTCCTTGGTTCCTTTGGGTTTACTATTAATAGTTATGTGTTTGAGTAAAATGAACATTACTGGAATGGAATGGCTAATATACATGTAAGAGATTGAGATTCAAGAAAATGTGGAGTCGTCCCTTAATCGTTCCAGAGCTGTATATGATCAGTTAATAACATAGCACATATTGTTATGAATTAAACGTTCAACGTTACAGCTGCAACAGTAGAAGTCAACCTCTAGAAATTTCAACTCTTAATAGCTTTGACCAGTTTTCTGTTTTGGTATTGGCAAAACAACCTCTAATTTATTCTCCCTTCGTTCTTTTGAAATCCTTGCAAATTTCCACCCCATGCCCTCCATCTTTCCCTACCAGCATCTCAAACGAAAAACAGGAAACAACAACATCCTCACTTATTTACGTCCACTCCCTCTCTTTCGCTCTCTTGCAAATTAGATGACTTTAATTTTGTAGTCAATTTATTACAGTGTCCTAGTTTAACATCCTCAAGCTCATGTAGAAACTGCAGTTGAGCTTTGGAAAGGTTTTCTGCCATTAAGGTTGATAAAGGAACACTACGAGGACAGTTCTGTTGACGTAATAAGGTGGAACATGTTACGATACGGCTGCAGGATTGGCGCAGTGTCACGGGATATCATTGCCTTTATTGGAATTTACCCTCACAGACAGGATATAGAGCTCTGACAAAACAAACCAGAAAGACACAGAAAAATCTGTGCTCCTTATATGCAGGTGGTGGTCGAAGGGGAGGAAAACAAGTGCCTTATTTTCCCAAAGCAATCTATTTTCCTACGGCCTATCACTATTATCTCGGTTTCCAGGTTTTAATTACGAGCTTATTAGACTGGCGATGGTGAAGGCAGAGAAAAAAGAGGAGAGAGGGAGAGGAAGCGGGGGAAGGGGAAGGGGGTTGTGAAAAGTAGGACACAGGACTGCATGGCTGCAAAATAAAAAAATCATCCCTTTTGCGAGAGTGAAGAGGGAAGAAAGGAGAATGGCTTGTAAAGAGCAGACACTTGTAAGTGTGAATGCTGTTAGTGTGTAAGGCGGGTTAGGATGTGTGTGTTGAGGATGGGAGAGGGGATGGGGAGGAGTGTAAATTGGTATTTAACTTCACAAAAGCAGGATTCTGGCTGAGTCAGAGCATTTTTCCTCCCACTCCTGCCTATCACAACTATCACCCAGAAGCAAAGAGGGAGAATGCACAGAGAGCGAGAGAAGAGGGGATGAAGGGAAAGAGAGATTAGAGAGAGCAGCCATTATAGAAACAGAGCTGCACCGTGGCTAATGGATTGTTTCAACACTTCTTAACCTTTTTCCTTAAGCAAAGATGGAGTGATCCTCATCTGATAAAAAATAACTGCACGGATTATTACTGTGATTAAATTACAGTTTTTATATACAGCACACAACTGTTTGCACCTATTACTAATACTTTCAAAAAAAGAAAGGTTTTTTTATGATTAAACACTTTCTTAAAATAAATATTTTTTAAGAACCCAATTAGGACGTATCGTATGATAAAACCGGGCTAAAAAATATGTGAACATTTTCCTACTTTTCTTTCTTTGTTGGGGGAATTACTCCCAAAAGAAAATGTTACCCAACAAGCAATTGTCTGCATTGCAAACTCTAATGACTTTGCACTTAACCTTACGCAGGTGTTTTATTTGATCAGGGATGCAATGTCTCAGAAACAGTTGTAGAGAAAATATATATATATATATTAGCATTTGGTTTTATTGCTTTTTGTCTCCCTCCACCTTTCCTTGATTAAACCAGGCAGGTGGGGACAGCATCATTGCCTCTGAAGCATCATGTTTCAAACTACTTGGTTACGTTTTCTCTTTAATTTGCTTTGGATTTCTGCTGTTGAACTGTGACGTGCTTGTTACAACACCACAAACCTCTTAAAGCCAAGACACTATTGTCACATGTACAGCTTTTTTGTTTGGCAATGCCTACGATATTGCAAAACAACCTCAAAGAAACCCAAATAATCATCACATACTCCTGACAGAAATCTAATATATTATCTAAGCACAAAACAGTTGTTCTTCTACAAACACCCTTCTATAAGATAGACCACAATGTGTTGTCAGAATGAAGGATGTAAGATAGTGTTGCATCAGAAATGCATTTATTCTCGTAGTATGAGAGAGTGTATTTTTGTAGCTGAGGATTATACTTTCCATTGGCAGAATAGAGCAACGATGCACTCTGCCATGCTAAAAGGGGAATCCTTTGGCGTGTCAGCGAGTGACTGATCTTACATGAGTGTGTTTATATATACCGCGTGCATGGGCGTTCATGTGTTTGTTTGGCTGACTGTTTTCCTCTCGCCGGGCCACTTCCTTTCAACCACAATGCCTCAAGATTCGCCCCATCAAAGAATCATCTGGAAACTGTGGAGCTCCGTAATCGGGAGAGGGCCACTGATGTGTCCCTGGGCTTTCTCCACTCTAACTGAATCACACAGGCGGGCGCACACAGACAACTGGGCTGCACGGCTTGGCTTTTGGAAGGTCACTCTAAGAATAGCATTCAATACATAAAAAAAAGACTTGGATCCAGTGGAGGGCACACACACTTAAATGTGCATGCAAGCAAATGGACACATAGGAACATGCATTAATTCATGGGTCCCGGGCACACACCAAAGCACTCTGAATAATGTCTAACACACAGATATGTACCACTGGCTGATGCACAAAGCGTACATTTGTGCTCACCTAAAAGGAAAGCAAATTAAGCACTTCACGTCCTGCTTAAACCATCCCATGATTCACTGCTGAGAAAAGTGAGGCTAGTAGCAAAACCGGATAGATAGAGCGTAAATAGCATTGATTGTCTTTATGCTTGAAAGGATAGCTTCTTGGCATACAAAGCATTGGCTTTCTAAGCTCGTTTGTTCCTCTAATGTGCTGGGAAGATGGTAAACGGCCTCGGAGAGATCCCTGTGATAGAATTTGATAGTTAATGTAAAGGCATCACACGGGCTACATTAATCAGCGGCTATGGACAAAATGACTAATCACCAGTTTCTTGATAAAACAAATGAGTCATTTGTCCAGGTTTTCTCTTCACAATCCATCTACTTTGATCTCCTCTCTATCAATTAAACACTTGCACCCATTATCCATTCATGCAAATACAAAGCCGTTGTTGGATGCCCATTTATGGCTATTGATATGTTGACCAACAACGATAGATAATAGATAATGACTCCAATAATAGAGTCAAAGCTAGGAAAGCAAAATGGTAATTCATATATTGCTGCTCATAAAATATAATCCCTGTCATTTAGATGACATTTCAATCAAAACAACTTACATACAGTTCAGTACTACGGGAGCAATTCGGTGTTAGGTATTGTGCCCTTCAACATAATGACTCAAGGGCTGGGGAATGAACCACTGACCCTCTGATTGGTATACTCCTTTTTACTACCTAAGCCACAGCTGCCCCACATATAATATCCCATATTACATGTATATAAGTCCTAAAATATAACCTCAAATGCAATAAGTCGACACATTTCACTCAACACATTGTGCGCTGGCATGCTTGTAGAGTAGTAAAATTGATTGTTTGTTTGATTTCCCTTTTGAAGGACCAAAAAAGTGCCACAACTCTCATCCCTTTCCATCTTAGTCCCTTCTATAAGGAATTGTCCGCTCCTCCTCTCCCCTGCTTTGTCGTCTCTCTGTCCTTGTCTGCACTATGATGTTCATCCCTGAACTCCAGCCTGGCAGATGGGTGAGAACACAGCTCCCAGCGCTAAACGTAGCCCAGTCACTTAAGTGTAAACTTTGAGGTTAGCTTAACAGCAATGTTAGCTGTCTACCTAGTGCGTTGGCCTACCTTCAAAATCATCTTTATCTCTTTTAGCTTCTCTCTATTCTGTCCACTGGCGTCCTTTCAAGGGTCCTTGCTTGTCACAAGCATCAGTGAATCTTTGGTTATTGTCCTAAAATAGTGTGCGTGCATGCAAATGTGTGTGCCTGTGTTTGTAAATGCAGGTATTAGCTTCCAGGCAGTACAGGCTGATGTGAAGTGACATGTTGAGAGACCAAGCCCCTTGGACACTTGCTCAGAGAGGGAGGAGAATCAAAATAAAAACAGACATAGCCTTTATAAAAAGCTAAAGCACAACTGGATACGAGCAGCAGATGGCATGTCACGACACTGGCCTCCTTTCACTACAATGTCACTCAATCCTCTTTTTAATCATGCATCACTTGTTATAAAAAAAAAAAAAGATACTCAGAGCATACAGGCATAGATTCATTAATGTGGGAATCCTGTGACAAGTTGAGCCTGCAGAGACTAGCCTGTCTCCTAGAATGAGAGGAAATCTCTTCCTCTTGACTATTTGCCACATCTTCATTGTCTGGATTTGGTCAATTCACCTGTCGGCCTGTCTGCTCAGCTTACCATTATGTGTTGCTCTCTTGCCTCACCTGACCTATTTCTACTCAGTTTTAATTTAGGGTGATTCAGCAGAATCCTTGAACTGGAATACTGTGAAAGGTTTTATTTCCAAAGAATAATTATAACATATTAAACCTTCCCGGCAGGACAGCGACCCAGAACCCTTTAACAGGCAGGGATTCGGGGACTTGTTTGTGACCAACACAGTGAGTTATAGAACAGCAGATGCTGGAATGCTAGTTTGAGCCCAGGGATTTTACTGTAGGTCAATGTACCAATAACAACAGAAATGATCAAGTGATTGATCTAAAAACTAATATTAGAATGCTACGTTTAACTAAATGTGTTTCAAAATGTCTAAATCACCAGAATCTATTTACTTTTAAAATGTACAAAATCTTCAGATTATAGCTAAAGCATATTAAGGAAGGTTTCTAAATACCTAACAAACTTTTAGGAGCGCTAATCCAGGCATGGTGAGAATATGAGATGACTTGGTAATTATAGGGCCCTTACTGACTGTTTTTTGGGACAGATGTTGTGCTCGTGAATCTTGAAGCAGGTCAGACACCCAAACTGACTGCAAAATGAGACAAGAGGTCTCTTAGCCACAGCCAAGGTTCTCTGCTCTGACAACAAAGCAGATGGCTGTTTATGGAAAAACAAACTAGATCAGAGAGAGTGAGAGGACGCTGCACATTCTCAACTACAGCCCATCCTCCTACACGGATTGCCTTTCCATTTTGCCTTTAGACACATGTTTGGATTTCAACAGAAAGGTAACTTACTAAGATATTTTTGAATTAACTTGCACCACTTGTGTTCAAGCATTTGGTCTTAAAAACACAGGTATACTGTACACAACACATCATGTCTCCGTGTATGTGTAGGGTTTCTGTTAGCATTAAGTCGCAGTGACACTGTTGAACTGTGGCGGAGAACGGAACGATTGGGGGAATTCAGCTATTCCCATGACTACTCTGCGTGCTAGTGCATACAAGCGTACTTTAACACAAGTCTGGTCGAGCTTTATTTTTTTGGTATAGTTTTTCCAAATGGAGCACAGTAATGTAATGCAGATTGGTATTAGGTGATTTAGGAAATGAAGGGAAATAAATACATTTGTGGCACACTCTTTAAATAAAAAAGGAACAAGTCCACATGCAGTCACCAGTCATTGCTGTTACAGTTATTTTATGTTATGTCAAGTTCAGTCTTGCATTGTATATGACGAGACATTCTAAGCTGCAAATAAAAGAAAGACACAATTACTGCCTTCCAGCCTATCATAGTATATTCTAAACTGATGGAGTTCAGCCAAAACACATACATTTCATCATTGATGAACACTCTGCTGATGAACAGCAGACAGAGTAGGATGAATATAATATCTCTTAAAAAGATTGAGTTTGAGCTAAAAAAAATAAATAAAAACGGTTCACATCGGTGTTGCTTAGATAGGGAAACACACTTTTTTTCATTTAATCATCTCTAAAGTTGCACCTTTTAAGTTGAATACTTGCTAAGAAAGATTGTATTTCATTGTGATCGATTGAACAGTTTGGATTCATGTGGCCGAAGCTAATTTTTGTGTACGGCTTTCTTTAATTCACACCACAGACCAGCGTTAGGAATACATATCATTCCCTGCAGAACATTACATACGTTACTTACTGACAGTTCATGAATATAAACATAGACAAACAAGCATATGCATGCAACCATAGTCTCAAACATCAACACTGTATGGGGAAAGCAGCTGTTTTTCCTCAAGCAAACATTCATATTCCTGCATAATTCTGAATAAAATCCAGCCAGTATATCATAAATATACTGATTAAAATGCATTTTGGTGAATTTCTTCACATGTGGGATTGTGGGATGGGCAGACAGTCTCTAGAAAGAAAACATATTTTTGTTTATCTAAGTTGGTCAGAACCACGACTTGCAATTTTTATTGTTTTCAATTTCCCTGATATGATTTGATTTTTTTAACTTCCAACAGGCACCTGCCAATTTTGGAGTAGCTAAGAAAGATTTAAATACAAATTCTTAATAGCAGGTGAAGCTAAGGAGGTTCACAGTTACCACACACATCGAAGTATGGACCATATAAGTATGAACCAAAAATGCGCAAAAACCTAAAATGCGCTCATTGAGCAAATGAAAGGAACGCCATCCGTGTTTTGTTCTTACAATACATCCCACTCTGCAAGCAGTATCTGTCTGCCTCTCGCAAACAGGATATATGAAGGAGATGCACTTATGGACCGTAATTGATTTTACTCGAGGCAGTGTGAACTAAAAAGATAAAAACATCCTGAGTCTTAGTTCTATAAAACATTATCGTGTAACCCCTAGCAACAGAAACAAACCCGATATGGATAGGACTTGGAAGCGGTCTGGGCAATCTGAGAGGCAGTGAGAGAGTTGTACAGTCATCGGCATGCGTGGTAGGCTTGATAAAAGTAATACCTCATATATTTTCATATATGAAATTGCACCCTATCATCACATTATGGTGATGTTGCAGTCACGCTCCCGACTCCATCAGATTAAATATATCATGCCCAACATGAATGTTGTGTCGTGCAGTGCCTGTGGAATCCCTATTCTGCTGCAACATGTTCAAGAAATCACTTCTGTCACGCACATGACATGTCAAATCACACCATCAGGGTTTCCCTGGAAACTAACGTGAATATTCAGTCAGCTTTTACGCAATGAGTAAGGAAAGAATTGCAGACTTGTTACAAAAGAAAAAATATATTTTTTGTTTTACCTGAGACAGTCCTGACAATCTCAGAGGTGTTCCTCAGGCCCACGAAGGAGAACTGGTATAGCCTCCAGGAGCGAATGTCCCCAACCTCCACTGAGCTCCTCTTCCACTTGTACACAATCTCCTCCCTGGGGTAGCCATCTGAACAGATAAGAGCACAGTTACATTGAGCTCTGCTAAAAGAAGTAGAGGAGTGGAGTTTAGAGCAAAAAAAAGAGACAACACCTTTTCAACATTCATCTGTTTAGGGAAATATTTTTAGACTTGACCCCTTAGATAAGCAACGGCCAATATAGTTAAGTGTGAGTAATCCATGCAGACAACGTCAGCTAGCGTGCAAATAAACCATTTCAGAAACGAAACATTATATAACAAACATCTAACAAAACATGTAGTCAATCAGGGGGTAGGAACAATCAAATATTGATCTACTTCTTTCCACAAGTTGGATTCTAGTAATCCTATTACCACAAAAGTGTGTTCTCCAGTTGTTTGAATCCCAATAACGCTCTCGTTTGTCTTACACAGATTCACTTAGACAATGCAGATGCATTATAAAAATGTAATTATATTTGTTAGTATTGAATTCATTTCTTGTATCCACATTTTTATAAAACAGGCACAGTTGTTTTTTGTTAAACTTAAAGTATGTTTCATTTGAAATAGGGCTATCTGATGAAATGTTGTCTTCAGTCTAGTGATGAGATGTGTACAGCTGATCGAAGACCAGCTTGAATAATGCACATAAAACTTCCCTCAGTTTGAACTTTGAATGGCTTTATTACTAAAGTGCTCTCAGACATCCAGTAATGCTGGACCTCAGAGGAGCAGGGATGGAAGTATCTGCCCATTTGCCACATTACAGCCAGGCGGGCTGGCAGTATGCTTTTTGCTTGCAATGCATCCAGGACAAATTATTGATTCAGTGTTCTGTTGGGAAGCCAGAACAACAATGCTCCTGGAGCTCAATGTCGTAAATTCAAATGTGAAAGTGTCCATCTTGTCGAATCAGTTGCTGTAATTAACATATCACTGAAAATGCAATTTTGAACAAACTACAATTATATAGTTTATCATGTGTGTTGATAAAGCATTCTCAGAACTACTGCAGATAACGCTGAACTAGAAAAGCTACAATGCTTTGTAGCATTTTGGCACATGTTGAGAAAATATGCCCGCGTGATAAATTGCTGCAAAATGCTCCGCCTGCTGCCTCTGAGATTGAGCTCATGTACTGTACATCAAGCGATTTTCAAAGTTCTGAAAACATCCATGGCTTTCATCAAATTTAAATGAATGCTACTGTTCCATTTTTAGGCCTGCTACCCCCACCGCTTTCTCTTTCTTGTTGCTCTGGAGCTATTTAGGAAGCATTCTCTCTGGAGACTACCCCATGGTGCATTTCTCTGTAGATCTCTGAGCGGCTTCGTTAGCATAACTTACCCGCACGGGCTTCTAACATACAGGGACTGACTCAATTTGAACCTGGGTCACTTTTTGAAATGTCACTTCGAAACGGAAAAAAAGTATAGGATATCAATCAGGGCTTTGCCTCGGTCATTTAGCAACAATACATCTATTATTAAATGCCTTTACCAAATGCGAGTACATACAATAGAAGTATGAAATTGTTGGACCAATGTTTGTATATTCACTCATATTGTCACACTTCTGTACATCTATTCATTGTTGTTCATGCATAAGTCTATTACACACATGGAATTCTAGAGCTTGGATTTGTTGTTTTGGCTTGTTGCTTAATTATCCCGTAAATGATTGTTTGTTAGGCTCATATGTTGCCCGTTCATTACCACAGCATGTGTGTTTGAGATGAAACAGAGGAAGAGGTAAAACAGTAGAGGGGAACAGCATATGGCCAAACTTACAGCTTGAGAACTCCAGGGGACATGAGTGCTCATCCATTGGGAAGTTGTTCAGTTTAAGCTGGCACTCTGCATCGATGGTCAACCTGCAGAGACACAATATATGCATCCACTTACTTAGTTACTATAGAAAAGTATGTGAATATATATAAAAACACCTTATTGAAACTATAATTTACGTTCAAAAAGGTGTTAGAAATCCAGCCACTATCCTTATTAGTATCAACAGAAGGAATTATTAATTGGAATTGTGCTAAACCAAATTGATGTTTTTCAAGGAAACACACACGTCTCTTCTTTTTCACGCTTGAGGGAGTTTGCAGGCATAGTCATTAAACTTCCCCTTAATGAGAGAATGACCTTAAATGACTTTACCCATCCATTAACTTGCTATTGTCATGTATCATTGTCCTCCCAATCACAGCGGTCATCCTAATTAACCAGTGGTTACATTCTGAGTTCCTTAACTAATTAATGAAGTGGAGGGGTAGTGTTCTGCCTAGGAGAACATCCATCACGGCTTGATTGAGTCCAGAATAGTGCACTTTCTCTCTTATTATCACTGATGATATATTGTGCTGTCAGTATAAACATCCGCTCCATTTATGATGGTATGCAAAACACGATAATAAGCACAATTAATATTTGCCTTCAATCTGTCCTCCTATCCCGTTTCACACCTTGACGTAGTTCTTGTTAGTTCTTTAGGTTTACCATCACAAACAGTGTGTTTTCATATTATTATGAAGCATGTACTTGTTTAAATTTGGGTTGCCCAAAAGCAAACATTGTCTTGTACTTTCAATCCAGAAGAGGTGTAACTTTTTGGTTATAACATTTGTCAAATCTCCTTCTCTTAAGGCAAACAAGGTAATATTGCAATATCTTTAATAAGCAAAATCTATATGGATAAAAAAAGAATCTTCCCAACATATCAGCAACTAAGGAAGATACAGAAATTGCAGATGAATAGTGTTCCCTTCTAAGCCATGATGCAAGTGCGCCTTAACATCGGTTTAGGGCAATGCAGTATTTCTGTGTTGTGTCCCTAACATCTTCCTGTCTCAAAATATATTTCTTGCAATCAAATTAATGTCACATTTCAAATATTGAAATTTAAAATTGCCCAGTGCCTTTTCAGGATAAACAACACAATGAATCATTTATAAAGTGAGGCCATAAATGTTGGGGTACTTTAGAATATTTTCCCAAGTACACTCATTGCTCGTGATGAATACCAGCAAGAGCAGGAATCACCTTAGTGGCAACAAACTGATAATAATTAAAATCAAGAATGAAATGCTGCACAGCTGTGACCAGTTCTTAGTCCAGTGTTAATGATCCTTGTACTGAGTTGTTGAATGGTTGTTTCCATGTATTTAACCTTTATTTGTTCTTTATTCCGCTGAGACCACTACAATGAAGTGTTTATGCAAATATATTATGAACTCCCCATCGTCATAGCTGTCATATCAATATTGAACGACACCCAAAATTGAAAGCACCATGAATGAGGTAATTCTGCTTCAGAATACCCAAATCACCTCTTTTTATAAATATCTAAACTCAGGCATCCCAAACATTTTACCTGAGGGTGTAGAGTATCCGACCGTCATTCCAGATTCTAAGCATGCGATTGGGCGTGGTGATCCAGTGGGCATCGGCTTTCTTCGAGTTGCGGAAAAAAGTGTCAGGAATCCAGATCTTCCCAACCATGTTGCTGTTGAGACGCAGAACCTTCATCGTGCTGTTGAATTTTAACCTCCTGTCGTACCAGGTCTGAGCAAAAAAGATGTCGATGGTGTATTCCTGATGAAGGATAGAACAAAGTTTTACCAGGATGTTGTGTTTAACGTTTAGTTTAGAAGCTGGGCATATTTTATGTAAAACACTAGATTACAATTTCAGTTTTTCAGGAAATCCTTGCAAACAGAACTGTTTGCAACTAGTGCTGTCAACCATATGTGGGTTTTTACTATGAGATGCAATGAGATCAAACTAAAATGTGGGCTGCAAAAACGCAACACTTTTTCTTTTGGCTGAGGGGATCTTTTCTATGCTAGTGAAAACTTAATAGTGGAACACATTTGCATGCACTATTTTCTCAGACAAGATGGTTTCTATTCAGGCCAAGAAGTCCTTTTGTCCCTACTAGTGATTTCCTTTGAAAAAGATCATCTTTACGCTCTCAACCTGAAAATTAAATGTTCATCGGGGCAATTAATAATTCCCCTTGTTTGGCTCAAGTATTATCCAACCTCATAATAACCCGCTGACTTGGCAGCACTTTGTCTTGAGCTCGACAAAACCAGTTTCTTATTCAGCCCCTGAGAGCTGTGTCAGGACGTACATATGAGGGATGAATAGAGGCAAGTGCGGTGGCATGAGTTGAAGAGCTAAGAGCAAATATGTGATGTGGTCTAATGTGTGAGGGAAAAGAGATGTGGTGAGAGGTGGTTATCAGTCTCTTATTTAGTTTCTTAGGTTCAAAGAGAAGTACAGCAGTTGGGAAAAAAAGAAATCTGAGGATTTGTGTGCAAGAGGGCATGGAGGCATTAACTTTCTGACAAAGCTTAGCCCAACAATAAAGCCTAAATCCATGCCAAAGAGCACTAAACGAGATTTGAAAAACAACATTTTCACCATGCAACATTCCCATCCTTTGAACATCCTTTTTTTGTGCAGAGGAAAGGCAGACGGGTCAAATCCAATGATGAGAGAGAGATTGAATGCCTTAGGATCTTCATCTGGGCCCTGCTGAGTCGGATGAACATATTTTTTCCCCCTTTAACACTATACACTCTCGGATCTTTCCCAAAGCCACACTTCTTTCAAATAGATACACGCATCCAAGAGCAGCTAAGAACTCACAGCCTTAGTGGCTAAAAGCATACATTTATTATTATTTTTATTCTTCAAATCTCTCCCACTCTTTCTCTCTGTTTGTCTATCCAATCCCTTCCCCTATATCTAACATCAGTTGCAATTTTGCTTTACTTCAAAAAACTATGCATTATTAAAACAATGTTCATGCTTAGATGCTCTTTAAAAAACCTACCTACCATACTATATTTGTCATGTCATAGTGTGAACGCACCGGCCCCTCCACGCTTACGACATACGAAAGCGAAGCATTCAGTCATCATTTCAGGTTAGCGTGATGCTCTCTTCTCTCACACACACACACACACATACACACACTAACATGCACGCAGACTCCCTAACGTGAGCAAACACACATTTTCTAACTGATCCCATCGATGCTTCACTTCCAACATCACTGTGACTGCAGTTATTGAGAGTGGGTGTTTTAGCTAAGACTAAGTGAAATGGAACGCCACCACCATGTAGAGCAGACTGCTCTGCCGAATTACAATTGAAGTGGGTTCTCAGCGGGGACGTGCCACCGAAAACAATGACACATAAAACAACGCTGAAGTGGGATTTGCAAGAGACTCTCACTTATTAATCCTTTTTTTCTCTCCACCACCCCATCAGATGAACAATTATTTTAGTCTTCACTGCAGTATGACGGCTGTACATTCTATTATTATTCCTCAGCTTTCAAATATAGCAATAATTTATTGTGCATCGTAGCACAAAGAACACTGCTCATCACACACACAATGTAGGGTCCTCCTACCTTTATGAATTTGATGGCTGCAATTCAGCATTTCAAGCACATTCAACTGCATAATTATTATTTGTATTAATAGGAATATACTGATGTGGGTTTTTTGGAATCTGCTATTGTACAAGCAAGCAGTTCTCCCACTCATATTGGCTCAAACTGATCATCAGTTGTAAGAGTAATATAACAAAGAGACAGACCACGCTAAGCAGACATAACACATTTCTTACATCTTACAAGAAATTGTGTTAAAAAACACATTTTCACTAGGTTTATTTTAATGTTAACAGTTGTACAATATTAACACTTGTTACCTTCTTCGTTATCAAGGTTAACCTATACACAACCTGATAATAACAATAACCAATGTTAACTGTAATATAAACATATATATATTTTGGTGAACACATTGACTTTACCAGCACAACATTTCAATGTCTAACTCTCATCGTCACAACAGACAGATGTGATCAAAAGCCTTCAAAAAATGTGGCTTCAAACCAGATCCAAGGATAATCACAAACTGATACATTTATTTGAAGACACAATGAGCTTTAACAGGTGACACGTCAGATTGCTGCTGCTGCAATTCTTGGCGACTACAGAGTGCTAACAGCTTGGGATTTGCCAATTCATGCAGCCATTTGCAAATATGCTGCTTTGAGATCCGGCCCTTGTGTTGAGCAACACAATGGATCAACTGTTAATCAGTATTTTATAAGAGTTTGAAGCAACACAGATGCAACAAATGGGCCTCATTTACCCATGTGGTGCAAAGGCCAGTACAGTGGTTAAGTAGCAGATTGACACCTGCATTGTGTTGCAACGCTACAAGGGCAGTGGGGCAGCATAGTGATTAGATGGACCCACCAATCCAGCCTGACAGAAAGCATCTGCCCTGCTGAAGTGTGCTTGAGCAAGACCCTGAAAGTCTGCCAGAGAAGAGAGCTACTCTCCGGATCATTATACGCTCAGCTCCCTGAGGACATGCTTAGGCAGAACTCACATTTTTATAATACAAATAAACTCCTTAGTTAGACAGTCACACATTAACTCCATATTTCAGTATTACTCACCATATTGATGGCATTTACCGGCCCGATGCTGTTGACAAACATGTCTGTGTGGATCACTGTTGGTTTGACTGCAAAAAAGCACAGACAATTCATTTTAAGAGATGAGCGATGATTTATCATACACTTGTACAACAAGTTTCATAAGTTTGTTCTTTCATCATTATCAATGAACAAAGTGTGAAATAATAATGCTGTGAATAAGGAGCTGCTGTATGAAACATCACTGCTCAGCTAGCTTTCAGTTTTATGCCATGTTAAAATCTAATACACACCTGATGGACAGATATATGATGAAATCATCTGAAGGAGTTTTGAATTATTGCAGGCTGTCTGCAGTAAGGTCAGTAAAATGCAATGTTTTATCATTGAATTTATTTTTTATCAGGAATGAATTTCACAATATCAAACATCGTTATCATGTGGTTACAGGCAAAAGCAACCAATTGATGTCATATAACATATCGAGCAAATATAGGAGAAAAAAGAACATGTTTGTTTTTGTTAAAGAAATAATGATGTTCCTACTATCCCAGGTGTTTGTGATTGGCGGTCAAACTTTTTTCAATCCGTTGCTGCTGCCTGTGGCCACAGAATAAAGATGTTGGAGAATTCATATTTCTGTAATATCTGGCCCGATTCATGGGAGGTCCGCTGTACAAGTTAATGACATTAGGTTCACCCAGACATAAACGTAAATTAAATTGTCCAACTTTTTTCCACCCTGTGTTACATTATCATCATTTTACCATGCCTAGGATACATCAGATCAGAGTGCTGATGAAATAGAAACCCTTGTTCCTTTGTTTGAAAGGAGACTACATCAGAGCCTACAGGGCCAACTTCATCTTCAAAAAGGCTTCCTGCCCATGTCAGAGCATCGCAAGCTTTGTCTGTATTCACGGCCTGACTCCTGTCTCATTTACCACAGTACCTTTGTGTCTTCTGTTACATCCCATCCATCCCTTTCCCACCCTTCAATGCCCCAGGCCTGTGAGCACTGCTTGATAACCAATCAGTAACTGCTTTTCCTTACAGACCTGCTGATGCATGGCACTCCCTAAGAAGTGCCCGGAAATCTTGACAAATGTTTCAGGTAAGATTAAAAATATTAGCCCTGTATATCCAATAAACAAACATGTCATATAACATTACAGCAGCAGTTACATCGCAAACTGTTACATTTAGCATACTGTATCTTCTCATCATGTCTCCACTGTCAAATGGACGCCCATGCTCTGTCAGATGCTCTGAGTCAGCCTTGATCAGTACTTTGCTATGTAATGCACATGTTTATGGATGACTGGACGTTATGTCTGAGAGGAGAGTGAGGTTGAGAGTCAAAGCTATAGTGAGTGTGAGAGATATACAGAAGGAGTGAGTGCAGGTTTGCATCCATTTTTCATGTCACTCACGGGCAAACATACACAAATACATGCATTGCTCCCTCCATACTGGAAGAAACACACATGATATATATGAGTGAGTGGCATGGAAAACTAGCACATGTTATTGCGTTGACATACTAAGAATATATGTGAAGCAGAAAACGATGTGACACTGGACTGGATTTTTAGTAAATCAGGTATTACAGTCATGGCATGAATACTATACAGAGTGACAAAGAAAACATATTTTAGGATGCCAGTGAACACAGTGGCTGTGCTAAGATTTCTCACAAATGACATGCCAACATAACCACTACACATACATATTGAAAAATACCTGATCTAATTAACTCATATTGACCAAATACAGCACCATGCATGAGCAGTCATCTAGACCTATTAATTAAACTGACTGTAAAAAAGCTTTATGTCCTTGCACTTGCTCTTTATATTTGTGAATTATATTAAAAGGCACTGTCCTCTATCAGCACCATGTGTGTATTATGATTTAAGAATAAATACCTTCTCTCTCCCTCTCTGTCCTATTTGCTTCTGTTTTCATACATACAGTAGATTCTGAGGGCATTAAAATGAACTGAGAATCACAATGGACTTCAAAGGTAGGCTGTGGCACAATCAGCAGCGAATCTAAATCCACAGCATTGCATAGCTGTGAGGAGTGGAGCAGAATCTTCACTTTGCTTCAGTATAGTTGGTTGGTTGGTTGGTTGATTGGTTGGTGGATCAGATGACAGTATAGCCAGCTAATTATAACCCCTCTGTAGCTGTGTTACTTGGCAGCAGCTGGAATACCACCTCTGAGTGAGCAAGATCATAGCGTGTTTGAAGATGATGGTTAAGACAGTGGCAGCCAGCCGCCCAGCTTCTCTGCGGCTCTCTGGGCTGAAGCCGCACCTCAAAGCACATCAGAGCTGCTCTTCAATTTATAGCACAAGCCCACTTCTAAAGTCTTGGGAATAATGATGCCGCTCTTCATGAAATGTGTCACATCATATGTGGCATTGTACATATTGTAGAGAAACATAAAAGAGGGTTAACAGATGTATTATATACATTCATGTTACTCGACTGCTTTCATCTTGTGCCATCACTTCAGTCAAGTCATTAGTCGGGTTTTAAAGCTGCATCCTTTCAAGTCTCTACAGTGGTTCCTCTGGCTTGGTCATTTTTTCTCCCCACTTGAAATGATTAGCCATGTTAACAATTGGCAAACCATTGGGTCATTTTACCCTTGTGTTTCACTTGAGATGCTTTCTAATTAGCTGGTTCCTACAAGGTGGAGCGAGCAGGGACATGGACCGCAGCGCATTCCAAATGAAAAGAAAGATGAAAGATTCCCAAAAATTGACAATCGTTAAATCATAGGCAAGTTCAGAGCTCCTTGGTTGTGCCACATGCCACAAAATGTCAATGTCTCAAATTAAATTCCAGCAATGATGCCTTTGCGTGTAGTGTCCCTGTCTTTGTGCTTCCTAGAGCCTATCTGCCGCAACAATCGAAATGGGATCAAATACCAATATCCAACCAAACCAATATCTTAAAAAAAGGTCAGTTTCAATCTTGGTGAATCCAAGTAAGGCAAACACCTAATTGAAAAACCATTGAATTTACAAAAAACATGCAACCTAATACAAATTTGTCAGTTTACTGCAAAGAATATTATACTGTACAGTATATAAAGCTTTTCGGTCGAAGATCACTTATTTGTCAAAAGTTACAAAATACATGCCATTGTTTTTATCTTTGAAAAGAGCAATTTGGTTTTAAGGGTGCATGTTTCATATGAAAGTTGCTGTTTCCCTCTTCAAGTGGGTGCACTACTGCAGGACAAAATACTACATTTCAGCAAACGAATGGTAAGAGTATCAGCTATAAGATAAACTGAAAAGACAAACTTTTTTCCAAATCATTCTTGCCATTGCCGCTTTAATACAGCACTCCACTCTGCCCCTACAAAGGTAGTCAAAGCAATTCACTGGTAGCATATAGAGTGATAAATCTGAATCTTTCTGTAAGAGTATGTGACAGATTCTGACTTGAACCAGTTTTCCCAGGAAAACCGATCCATGAATCAAGTATTCAAGGGTACTAAATATCTCCATATTCTGCTCCTGCAGACGGACGTGACAGGCTGTAGGATAAATGTGCACTTGACAAGGGAGCTCTGCCCAGCTGTCTGTCAAATTGAAGGGTTTAAGTTACTTGTCTACTTCTCACATCAACAAGACAAGGCTTGCAGCGCCATGACGGACTGTGCTCCCAACCATAATGCATGTATGTACACAAACACATGTGCACATTCTTTATAAAGAGACCCGTCATCACACAACACAAACACACACATTGAATGAACCAAAGCAAACACAAAAGGAATCCTTGTACTAACCAGTGTTGTGTAATAATGAACTCTATAATGTGCATATTAAACAGCCAGTGTTTCATTTCTACAGCCAGTGAATAGATCATCCTGAATATGGTGTACTATTTTCATTTGTTGCCTTTAGAAACATAATTATTTCATATCATTTTACAATTTGCAGCAAAACTGAAATGTATATCAGTTCATAATTATGAGCTACAGTATCCAATCCAAGTCGTTCCCTTTGTGTTAAGTTGAGTCTCTCTCTACTTAAAAGCCAATGTGTTTTTCAGGAAAAAACAAAACTGCTCTGTAAGTATGTGCACTTCAAGTATAAGTGTCATAATAAGTGCCAGCACTTCATGGATAGTCTTAAATGAATGAGAACATGGCAGGTTCCTTCTATAAATGAGAAGGTGACATCAGAGATTATACGACCCTATTTTATACTTTTAATGTGTAAAATGCCTTGCTATAGCATTTTCATCAGCTGAATGAGTGCTGGATTTCAAATTTAGCAATGCACGTGGGTGTGTTTCTTTATGATTCTGCGACTAAACAGATAATCTGTGGAAAATCAGCACCCACCTCCAATGTCAGGCCTTAGTTTGTTGTCATATCCGTCTAGTAGGCTGTTTAAGATGTGTGTGACGTCACTCTCGTACACTTTGGGAGTCAGCACCCACGTCTTGTTAGCCACCTCATCATCTTCATCATTCTGGAAGGAGCTGCAGGGAGGAGAGAAAATAAATCAAGCATCAATATATGCTTTTTTTAAACAGAGCAAGCAGGATTTTTCTTAGTGTGTTCAGCCACCTTTCTAAGAAAAAAGCGAAACAGTGGGAAAAATATTTACACTGCAATTTTTTTTTTTTTAAATCTGTGATTTATCGTGAAACAGAGTAGTTTTCATGAACTATTGCAACTCATGGGTTGTTTTGTCTTTTTCTGGCTGCTCCAAGCACCTGACCAACACACCACGGATAAACAAGCATCACAATCTAACCGTCGGCCTGCATGACCAGGCTTTTGGTCAAGCGGAGGTATCTAACTGGCCGACGGTTAGATTGTGATGCTTGTCTATCCATTTTGACTTGCTTCAGGTCTTAGCATCAGATATATACTGTATTTCATAATCCCCTTGTTCTCAGTTTTGTCTGTGCCATAGAACAATTGCAAGATGTGCAAAAATGACAAAATACAGGCCCAATCATAACCTAAATAAAGGGCATTATGCAGCGACATATGCTCATTGAAGGAGACATAACATTGATATATAGAGAGCTTATGGCCGTTGGAAATTATGCGATCTCCTAGGGGATCTGTCGTTAGATGATTTGGAGAATATATATCAAATAATGTTTATTTTCAATGGAATCTACATCACTGCTATTGTGATGGTAATGCTTAATTTAAGTAACGTGGTTGCATAGTCAGCATTTTTGTTAGAATCAATCAGGCAAACTCCCAGCAGTTTAGACAACTAGTGTTAGCATTAGTGTTGAGTAAATCGGACATAATGTTAAATGCCCACCTGGACAGCTTCATCATGAAAATTTATGTATTCCTCTGTTAAGAATGAAGTTCAATTATGGTCACACTTCTGAAGAGAGATGTTTTCAGTTGTCTTAGCTAACAGCCAGTTGGGATTTGTGCAATGAAGGAGTAGACATTTACCCAAGCTAGGTTTTACTTCAATAAGTACATGTAACTACATTTACTTTGGCAAAGTGGGATTACAGTCTTCCCACATGACAGGAGAGATCTAATCAAATGTAATATATGGATATAGTACTGTGAGGCCCATAGTTGAAGTGACAGCCTCAGCTGTTTAATTCTAAGGTGGTAGTATTGATGAACTTGACATCACATTTGTTTTAGTGAATCACAGTGTCATTTTTAGAACCACCCAAGCTTCTGTAAGGGCTTTACATAAGCTTTCTGAAAAGACAATCCAATTGTCCTGAGTTTACTAGTTCAGTTCAGAAGTCTGATAAACTGAAAAGACAATTATGCTTCAAAAGCCCCTGACCACAAATACCACAATGTTGGAGCAGTAAGAATTGTTCCAGTTGTATCCTACAGACAAGTGGGATTCAAGCAAATTATGCATCTGGAATATAGGTTTTGTCTCTGTTACATAGACATTCTTTTTAAGGTGTGAGACCAGAATAGACATGGAGGTATGGCAAGGCATTAGGGCCAAGTAATATTCTGACAACAACATGACGCCAGGTCCTAATCTTAATATTACCACACCAGCGTACAACCATGCTCTCTTTAGGGAGCTTTTTTATGCCATGTTAACTAATGAAATTCAAAATATTTAATAGAATGTGGCTGAAACACATGTTTCAAAGCTCCTTCAATGTGTGCTAGACTCCTTGTTTATGCATTAAATAGAATCCTACTTCACTTTTCACACCCTGAGGTGACAAAAACAAACAAACATAGAGAACGCAAAAAGAACACAAAGGGAGAGATCGAATTAAGAAGGATTTGGAGAATCCTTCAATAGCACAAAAGAGCAACAATGAAACAGTTGGGATTTTTCAGCTTTACAGAATTGAGAGGTAAAGATACTTCTTTATAAAATAATAAAGAACCAGTAATGGGAGGGGGAAAAAAGACACAGTTTCCATGGTAAAGCACAAGAATAGAGGCTGTGATAGCTTTCTCGTGTTCTTAGGCTGGGTGCAAGAAATAATGTTTTGACCGGTACTCTTTCTTAGACTGCAAGTGCCATTAAGTGCCATCCATCTCCCCTACAACACTAATGCCCAACACATTAAATCTTAATATTCTTACTCAGGTGGAACCTTTTAGATAGGCCTTCCAGGATTTTATAAACATATAGATATCCAGGGAGTATCTCTCTGTCACAAACAGTCCAGATGTATTTATATAAAGATGGATTGACAAAAAGAGATGGGTGGCTCGATCAATAAACAGGCCAGAGAAGGGTGTATGATTTGAAACGTCTGTTTTTTTTGTGTTGTTTTTTGAGGCAACTGCATTAGCATCATCTATATTCATCTCGCAGTATATGGAAATGCTCCAAAGACAAGCAGATCAAAGAGAGAGCCATGTGTTCTCCTCAGCAGTCAGATCTGAGGTTCTGCCTACTAATTTGGTACCTGAAGATCCACAGAGAGGTATGACAGTGTGTGTGTGTGTGCATGATGTTATGCGTTTGTGAGCTTATTAGTGTTTGTTTTTCATGCATATGTATCAGTGGCTGTGTATGCGATGATGGAGCGTACTGGAGTTATGTGTTGTGCTCACAGCTACTTTCATTGAGGACAATCTGATATATTCACACATACAGTACTACCCCTCCACATTCAGTGCTGTCATCAAAAAACACTCTTACGTCTCGTTTAAAACGTGCCCGATCGGAACAGGCTTATTACTTGCAGCTTCATCGAGAAACGATCATACAGACAACTTCACACTCAACACTGCAGTTCCTGGGTTCCCGGCAATACACAAGCAAGTGTGAAGTTGATCGGATGGATGGTTGTTGAGGGAAAATTGAATACACGATACGATACATACATTCATACATTCAGAGTGACTCAATTTGAGTTACATTTGCTATATGTCCATACTACTGTTCAAAACAGTGCTCTCAGTTTTCCTTTAAAGCTGAACTGCCCCTTTTTCTTTAGTTTACACATTCATGAGATGGTCTAAGTAGGGCAAAGCCAGCACTACAAACTAAGAATATGTGAGTTCAATTAGCATCTACTCCAAGTTCCCTGAGCTATGATTAGTGCATGTTTCAAATGAAGGAACCAAATCTAATGAACGCTCATACTTATTAACAGCAAACACAATATTTGCCTTGCATCCATGGCAACAACATAACAAACAATCTTGCACATCACATTGCCGCAACAAACATCCTATCACAACCTCTACCGTTAATTAAACAAAATGCCTTGGCTACTTTTTACTAGTTAATAAACTGTAGTCATTTAAAGTGGACGCAAATTGTGTTTCTGCTTATTTACTGAGGCTGTGAATATAGCACAAAGAACATCCCATTGTACTCGCATCCCCTGGAATCTCAGCCTGCTTTGCTTAGCTGACCCCCTGTCAGTGAGAACCAGAGCAGGCTTCCCTCAGTCCAATCCAAACCATATCCTATAGATTAGCTCACATTGGATTGCAAGGTTCACTTGTATCTGCCAGTGATTAATTGCAATACAAGTAAACTAGGTCGATGATGTTGTGTATCACTATTTAAGGGCCAATCAGAAATACCTTCTTGGACTATTTAAGTTTTACTTTAAGATTATGTAAACAAACCCTGAGCGGCAGCATTACGAAAATATGAATTTGTAGTAAAGATGCTGTCTATATTTGGTTGATTGGAGAAGCTTGTAAATCATAAGGGGAATGGCAGCAGGGTTCAATTGTTTGTGGGGTAAGCTTTCTATTTGCATGCACATTGTGTTGCTTGAAGCATCATGTAAACTGGAATATTACAGTGTGGCTAAATCTAATGCAACATTTAGTGTTTAGCAGTAAAGTCTTCCATGCATGCTTCTGTGGACTAGTTTTAAAAGTATCCTCTCTGTATCCTCATTCGCCTGCTGTGTACCTGTGTCCTTAAAATAGAGATGGACAACTCTTTTGGACTTCAAGTAGTAAATCTATATTTATCAAGAGGATTTCTTAGAACAAAGACAGAACGTCCGTATTTTCCGGACTATAAGTCACACCTGTGTATTAGACGTTCTTATCAAAAAATGTAGTCGTTAGGAGAAACAAACACATACATAAGTCACTTTGGTGTATAAGTCGCATTTATGGTTTATTTTTGTATGTTTATTTAACAAGAAAAGCACCAGTCCCTGACACGTTTTTCACTCACTCCACTCATTCACTTTCTTTTGCTGGTCGATTACCGTTTTCGGCTGCATACTTTCAGTTGTGTTTTCTATGTACAAAACTGATGGGGCACGAACAACTTAGATATTTATACATAAGCTTCTTGTACATTAATACATGGAGTAAAGAGTGCTATCACAAAGCAAAACGTAACAATAACAACAACTGTCAAGCCTCAGCATGAAAACACCAGACTGTATAAGGGAAACACCGACACTCGCCACCGTGGTTACAATATCAATCGATCATGCAGATCCATAGTCTAAAGGCTAAACACAGACAATCAACATAAACTATACTTCGCTCACCAAAGCTCCAGCAGAAATTTCTTTCATTTTCTGTTTGTATTATTTACCGGTGGTGATGTCGTCTAAGCTCTCTCGTCTCCTCTTACTACACTGTTCACAGCACACACACTTACAGCCAATCAGCTCTGACTTATGAGATGGCGTTTTAGTGGGGCTGTGAGCACTTTGCCCCACTTGTGATTTTTTTTTGTTTTTTTTGCCGCACACATTGAATAGAAAGAGACTTTGAGGATGTGCAGTGTAGTTTTCACAGTACACAGGCTGTGTGATTGGGGTTAATCACAAGTGATTTTAATTCAACAATAATCCTATCCCAGACATCTAAAATCACTCTGACCTCCTGGGATTAAATATGTTAGACTGTCTAAATTGTAAGCAAGAGACAGCTATAAGCTTTCACTGTCATCTTCTCCTGTCCTGTCACAATGTCTTTAATCCACATAGGAACAAATAAGATTGACATCTTTGGGCTATCAACAACTTTTGTAGGAATTCTGAGACATAAATACATCATTATAGGATACATGACAGATTGACAGTTTTTCAAAATGTGTCATCCCATCCCTTCCTAAGTAATGACAAGAGGCAGATAACAAGTGGGGTTTGGCTGAATACAATACATTATAAGTTTCCCATGTCAATAGATGGAACTGCACTTATATTTATAAAGTATACCTGTATTAGCTATAACTGGAATTCAAAAGTGGCATGCTGGACTTATTTATACAATTGGCATACTATTTATAATCTCCTGGAATGTGTCTGACATTACCCCAGCTCAAAACAATACTACTATTTATTTAAATGTTTTAATATTATTTCCTTTTTTTCAGTTATTATTTACATACCACATGCATTTCATTTAATCTGTCAATCTCATTTTCTTTGCTAGCAAGGCAATGTTAGCCAGAAATCTACAGTGCCGATCCAGAAGTAATTATTTTAAACAACCAAAGGCTTAAGTTAATTTATTGTTATTGTTTTCAACTATGTGGGTGAGTGGGTTGTTGGCACTTGTTGTTTGGTTGGTACTTATTGTTAAGCAAGAGGACCTTTGGTTGGCTTGGTGTTGGAGGTTTTTCTAAGCCACATCTACATGAGGTATTGTATTGCTGGAATTGATACATGGCATTATCTGCATGTTCAGCATTGACATTCCAAGTGATAAAGGATATACAGTAGTGAATTTCACAACACTAAATGAGGAAATAAGATAACTATTACGGTGTGACATTCTAAAACCCTGAAATATAGAGTTGTTTAACTTCTTTCTATTGACAAAATACATTGTTGAATATGGTAACCCTTCTAAAAGTATTTTGCGTATTTTCTTTTTTTGTCAGATTATGACAACTATATAATTGTTGGCAGGGATTATATTTCCTTAGCTCTTATAATATAAAACAAATCACATACAACTGAGAAATTCCTGAAATATGATATAATGACACATGTATGTTAGTGTCTATGTCCATAAAACCAAAATCAGTCTTAATCCTTGACACATTTATATTAGTATTCAGTTATATGTGCTCGTGCAGTTATGGTTAGGTAACTAAAAACTGATTTTGTGTTTTGTTCCCAGAATGTTATTACTAATATTAATGTCCCACACAAAATGCTTGAGGAAAGTATTCAGAAGAGTAAACACCACTTGGCATAATAAAGAAAACACCAGCATTCCTCCTCACTCTGACATCACTTCCTCCTGTTGTGGCCATATCCTAGTGGATCCTGGGCCTACATATGAAGTCTAATTATAAGATGATGGTTAAATATGCAAAAAACATTAGCATTTTCTTCTAAATGTATTACACTATTTTACTTGAGGCTGGACTGTACTGTGAGGCTAATGTATGGTGGTGCAATCAGACACCACTACACATAGTAACTGTCAATGAGTCACAAAGTACCATAGGTTACTGAAAAACGCCAGAGGCCTTGAGAGATATCTTATGTAACAATTATCATACATGAATCACAAATGACATCCAATGCATCTTCCCAAGCAAAAGCTGTCTAATAAGCAAATTATTCAACAGGACTGGCATTAAAAAAACAACAATTTGAAAATAGAAAATATCTTGCTGACATTGGGGCATATAGCAAGGTATAGCAACACATAGCCTAATGAATGGGTGTTCACATAAACAGCTGTGATTTGGCCTTGTCGTGGTTATCCAAGGAGCACCCACATGTTAAATCTAAGTTCATTATGTTTCTGTCACTCATGCACAATTCATACAATGAATTACTTGTCTATATATCTCAAAAGTGGTTCTAAATAAATGGGCAAAGGTGCAGTGTTTACCCAAGCATAATGTGAAAACTACTTGTGCATACAATTAGAAAAATACACAGGCCTGGCTATGAAGGCAGGGCAGGGATCCCTGAGGTTGCAATCAGTATGACGGTGATTGAACGTCGTCTGATTTATTTGCCTCCATTTTTCACCCTCAAGCAGCACAAGACGAGAGCGATGCGAAGAGCCTTGCCACCCTTCCTCTTTGCTTCTCTCTCCTTAGTAAACGGGAATAATGTCTTGACAGGGACAACCAAACAGCTTCTCTCAATAAACTCGAGTATGCACCTCAGTAAAGCTGAAATGGCAGTCCTTAGCTTGTGTGTGTCTGTGTGCAAGACACGGATGAGTCCATATGTGTTATCCTTGTCCTTATTGTGCCTTTACACTTGCATTTTCTGTGTGATTGTCTGCCATTTTGAAATGCTTTTTTATTTCAAATACGTGGAATGAAACGTACCCTCGGTCATACTCAAGTTGTCTCTTTGACAAGCGATTGTTAGCAAATAGCTAATCGAGTTCGGCCACATCCGACACCTGCCTTTTAATAATGAGGCTTTAGCTTCTTAGAATAGACTTGATCCTTAAACACAGCTTAGCAGAGACTATATGCAGCATTAGCTTCAAGCACATTAGCCTGCCACTATGCTATTTCTAACAGTGGACAGATTGTGTGAGATACTGGACTCTTCATAGATTCGCCTGCAAAATGCCCGGTATTCAATTATTCTATTTCCACAGGCGAATATTAAGGGAAGCATGTATCCGTTGTTCGCCTTTTATTTTATGTGCACATATTATTCACGACGTCTACAAGTAACGCGATGCATGTGTCGCTGTGGCAATCTAAAAATGACACGTCCATGTCGAACAACGATTAAACGTGCAGTATTTACACTTCATTCCAGGATTTGTTTAAATTAAAACTAGATGTATCGTCCCGGATCCCTCTAAACGCAGGGCTGTGTTGGCATTGTATGGGAAGCACCGCGAAACGATGTGTTATAATTAAGACACACGCTACCCATCAACACCGACAAGAATCATGATTTAGAGAGGAAATATCACGCATTAATGTCTTACCTTGTCGGGAGATTAACGACAATAAACACCCAGAGAAACAGCTTCAAGGGGAGGGAAGGCTTCGCCATTGCTGTCGAGCATTTGGAGGCTAAATTTGGTGAAGCCATCGTCACCATCTTCGATTCCTCTTTATTGCAGATGGACGTGTCCGTCTATTTACTGTGTTTCCTCTCTACAATACATTACGCACGTTAGCGGTAGCGGGTCTCCAAATCTAGACCCGAGGCGGACGTACGGTGAAGTGAAATCAGCCAAAACAAAATCGATGCGAGTCTTGATTTCGCGTTGCTCGGTTTTTTTTTTTTTGCCTGTCTGTTTGCCGAATCCTCAGCCTAGCAGGGCCCTAAAAAATTGCCACAGACGGCAAAGCCCCCCCCCCGTAATATGCTTCTCTAAAATCAGCTGCTGAAAAAAGCAGTGGAGCCACAGTCTGGATGCAGATTAACAGTGGGGTCAGAGAGGAACTGATGCACGTTGCTGCAGCACGGAACAACACATGCGTGGTTTCACCGAGCGGAAGCAGTGCTACAATGAATGGGAGAAAAACCATAGCTGGGTGCTACAGGAAAAAATGGTGGTTTTATTTTTCACCACCGGCACACTTATGCTATATTCCCTGTGATGACATTTTAATATAATCGTTTTTACTGACACAATCACATTTTGCAGTTACGATGTAATTACTGGCTGCTGGTGTCACTGCTTCTCAATAATATGGAACAACAGTTAACAAAATGTAATGTGGGGGCTTACAAAATTACATCTAAGGTGACCATAATGACGTTACATAGAAGACTGATAGTTGTAATAATGTTTCACTTGCACTTTTCCTACAGTGTAGACAACAAAACAATTGTATAAAGTTATTCTACAAATAGTTGCAGGTGAATAAGTGTGTATGTGTGTGTGTTCCTTCATGCCATACAGATCTATTAATATATAATCCTAAACGAGCCACAGGCCTGAGTGGAATCCAGTCACGCTTTGAGCACCTTGGACAGCTCTATTGGTTTCATCTGTATGACAAACCACCAATCAGCACCAAGGACAGCTGTCAGTTTGTTGCTGCTTGAATACTGGCTCTCACGGCCAAGTTGATTTGAAAATATAAATAAAACAATACTGTCATTTCCAAAAAGGAACTTATTAGTTGAGAGGATTTATTTATATGTTGGCAGCATACACATTCTCTTCTATAATATATCTGCTTTTACAAGTCTTTGACATATTTTGAAACAGATCCAGAAAAAGCCTCCTGAGGTTTACAATTGTCCTTTGTAAGGTGCTCTAGTACCCATTTTAATTTCCTTATGTAAGTATGCTAATGCTCCTCCTTTGGAGGGGTGTAACTTCTTATGAAGGACTCCTTGAGGCGGTGTGTGTGGGGGGGAAAAAATGTGTTCATAATCTAAAATAAAAAATGGTAGCCTGTCTCATAAATTACTTTGATAATTCTGTTATACTGAAATATATCTCCCTGTCTCTCTCTCTTAAGTTGTGCTAGAAAAAAGGGTGCTTGTTAAGACTATGTGTGTGATGTGAATGCCTAGAGCAAAGAAGCTCACGTGTCCTCAGCATCTTTATTCATTCTTCTGTTTTGAGTGACCCGAGAACACATCTGCTTCCAAATTTCCATTTTCAAGTGTGCACACTAGAGGTTGAAGATAGATCAGTGTTTTTCTTTCTCTGTCTTCTGTTTTTTGGTATGTTGTCCAGATCCAATGAAATGCTGTTGTCAAACAAACACAACAAATATGTTTAATTGAACTGATTTAAAATGAGATCCTACCAGTGTGAAAGCAGAGGGTAAAAGGAGCAGCAAGAGTGGTGCAGTGGAAACAAGCAGGTGCTTTCAGAGTAGTCGTCTTGTCATGGTGCATTAGCCTAAATTCCCCTCTGAACAGTTTTTCTACAAGCATACAGGCAGTGAACATGCTACATCATCACTGTTTTAGTTCCATGAGGTTACAGCCAAAGTGCACAGTTTTTTTCACATAATCTGCGCACTAAGAAACTCAGAATTACAACCAGACGTTGTCGATTTCCTGTTTTTTAAAACATTAGTTAATCAAAGTTGATTGTAGCGTTTTGTCCCTAAGTGTGACATGGATGGAAGAGGAGCTGTGTCTGATTTGAAAACACCATCATGTGTTTATTTGTGGCAAGTGAGGCTCAGCGTAGGTTAATCATCTTAAGGAAATTGATGGATGCTTCATCAGGCAGGATGCACAGACCAAAAACCAATCACAAATACAGTACAAAATGATTAGAGGAAGTGTAATGTTTTTTAACTAATATTTTTATAATCACTTTGCCATTCCCTTTCCCTGGCCTTACTATTCTTCCCAGTTAAAAAAATAAAATACTAAATGTGGATAAATATTTCACAAGCCAAAAACGCAATGCATCATTTTCGTAAAGCACTTTGAATTGCCGTGTGTTGAAAGGTGCTATATAAATAAACTTGGCTTGGCTTGACTTGCGTTGCCTAGTGGATAAGGCCATAATACTTACAAAACACATGGCATTTGACTGTATTTGTTCAGCAGCATTGTTTTTGTTTTGTGCAGTAAACACTATGTGTACAAGTACTAAGAGTAAAGATGAATAGCAGAGAACAGTAATAGCCATTGCCCATACACTATTTTAAATGCTGTATTACTGTAATGATATTCTACATATCTACAGTTTTGGGAATTCAATGGAAAAAAAGCCTTGGATCTCATGAATTATAAATTAAACTGGTCATAACACAGGCACATACACACTCACACAGCCTATATGGTTCAGTCCCCAGGGCCACATATCTCTCCCTGCCCTGCAGCCATGTCACCGCCACTGCCAGAGACTCAAGCCATGCAGGTCATGACCCAAACATCAGCATCGTGGATACTGTTTAGCAGTAGGAGATATTGACCTAACCAAGACAAAATAAGTAATTTAGATAAATGCAACACAGGAGACTAAAGTTGCAACAGTTAATTAACCCATGTCGATGTATTATATTAGTGGGAGACACTCACTGTTGGGTGATAATTAGATCTGTCTACTTTTAATCTAAATCCCTTATACGAAACACACACACTCACTCAGATGAGATGTCAGGTTAGATCCTCGATGTTCAATAATCACAGCAGAAATGTTAGCCAAATTAGATCATCATGGATGCACCCGGGCTCTGTGTTATTCAGATGTACAACACAAACCTGATCCAAAATGTAATAATTTAAACTGGGCATTTGACTTAACGTGTCATTGAGAGTGGATGCAATGGAGTACATTATAATGCAGGATAATATAAATTACAAAGCATCCAGGGTTTTCATTTGTCTAGTAAAATAGATTGGGTACATTGTAGGCATTGACAGTACTGGCATTTGAAGGCTTAGTTTAGTGACATGTCTGCTCAAAAAAACATTTCAATAATGACTTCATCCTTTATGACCCCATTCATTCTGCAGACAGGGTGGCACATGTGGGTCTAGTTGTTTTAATATGTTGTGTCATCTTTAGATAAGAGCTGAGGGAGGTATAGTCTTCTATAATGGCACCATTGAACACACAGATGTCCAGTTCCACTATCATTCCAGTTTTACAACCCACACATATGCTGTCACAGCCCCACTCTGTTAGCATCAAGCTGTGGGAGCAGAATGATCTACTGCAAGCACTATTGGATATGAAAAACATGCTTGCATTCAGACCACAGTTACGCAACATCAGAATCAAAAATCCACATAGAAGATAAACATACACAACAACAAACTTCATGAGAGAAATGTATTGCAACAAAGACAAATAATAGAAAACCAAGAGCAGTGAAACTGGAGTAGACAAATGCAATCTAAGACCAGGTGGCCTGTTTATTCAACATAGCAAATGTGCAAACACATCCCTTCTCACTGAGAGCTTTCGGACATGAACATGAGAAAGCTCTTTCTGTGGTCTGATATAACTAAACATTTTAAACCACATCTGAAAGGCCTTTTTATGTTCGATGCACTTTGTCTCTAAATTTGTCTTAGTCCAACAGACTAGTTTTTCTTTTCTTCTGCCATGCCTGTTGTAAAGCGCTTCTTTCTTTAAAATCTCTCTTTATTATAGAACCCATAATGAAGGTGTTCCTTTATCTAACAACATGTCATGCTGACTCATTTAGTGCTCTCTGCTAATTTAATGAGGACCGAACTAAGAGTAACACATATGCGTCTCTTGATTTGCCGCTCTGTGTATTTACCTACAACCTGATAATGATTCCTGTTTTACTTGAAAGACAAAGTAAACTATAAGAACAATTTTAGGAAAGGAAGAAAGTAGTGGGCATTCTCATGAGGTAATGGCTAGTATTTTTATCATTTTCTACTCAGGAGCATTTTTTCCCAGGATATTTATGCTCAAGAGGGCCCTTATGCTAATATTTCCCCCAAAAAAACATAGAGCACACAAGTATCTAAAGTACCTTATGTAAACATTGTATTGTTCTTACTTATTTACATTTTAGTTTTTTGGTTTTTTTTGGCTTTTTTTTTTTAAATATCATGTTACAGTTTGAGCGCCTTGAAGTTATCAGCTGAATAACAAGCCTGTTATCATCATGGAGGAGAATAGGCTTGATATGAGATGCCAACAACCCCCCCACTGCAAACAGTCAGCTGCAGAGGGTGTGAACTGTTTAAGACGTGTTGGGCATTTTGATTAGTCAACCTGAAGGGTGCACACACCACCAAATCAAGCACCTTTCAGGCTCACCTAGATAACTTTGTGGACTGTGTTAGATTCTGGGTGGAATTAACTTACAATACTGGTCTTGGCTCTGAAAGTAAGCATATATGATGAATGATTGACATTAGGCTAAGGGAATTTGCACTTAAGCAGGATGCTGTACTGTAAAGCAATGAAATATAGATTGATGTTTGTAAATTCAATTTCCAAATTAATCTCCCAATGAAATGCAATGTAATGGAGACTAAAACTACTATAGTCCAATCTTTAACTTGCAGGTTTGAAAGCTGCTCTGACGAATCACATAAATCATAAAGGTCAAATTCCTGAATATAAGTTCAACGAGTGGGTTTGGGTCATACATCATTTTGTAAACTTTGAAGTGGTCTAAAACCATGCCTTTTATTTGTTAAAATGCAATCATTATACATGTAATATAACTTATTCAAGGAATGCCTTTAACATTAATCACATTTAAATGAAAAAATATAAATGTGAACAAATAGGATGATTTGTTTGGTTTCCATTGAAATGGAATGTCAACTTCGTTTGAGTGGAAATAATGTTCAAAAGGACACTTTATCTGGCTCTATCTAAATTGGTCTGATCCAGTAAACCATCCATTGTATATGGATTGAACAAACCATAAGGATTATTTGGAAATTCAGTTTGCTCTAAGCCTGTATCAGTCAAGCTTATTCGTCTGCTTTCCATGAGGCGTGCACACATGCTCCTGAATGGTGGCTGAGGCGCCTGCCAGCATCTAACCTCTCCACTGTGATTAGGGGGAAATTTAGCTGGCTGATTTCATAGCCTCTTTATATGGTATTTGGTCTGCTTGACGTTAAGCAGGTATAATCTCCACTCCCAAAGGTAGATCACAGGGAGTTTCTGCTTTCAGCTCTGGTATTATTTCTGAGGCTTTTATGTTCTCTTCAGGGTCACGGCGTTATAAAAAACAAACCACAATAGAACCCAAAGTCACTGATGCAGATACTACAGATTGCATATGAGGGGGGAAATGCCAAAACAAAAGAGTTGCAAGGAGAGGACTGCCAAGCAGATAGATGCAGGAATATGCGGAGCAGGACTTTTTGACCATTTCTGTGTCACACCCTCAGGAATTTGTGTACTTCTTTTCTAAAGCATTTTTTGTGCAGGGGAAATAACTGAAGCGTGAGAAAACTGCAACAAAAAAAATGCTTCTACACAGTGGGTGCCAATTCCAAAATATGTATTTGCTTTGGGATGTACTTACTCTATGATGCGTTTTTCTATGAAAAGTAAATCTCCCTCATCGCCATCAAGATTAGCTTTTCTGCTGGCAGAATGCTAACCCCTTGACAGTTTCGGCAATGCTTTTAGTGCTGTAGGGAACAACTTTATTTTGAAATCAGAATGTTTCTCTGCTTGTGGCCTTGATGCACCCCGTTTTTTTAGAAATAAAGTTGTTTCCCTCAACACTGCATGCGTTGCTGGTATTTTCACCTTGAGGGGGGCCTCTCTGTTTTCATTTACCTTGCTTTATAGTTGAAGATGTGCCAGAGCCCCACTTTGTCATCGGAACAACACTAATGCCCTGTCATCCCCCATTCATCATAGGCTGGAGTTTCCAAAAAAACCTCAAAACATAGTTTGAAAAATGATCTTGTTGGCCCATTCTTTGTCGAGAGATTGAAATAGCTGTTAAGACGCATCTTTAACTTGATTACAGCCATAAAAAAACTCTAATGTTGCCTGATGCATGTGTCAGAAAAGAGAAGAGGCCGCTGGTAATGGTTGTCACTATGGACAGTCCCTAGGGAACACTTCACCATCACATTGCCCATCAGCTATAAAGTCTTGTCTTGTGTTTTATTGGCATCCATAGCACCACACTAGAAAAGGAGCCATTTAATCTGGGTTCTACACTGTTTAATATCCCTTCAGATGGATATCATGTCTCTTAAATCACTTAGAAAACAGCAGCGACATTGATTCTGAAGCTCATATTTTGTCTTATGTCTCATTTCTTCATGTCTTCATTTTGGTAATATCAATAGTCTCTCCTGACGGCAGGCTGTGACTCACACTTATGCAGGTTTGTAAAAACAGCACCACTGTTTCTTAAATTGTTCATTAACAACATAATTATCAGGTTTTCGTGGAATATGGCAGCTTGATTGGGCTGTGATTTTGGGAACATGTGTCTTAAAAATATGGACAATATGATGACTTGAATACGAGAACAAGATTTCAGCCACGATTACATTTCTAAAAAAGTGACTGCCTGAAATGTACTATAGAATACTATTGATCGTTTGTGTAAGGAATAAATATGATCCTGGCTTTCACTGAAAACAATATTTTCATGATGTAAAGCAACACATCCCTTTTACTTTACCTTGAAATGTAAAAGGATTGGAAGAGAAAGACATTGTCTTATTTTGCACGAAAGTTTCATTTTTATGAATATGGGGTCTTTCACATAATCAGTGCAGTACTTATTCACCATGTGATTTTTAATGCGTTTGAATTCAATTCATTGCGTAGGAGAAGGATTTATCCCAAGCTCATCACTCTTTTCTGTGTTTCTATCAGGATGCTTACGCAACATCTTGTTTAACCCAAGGCCGTAGCACTCTGGCCCATTGTGCATGACAGCCATATTGGTTATTCACAACAACTGTTGATAATTTACTCGGCCTTGTTGTGCTCATGGTGGAGGGGCCTCACATTTTGTCTCTGACTAAGGGGTTACACTACAGCCATGGTTGACATTTACATAGAGTTCCAAGCATTGAACTCCCTTCAAACACCTTTAAATGTAGTGTATTGAGGTTTCTGTGACAAATATTTTAAAAAATAGTATGTTTTTGATTTTATAAATTACACAGCAAATGTGTCCACAATCTGAATACTATGGACACTCCTCCTCTTGAAGACCTGAAATATGTTGCCGTCTGTAGTAAGCTTGGATTCACATTTATTACCACATAATTCAATTCAATGGCTACATAGGTTCATAGCAAAAGACGACATACAGTTATTATCATGTATACAAGCTTCTCAAACTCCTTCTGCAACACACTTCCTAATATTAAGGATGTTCCAAATAAGTTGTTGCTTGCATTCCTTGGTATTTAATCAATTAACATGAGTGTCCTTTGTCTAGGTTGGGATAGCCTAATCAAAATCAGTATATCTGCACCCCTCTGTGGAGGTGTGAATGACTCTAAATAGCAGTCAGAAATTCTGGATGGAACCTCCCTCACCCAAGCATTCACCACTCTTGAGTATTTATATTCTTATACAACCATATATTTGCATTGTCAACGACGTTTGGTGTGAAGTCAATTGTGTTTTGGATTATGTTTGCTATTTTCTTTCCTCCCATTATTGAGTAATGTACAGTTAAAAAAGCCAACGTTGCCGCTGGATTTCAAACAGACCAACACAACACCGGCCTACTGGGTTGAAGCCCCGTCTTTATTTGACCCATCCATCCACTCAAACCTGCTTACGGGGATTATTTTTGCTGAACCTTGATTGGATGATTGTTGGCGATATATTTGATACATATTTAATTGGGAAAAAATATATTTACCTGAAAACAAAATTCATTAGCTGCTAATCTCTCTACTGTGTTCTCTAGCTATTAATGGTGTGTAAGAGGTATACAGTCCCATTAATCCAAGCTTTTATTGGCCTTACGCTACTTGCAGAATCAGCACCAGGGTTTATACAAGTGCCTCTTTGCACACCCGTATTTATGCATCCTGAGATTAGGCTTTTAACATGATGTGAACTGCAAGTGATCTGCCTTTCTCTGTGCATGTTTTACCCCTTGTCCACTCAGCAGTGGGGAGCCTGTGGAAACGTATCCCTTTGGGCTCTTCTGATCAACAGCTTGTAAAGACCCTGGTGGTAACCCCAGTACCAGCTCAGCTTGCTGTATGTACTTGTACAGCAAAGCTATATTTGTATCTATACAAGTGGAGATCCTTGAGTCTTTTTACGCATAAATACCTGCTGTAAAGTTGACAGAAGGAAGGTGACTGTAGAGACAACCTAATAGCTTAATGTGCGAATAAACAAACTTTTTTGTTTGAATATCCCGCCTGACAATAAGATATCACATCAATGGCCAGAATTCCTACCATCATATAGCTGGGGTTTGATCCCCATGTGGTGGGCTCAGGTTCGAATCCGGCCTGACTCCCTTTGCCGCGCATCTTCCCCTCTGTCTCCCCGTTTCTGAACTGCACTGTCACTGTATTAAAGGCACCGGTTGCCCAGAAAAAAATTCTGGATCAACAGGAGTGTCTTTATGTATGTTGCCTAACCCAAGGCTAGTTACTCATACCTGGGGAGCTGAAACATGCTCTGAATCTAATTCATGAACATAAAGTGCCTTTGGCTGAAAGCAATGCATTGCGTTGAGGACTCCGCTTCGGGAGTGTGCTTCAGTTCACAGTAATACCCCCGGTAATGTTTTATTTTTATAAGCTTTTAGAAATTAGCTGCTGCTTTCAAATAAAGCCTCTAAACTGTTGTAGTTAATTTGGCAATATTTCTCTCTCACTCATGTTTGGAAAGTTTGTTTGAGACATTTTGAAAATAGTCAGACAACTATTATCCATACTAGCACTATACATCCCAGAACCACAAACAGCAACATTCATCTGTACAACTTTACTAAAATGATTTGCCAAATAAATACTACAAATCACTATATTTACAAAAGTGTATTGTACAGAGCTGCAGATGTACAGCCAAGTGTTAATCTTATCACAGTATGTGCAACTCTTATTAATTACACTTCGATTCATATGTTAATTCAAAGTGAGATTGGGCATAATATTGTGAAGGAAATGTCAACACTCAGTTCAATTGTTATTTATGACCATGAATAAATATAACCCAAAACTAAAACCAGACAACCTATGTAATTGTAATTTTATTTCTGCAGCTGCTCTCCTCTGAAAGAAAGAGGGGTCGACTGTAGTGACTACAGAATAACTGTTGAAAGTGTTTTGCACCCAAATTGGTTTCATTTCATAAAAGTGCTAGGGGCTCTGAACCAAACAATGTGCCTTTTTATATCCTTAAGACATAGCCACGGGCGCTGTTACTCTATTCACGTTTGGCACCTCTACGATGAATGGAACAGTTCCAGGAGGTGTTGCTTGATGACATCAAACATTATTCATCACTCTCTTTTGTGTGAAGAGTTGTTCAGAGTTTGTCATGTTTTCAGAGGTAGACTGAATGAGCCAAGGTCAGAGACACAAAGTGTGCACTTTGAGTTAAACACTTCAATTTGGCAAGGCAAGTTTTTTTATATAGCACATTTCAAGGAATTCAAAGTGCTTATAAGTAAAAACATTAAGCACATTAAGATAAAGTGCAACAGAACCACACAAGAAATAAAGTCACAATGCAACGTGAGATATGAACAGATACTGGATTTAATTGAAAGCAGTGGCAGAAAGAAAAGTCTTCAGTCTTTTCTTTTTTTAAGTAACCTGTTAAACCCTAGGCCTATTTTTCAGGCCTCAGGCTCGAAAATAACATCCCCAGAATGAACGAATATATCTTCACAACTAAAAGGGCTATATGAACACTCTTTTTTTTTTAAAGCAATGATACACCAGTGAGTTGGCTGTAGAAGTGTCAGAATCAATATCGATGTTGCTGCGTCAGAGTGAATTCAGTTTGAACATATCGTAATTTCCGGACTATAAGCCGCTACTTTTTGTACAAGCTTTGAACCCTGCGTTTATAGTCCGGTGCGGCTTTTCTATGGATTTTTCATGATTTTTGTGATATCGTAAGAGGTTTTGTTTTGGTTTGTTCCGCTGTTGTACGACACTACTTTGTCTGGCGGAAGGGCATGTGATCAGACACACAGTCACGGGGGAAAAGAGTGGTATGTTGGTCACATGTCCGTCCGCCAGGCAAAGTAGTGCCGTACAAATTAGCGCGAAAAAGAGAGTAGATTAGCAAGAGCAAGACGAGTATTACAGGAGCAAAGGAAGCTTTCATCCACAAACCCTCATTATGGCAAACAAAAAAAATGCATATGATGCAGCTTTTAAATTAAAGGCAGTCGATTTGGCTCTCAACGAGGGAAATAAAGCTGCTGCACTTACCCTTGGTATAAACGAATCAATGGTGAGACGTAGGTAGGTCCAGGCAGACTCACCTGTGGGTACATTTGGTTACCATCATTGCCATTGGACCTTTATCAGGTACCAGACTGTAAAACTCATTATATTTCATTGAAATATCACTATAGGTATTCATCCAAACCAAATACAACTGTTGTTGACCTTTTTGACCAGTCAGACCTATGCATTACACAGGGCCCTATCTCTGGAACCCATTGGTCAATATGGGTGGTTGACACGTCTTTGTAACTGTTAGAGCCAATGGAATCCAGGGGCTTAAATCCATGTAAAAATTACCATTGGTCAATTAGAATGACTCGACACGCACGCCCTAAAGCAGATTCCCCTGCCGGCTAACTATATACCCTGTTTATTACAAATAAATAATGACAGGATTATCAGTAATCATTTCAAAGTGACACAGAGAGATTGGATTAACCTTCAGCAGCGTTTTTATGCCCTTGAACACTACTTTTGAACACAAAATCACAGCTTTCATATAATGTGTCATTGTGCAGATAGCATGAAGTAGAAAAATCCCCGTCGCCACTCATTTCCTAATGTAGCGTTAGCTTGTTATTATTAAGAGCTGATTTAGACGCTTGGTGTTGGAATTATGTGTTGTTTAGGTAAAATGGTTAATATCATCTTGTAACTCATTTTCTTCCCGTTTAGTGGGTATGCCACATTAATAGGTTGTTAAATGTTAACATGCCCTGAGACGCTGTTTCTCAGAAGTTGCTACATCCGCCCCCACAGGCGGGGTCAATCAGGTTTAACAGGGTAAGGAAAGTTGCAGCAGACCTACAGTTTTGTCTTGTAGTTTGTTCCATACACATTGTGAGTCTTTTTGATGCTGCAGGGAAGTTACAGTTAGGGTTGTTATGTGTATGTTGAAACTGACCAAAAAACATGTGGGAGCATCTAGCCATACTAATGCAGTTGTAGAACCATTTTATATGATGAGTCTTAAAGGAATAGTTCAGCCAGATATGTAACAATCTCCTGGTCGAAGAAGGACTGTGTGGGTGAAGTGTGTGTGTGGTGGGGGAGAAATGGATATTCAAATCACAATTTCTGGGTGAAGTACAAATATCTATCAAGCCAAAGAACTGGACTGAACTCAAAGCACAGAGACGGGACATGAGTTTGCTCCTGTTGATGTACTACATTGAAAGTTGATATGAATCAGTGTCCATTTATATTTCAAAGATTTTCAATTATACAGTGCACCCCTTTTGATGGCCGCCATGTAAAGGTCAATTTGGGCTTCACACATTGAAGGTCTGAGTAATTCATTTGCTGTGGCACAGTCGTTTTTCCTACTTGCTGCAAAACGAATGAGGACTAATGTGGTCTGGCTGCAGTGTGTTGCAAATTCTGATTGGGGTGCTAGTTTGTTACACACTACAGGAGTCCCTAAATTATGCATCAGACCATATTAAACAGGGAGGCTGTGGCTCAGTGGGTTGGTGTGCTGATCCTTGGATCAGGGGGACACTGATTACATCCCCACTGCAGTCAGCATGTCAGTGTGTCCCTGGGCCAGACACTTCAACCTAAATTGCTCCTGTGGGGATAGCCCACAAGTGACATGTAATGTAATGTAATAATTAATGAACATTTAATTGAATTGGAATTATGTCCAATACAAGATACACTTTCATGCTAACTATTAACTCTCATCTGGTTATAACTGAGCAAACGGCATCTGCTTGGATAAAGTTGAAAGTCCCAGGAAAAAACTGCTACCGGTAAATTAACAGCAACACAGTACAAATAAAAAAACAGTAAAGTTGCAATAAAAAGACATCTAAACTGCAGGTAAACTGAAGCCATATCTTTGACCCAATCATTTTCTGTTCAGATTAAGAATGAGTTTTTTCCACATCTTTATAAGTTAGTGCCTGGATAGTATAATCATTTAATATTTTACTACTTTATAAAGAGTAATGTATAATTCCTTTCTGATATGTTTGGCTTCTGTGGCTTTGTGGTTAGGTGAGTTTGTCTGATCGATCTCCGACTGAAGCAGTTCAACTCAGTTTATTTTCTTAGCTGCCAACAAAAGGTCATTGAAAATGTTTTCTGCAGTTGTTCTGACACCTTGACCTAAAAAAAGTTGTACTGTAAGATGTTGACGTTTTAAATCATTCTGGATTTTAAAAGCTGTCTCTTGTCTGGTTTTCAAAGGTCCTCCCAACAGCGAATATCATGCTGACTTTGAACAGTTGCATATCCTTTACAGTGGAAGGTGGTGCTACTCAGCAGAAGAATGGCCTTGTATTTGGGAGCCTCCATGGATAACAGTGTGTATCTGTTAAACTGTTGAAAAATTACAGGGATAATCACTAAAACACTTATAAAGAGAGGTAATCACATCATCATCATTATCATTATCACCACCATAACCATAATTCTCTCTTTGTTATCAGCGTTATTGTTTCTGCTTCATTTTACTTAATTTAGATTAATAAAAAACAATTTTGGTGACACCGTCCTCAAATTGTTTATTGTTTCATCAACATTATAATCATTGCCCATTACTCATAGATGGGTCAGGGTGAATGAGCATTCAGGGGACGAAAGCAGGATGTAGTTTTTCTAATGTGAGAACAATTACCTGGATACAAGATTTGATTTAGAGCAGAAAGGCAGACACATCCTGTGAAGCATAATGGATTAAGCTAAGTGACTCCTTAATGTCCTTTCTGGAGAGCATTCAAAACCATATTGGATTTCTTTTTTCAATCCTCCCTCCGTCTCTAACATTCCCTCCATCACTGCTCACCCTGTATCTCTTACTCTGGCTCTCTGTCCCTCTCTCCACTCCTGCTTCCCCCTGGTGTCATGGTGCCACTCAGGTTGAATATGGAACTCGCTTGGACAGCTGCAAGACAGCGTGGAAGTGTCGCTAGAGATTGCAGAGAGAAAGAGTATATGAGATAACAGTGGTCTTGCTTTGCCCTGCCAGTCGTATGTATTATAGTCTGTCAATCACATTCTAACCTACCATGCAACCGTACTTGATATTCAGTACATAAAATGTTGTACCTGCGCTATACAAAACAAAAGATATATTTATTTTTCCAGTTTGACAGTTTTAAAAATATTTGTTGTATGTTTAGATTTCAGGATAGTTTATTGTATCTTGGTGCAAATGATTTTATCATATAACAGTTCAGTATAACAATTTCACTTTCCTCACAATTATCACATAGAAAGGGTTCTTGTAGGGTTTCCCTTTCCTTAAGGTTTTGTCCAGGTGAATGGTTTTCAAAGGCTTGAATCCCAAAGAGGGAATTTCTGTCCCACATACCCTAAATACAAATTTGAACCTGAAAATGCCATAACGGGGCCCCTTTAAGACAACTGCAAAAGCAAGTACAGAGAGTGCTCAGCTCACATGTTTATTTATTCTAGGACCCAGTTAAGAGAAAAAGGATTCTGTGACTCTGGCAAATTAATAGTGAGAAAATATGCAGGAGAATATCTAGAAGTACAAAAAAGTGAACCACATGTTATGTATACAGTAAGTGTGAAGTGGCCAAATAATAAAGTACAGCGTTTACTGACTTGCAGGACAAAATGAACTCTGAGTTAGACATACCCAAACACAGTATAACAAAAAGAAAGAAAGAAAACTGGAAAATTGTTCAGTGGCCTTAAATTCAATTTGTCACCTTCAATTAAGTTAATCGTCACTTTGAATCAATACAAATCTGAATATGTTAACAAACACCCATCTGTTCAGACATTTGGTTGCCCAGCATGTTTATGAAACACAATTTGCTTCCTTCACCTAAGTGAATTTAGTTTAGTGGAATTAGAAGGAGCAATTCCTCACAGGACAAAACATTAATTTAGGAAACATTTAAATGAACAATGTTCTGTGTTTGGCTCTGAGACGTGGAATAGCAAAAATAAATAAGGGGAGAGGTTTGTCAGTGTCAGGTTTGAAATACAACAATGATTTATTCAGTGCTAAGAAACCACAACCATACATGTGGCCAGAATGAATAATAGCTGGCACCCAAGGCACTTCAAGTTCTGGCTGTGCGTGTGCCTGGGCAATGTGTTAATAATGAAGCAGAAAATAAGGCTTCATCTTAAAATTGCCATCCATATCTGCTGCTTGTTTGATGCAATGTTGACTTTGTGGCACAGGAAAAAGGAACACTATTTTCTTTTATTTATTTATCAATTACCTGTTGGTGGTGTAACTCACATTTCCTGGCAATCTTTTTTTGCGTATGTTATTGGTCAAACCAACCTCTTAATTTACCCAAAATATGATAAAAATGGTCTTAAAAACAGTTAAAAAACTATTGATTGCTAATATATGAAAAATACAGACACTATAAAGAGAAATGGGGGCTCATTAATGGGTTAGAAATCAGTTTTGCCCTAAAGGCTAATGTGGCCCTGACACCATTCAAGTCCTCTTCTTTAGAACCTATCAAAAGTAAGTTCCGTATTCACTGGCCCGCTGTGATCTGACAGTCCCAGATAGCAAAAGCAGGGTCTCATTAGCTTGGCAGGACAGGTGTGTAACAACGTTTGTTGTGACATGTTCCACTGGCAATTCAAAAGTTCTTAAAAACACCTAAAAATGTTTGTGTGCTACATGGAGTAGGAAGACTAGGTTTTGGAGCTGCAGTCCAAAAGCATACAACAATATCCTAGCAGTGTCACATAGGAAATCCTGGTAGACACGTTGTGTGTACGCAAATTAAATAGAAAGAATAGACTTGTGTGTGGATGTGACAGGAAACCATAATCCCAGACCTTCCATTATTCTTTTGTTTTGCGATAATGTCCACCTACTGAATGCGACAATCACATCGAGTGTGAGAGAGAGAGCCAACTCTCCCCTGTGTCTGGGTTCATCCCAAACTCCTGCTCTCATTCACTTACTCTGTCTCTGTTTCTCTTACACCCCTTCTCTCTCTCTTTCACTTTCCCTGCTTCCAAGACGGATAAAACCTGAGAACCTTCCCCTAGTGCGGGGACACATTTCACTCTGTCACCCCTCTGCTCCACCATACATTTCCTCCAACCAAGTGAGTTGAGGGGGAGGAAAGAGAGTGAAAAAGACATACAGTATGAAGAAAACACATAGCACATAAAAACTATTCAACTGTCTATTCGATATCAAAGCCCTCTCACACTTTTGACCTTCTGCGCTTTCGTATCGGGACCCCTCTCAGGCGCGTAGAAAGAAGTTGCAAGTATTTATGTGAGTCTGATTGTATGTTTAGTTGGGTTTTTGCAATGGATGGCCAGCAATCAACCAAATATTGCAACACCTCCCCCTGCTGGATCTACTGCAGTGAGATGAGCAGATGAATAATGAAAATGCTCTCTCTATCCCTCCCCATCTCTCCCTATCACCCTGTCTTACTCTCTTACTGGAGCTTTATTTATCTACACTGTCTACTTCAATCTATCTATGTATGTAATATCTATCTATCGATCTATCTATCTATCTATCTATCTATCTATCTATCTATCTATCTATCTATCTATCTATCTATCTATCTATCTATCTATCTATCTATCTATCTATCTATCTATCTATCTATCTATCTATCTATCTATCTATCTATCTATCTATCTATCTATCTATCTATCTATCTATCTATCTATCTATCTATCTATGTATCAATATTATCTATCTATCAATATAATCTATCCATCTATCTATCTGTCTATATGTCTATTTGTCTATCTGCCCATCGTGTCTATTGTGTCTGTCTGTCTTTTATCCATCTATCACCTCTCCCTTGGTGTTGTTGTTTAAATGGTGGGCGGGGTCAGAATGCCAGATGACACATAAAGGGTGGATGAAGTGGGAAAATGCATTGCCTGAGGGTGGAACAAATGTCAACAATAACAAATTACATCCACATTAGTAGTGTGTGTGTGTGTGTGTGTGTGTGTGTGTGTGTGTGTGTGTGTGTGTGTGTGTGTGTGTGTGTGTGTGTGTGTGTGTGTGTGTGTGTGTGTGTGTGTGTGTGTGTGTGTGTGTGTGTGTGTGTGTGTACTTGTGTGTGTGTGTGTGTGTGTGTACTTGTGTGTGTGTGTGTACTTGTATGTTTGTGTATAAAACACTAGAGGAGTGACAACCCGTTTTCCATAAGGATTTTGAAATAATGTATATGGCCATGTTTATGCTAATCAACAACACAATTATATACTGGATTAAATTATGATGGATATTGGATTTATTTGTCTTTAAGGTAAATGTGTGTGTGTGTGTGTGTGTGTGTGTGTGTGTGTGTGTGTGAGCCACATGGGTCCATGTACAGTAAAGTAAGAATGCACAACATGACGAACATAGAACACAATAATATGAATCATAGCCATATTTTATGATTAGGAAGGATATCTGTGGGGGGTTTTATGAGACAGAGAAACTCAGGCAAATCTTCATGTAATAGGAAATTGTTGCCAACAGTTGTGCAATAGTTATTTTTAAACAGAATTAAATATATATTTTTTTTCAATATTTTCCTCAATTGTGCGTATCTTAGTTACACAATTCTCAACAGCACCATACTGTAGAACATTTTTTATTGTTTTAATCCTGGGGTCATTATGTGAATTTTTACATTATTACATTTACACACTGACCAACCAATGTATGTATTGGTATGTATGGTATGTACACATTTGCACACACATATAACTTATAATATAACTATGTGGAGCATGTTGCAAAGTCAAAAAGCTTTAAACAAATTGCAATAAGTAATTCCAGGTCATTTGGTTGATGTTGTTACACAGCTGAGACCAGCCAACAGACAATTGTGGTTAGGAGAGCTAAGGAGCATTTAACAGACTCAAAAATGTAATAAAAATAACAATGCATGTTCTAATACAACAATGAAAGGCAAAGCTATACCAAGAAACCATGTCCGATTCACCTTTAAGTTATTCAATATTTTATGTTTAAAATATGAGGCTTGAAAGGAACACATTTCATGTCAAATCATGTTGTAGGAAATTGAGTTTCAAGAGACCCAAGTCTCACAGCAGGGCAGTCAAGTCATGATTTTTGAGGCTCAGATTTTTTTTTTCTGTAAATCTACTGCATGTTTTTCATGTTATGTCATGTCCTTGTTTACAAGCTGCATTTTTGACCCGCATTTAATATAATTGACTTCACTTTGTAACAACTGCTATTAGGCCTCTAAAGCACTCTGAAATAAAGCACCACATGTTTTCATTTGCTTCTCGTCTGATCAGGATCCATTTGCCTTCCCTACCATTTGCATTTAACCTGCTAACTTTGATGGATGCCTTAGCCTCCCATGCATCCCTAGGGTGGGGATGTGAGATATGTGTCGATTCAGTGACAGACAAAATCTGTCAATGTTTGATTTATGGTTCAACTCACTGCAGTATACGCTGCTTACCTTCTCAGACCAGCCAAATGAGGTCCAAACCATACATCTAAGGTAATGTAAGGTTTTGTGCAGGACCAGGTTCTTGAACTGAAATAGAAAAGCATTTCTTGTGTTGATTCCCTTCACAATCCATTGCAAAAACATGATGTATCTTTACTTCACAATCAATCAATATTTTAACCTGTGCTTCCTTGGTCACACACCGTGTTGTCCTTTAAGTTCTTTATTGATTCATGCTGTTGAGACTGGGAAACCACTGGCCCCCAGAGAAAATCATATTTGGTGTGTGTATAAGGCAATACATTTATTAAGGTTACAGTTGACAATGTGACATGCTTTCAGGAAGTCATTTTGGTGGCAATCCCAACGAGAAAACCCTCTTTCAGAGATTTCATAGTGAAATTATCTGCAATACAAAAATGTGCCTAGGCAGTAAAAATACTGAAGTTATGTTCTTGCGATTGATTCTGATAAAACTTCTGCCCTTTGAAAGGCTACTCTCAATCCCAGAATAGCTGGTTTTGAAGGGGCATTTCATGGAAACAAGATATGATTGAATGCCAATGTTTGGCTGAGCAGAAGTGAGCTTCATAGCCTTTTAAACTGCAGAGCTTGTTAGTGAGCGATATGCGTTGCAACTATTGGTTTTGACAAAGAACATTTGAATGGTCTCAGAGAAGGAAGAAAATTCTGAGGAATCAGAACAGATGAGAAAGGACAAAAAATATAAAAGATAAAATAATAATACAGGGAAAGAATGAACACAGGTGATCCTCTGAATCCCTAAAGGGAGAAACTGTGCTCATGTTGAGCAGGGCATATGATTAAGACAAACCATAACCAGGTGATGCTTGCGCTGACCGTGGTAAATGTGGGTTTACACTTTGATTTATAGCAGTAAAAATGAGAGGAACACAGCTTTAGGTGGGACACACATTAACCCATGCACATTCACACACATGTGTATGAAGAACATACCGTATATGCACAGTATGTGCAGACACAGAACATAGAAACCAAATGACACTGTCCAAGCTGAAGTTATAAATGTATTATGTTTGTCAGCTTTATACTTATACCTGTGGGCAGCTGCGTTTGTGCCAGGGTCAATACTGAGCAGCGTACTGGAGCTTACATTATTACAAGACAGCTGACAGCACACACATTCTGATAATACCCTGTAAAGAAAGTCATTTCAGAACAAATAGAAAGTTCCAAATAGCCTTGCATTGAACCATGCTTACACATTGTCCTCGATGTATCCAAGAGTATTTATGCTTTGACCTTCAAGAATTAGGCAGTGTTTACTGAATGTGTAGCCAACTAGCTTACTGCAGCAAAAATTGAGGCCAGGGCCATTGTCTCGAATAAAAGAATTCAAAACCGCAAGCGGGTCGAATTTGTTCCACATAAATCCAGTTGTATTACAACAAAGAGTGGATTCAGTGCTGCAGATATGGTCACTGAATCCACAAGCACCATCTCACTGCTGTACAAAAAGAAAAGGTACACAACAATTAGAATGTATACAAATTATTATTCACTTTTTTACAAAAGTATACCATTTCACTTAACACATTGTGCTTTACAGTTTTAAAAAAAATGATTTTATTATAAAAGTTAGATACTTTTATAGGAGCAGAACCAATATGTATCAACAGTGGTCCAAAAGTAACCGGAGTCTCACTATACCTCTATAATTCATAATGTATTTATATGCTCTATTTGTTGGTAGAGTTGAATTGGCATTTCTCTAAGCTTTCAGAAAACTAGTTAATTCCACATTAAAGCCGTCACTTGCAATTTTATTGAACAGGGTGCGTTTGGTGATGTAAGCCAAATAAACCCCTCTGTTGTCTGGTATTAAATATAACTGTGGATGCATGGCTGGCATACGGAAAGAGCACACAAATGTAATCCAATGATGGTATAACAGCAACTTTTAATTATGTTACATAACTTCCATTATATAAGACAACCCTACATACAAAACAAAATGTGTATTACAGAAAAAGGAAAGCAATTTTGTATAGGACAAAATGACTTTTGTCTTATTCAAGTCCAGCAAACTTAATGGGAGTTGGTGTGGGAGGATGTAGTTTGTGATTCAAAAGAGGCAAGAATCTGCAATTTAAACATCCACAAAATTGAAAACAGGAAGCTGAGAGAAAGCTAAGAAATCTTTACAAAGAAAGCTGACATTTGAGGGAATTATAGTAATTGGGGGCAAAAAGGGTCATTTTTGTTAGACACTACCACAGAATATTGTCAACCATAAATACTTATTACAAGGTATTTTCATAATACTTTGAGTGTTGTGTTTTAATGTAAGTGACAGTAGTATTATACTCTAAACTGTAAAAGTGGTTGTATACTCAACTACTCTCTTGCTCTTTTCTCAAACTCCTTTCTCTCTACTGCCTCTTTCCATTTCCCTATATGCCCTTCCACAATCCTGAACTTCGTCTAATACACTTTACTTTATTTCATAATGCTTCCTGTTTTCACCTCTGCCTTTCATTTTGTCATCATTCTTCTCCTTTATTGTGTAAGTTTTACATCTTTTATGGACCATTCCTGTCTCCTGGTCATCTCTCGTCCTTGTTGAACATCTCCCCTTTTTGCTTGATCTATAATTATACATGCCCTTGTTCACCCCCCATACTCCTCTTTATCATGCTCCTTTCCTTCCATTATCATTGCTCACCTTAAGTTACCTGCGCTTGGCATGAATGTACTTCTTCTGTAAAGCAAAGCAAAGCATAAACTGCTGCTAGAACTGATAGGGTGGCTGAATCTGAGAGCAATGGTTCATTGCTCAGGCTGACCCTTGTGTCAACTTGAAAACATTGAAATGGGGAAAATAAAAAACAAACAAACATAAATACACAACTATGGAGACATGGTATACAAGGATAGAAATAAAAAGACAATAGAACAATGTGTATGCTCTAATGAGAGCTGCAGGAGGTCAGACAATATGCTGATGATATCATGATTGCCTAGAGAGGATGTCCCATTTTCATTCCTCTCTTCACCCAGTCTTTCCTCTGGACTGACGACTTTTCCCTTTGGCTGCTTCCACCATCATTAGCTAATGCCTGTATTCTGCAGCCTTCAAACAAGACTAAATGAAGAGCTCATTTAGGTAGACCTGTCACTGTGGTGGCTCGCAGATGTCATGTTATATGACTAACATTATCCTTATTGAAAAAGAACAGCTTGTGGGCTAGTGTCTGGAGCTTCTTCAAGCTGGCCTGGCCAAGTTGAGCAAGCAATTTTCTGTGTTCACTGCAATATTACAGATCCAAATGGTAACATCCTGAAAAAGGGTCTCGCGTCTAACAACATTTGAGGTTGATACTGTCGTTTTAAGGTGGTGCTTTGTGTCTTGTTAATTTGTGTAAATCTCAGGAAGTGCGACTGAGCCTCTTGGGGAAACTAAGCTGGAGTCTTATGAGGTTGAAATATAAAACAAATTCAGTTTCAGTTTAAGGTTGAATGTCAAGGACAGAAAACATGCATGAGATAAGTTCACTTGTCACATTGTAGAAGTGTTGTGTTTCCTTGGAAAAGTAGTGATTTTTGTAGTTACACATTGTGTTCTCACTGTAGCAATGCATACAGTGGGGCAAAAAAATATTTAGTCAGCCACCAATTGTGCAAGTTCTCCCATTTAAAAATATGAGAGATGCCTGTAATTTTTTATCATAGGTATACCTCAACTACGAGAGACAGAATGAGAAAAGAAATCCAGAAAATCACATTGTAGGATTTTTAAAGAATTTATTTTCAAATTATTGTGGAAAATAAGTATTTGGTCAATAACAAAAGTTAATCTCAATACTTTGTTATATACCCTTTGTTGGCAATGACAGAGGTCAAACGTTTTCTGTAAGTCTTCACAAGGTTTTCACACTGTTGCTGGTATTTTGGCCCATTCCTCCATGCAGATCTCCTCTAAAGCAGTGATGTTTTGGGGCTGTCGCTGGGCAACACGGACTTTCAACTACCTCCAAAGATTTTCTATGGGGTTGAGATCTGGAGACTGGCTAGGCCACTCCAGGACCTTGAAATGCTTCTTACGAAGCCACTCCTTCGTTGCCCTGGCGGTGTGTTTGGGATCATTGTCATGCTGAAAGACCCAGCCACGCTTCATCTTCAGTGCCCTTGCTGATGGAAGAAGGTTTTCACTCAAAATCTCACGATACATGGCCCCATTCATTCTTTCCTTTACACGGATCAGTCGTCCTGGTCCCTTTGCAGAAAAACAGCCCCAAAGCATGATGTTTCCACCCCCATGCTTCACAGTAGGTATGGTGTTCTTTGGATGCAACTCTGCATTCTTTCTCCTCCAAACACGACGAGTTGAGTTTTTACCAAAAAGTTCTATTTTGGTTTCATCTGACCATATGACATTCTCCCAATCCTCTTCTGGATCATCCAAATCCCCTCTAGCAAACTTCAGACGGGCCTGGACATGTACTGGCATAAGCAGGGGGACACATCTGGAACTGCAGGATTTAAGTCCCTGGCGGCGTAGTGTGTTACTGATGGTAGCCTCTGTTACTTTGGTCCCAGCTCTCTGCAGGTCATTCACTAGGTCCCCCCGTGTGGTTCTGGCATTTTTGCTCACCGTTCTTGTGATCATTTTGACCCCCGTTGACCTTGCGTGGAGCCCCAGATCGAGGGAGATTAGCAGTGGTCTTGTATGTCTTCCATTTTCTAATAATTGCTCCCACAGTTGATTTCTTCACACCAAGCTGCTTACCTATTGCAGATTCAGTTTTCCCAGCCTGGTGCAGGTGTATAATTTTGTCTCTGGCATCCTTTGACAGCTCTTTGGTCTTGGCCATAGTGGAGTTTGGTATGACTGTTTGAGGTTGTGGACAGGTGTCTTTTATACTGATAACGAGTTCAAAAAGGTGCCACTAATACAGGTAACGAGTGGAGGACAGAGGAGCCTCTTAAAGAAGAAGTTACAGGTCTGTGAGAGCCAGAAATCTTGCTTGTTTGTTATTGACCAAATACTTATTTTACCGAGGAATTAACCAATTAATTCATTACAAATCCTACAATGTGATTTCCTGGATTGTTTCCTCATAGTTGAGGTATACCTATGATAAAAATTACAGGCATCTCTCATCTTTTTAAATGGGAGAACTTGCACAATTGGTGGCTGACTAAATACTTTTTTCCCCCACTGTATATGCGTTTACATGGATACTGTATGTCTATGTTTGGTGTGAAGGGAGTCACAGAGACAAACCTGCAGAAAATCATCTTCTCAGTCCTTACGGTGCTGGTTGGGACACATCTACTGTATCAACTGACACATTTAACAATAGCTGGAATGAAAGCATTTAGGAGCTAAAAAGGAAGACATTTCCACCATAACTGGTGGAGACCAAACAGTGCTAAAATAATATATAATTACTATGGATTGCATTTACTAGGAGGACAGAAACATGACTCCAAATGAACGCTAATATTTTTGCCCTGTGTTTGCTAGATGTTGTAACATGTTTGCCACAACAGCACGCTAATGAATTGTGTTGGAAACCCCCAGAACACCAACAAACAAATTATTGATCGATGTTTCAGGCAACTATAATACATTATATTAAAAGTTGACCTCCTGTCAAAGTATAGACGTATTGTTAGCATAAAATGGTAACTGTTCTTAGGTGCCTCAAAATTGTACCTCAGTGGATAGCGATCAGGTCCCTAAAAAGAATATTTAAAAACACTAAACATATATATAATTAAAACATATTTGTCATCAGTTTTACCAAAATAACTTGATTTAATTGTATTTAAAATAACATTTCCAAAGAAATACATCCTTCGAATCTGCCTCTTCTGTTTCTGTTGGAATGTGAAGGGTTAAATGAAAAAAGCTCCTTTGGCGGTCTGTGGAGTTACTGGGAAGATAGGAGGGGATTGGTGGTCCAGCTATAAATGCACAGAGGGCCCAGCAATAGTAACTCAACGAGAGAGGACTTTATGACAAGTTCCGCCTGCTGTCAAACTAAAAGTAAGGTTGTTAGCATCAGAGCTAACGTCAATTAGATGAGCGTAACACATACGTCACCAACGGGCGAAATTACGGCTCCGCCCACATTTGGGGCAAAACAACGCTGTCATTTAAATAGCGGTAAATACAAATTCGTAATTTTAACAAATGTAAGAAAACCGTGGATTTTTGTATCTTCAAGGAGATTTGAGAGGCATTTTATTATCAGCAGTTATACCCGATACAACTGGATGACAGGATCGACAAGGGTAGGCCTTGGTTATTCTCAACGTAGGCTGACGTGCCGACTTAATTCATTCTTCCGATTAATATGTATCCCCACATGTATTGATATATTTGAATTAGCTGTGGCGGATTTAACACAATTACCTGTGTTGTGTTCCGAAATGCATGTCCATGGTTACCTGACTGTGTGCGCCTTTCATGATAGGTGGATTGTGTTGTGGCTGCTGTCATTCATGCGTTTTGCAATCCGGGCCGTTGTTTCAATATCGCTGATGCAGTTTATGTGATGATATGATTATTTCTATTTTTAAGTAGTTTTTTTGTAATAAGTATGTCTCTCTCTGTGGCATTGTTTAGGCTCGATAACCGTCGTAAGGCCTCTCGAGGAGGGGAAGGGGGGTCAGAGGGCCTAGGTATAAAAGTCATGGCTCGCCACTGTTATACCCACAGTACTGGAGATAATGCACTGTTACAATCATCTCTGTAAAGTTGATCATTAAAATTGACGCATTACATTATAAAACACCACTTCACTCCCATTGTTGAGTTATGGACTGGACATTGAAATGTCGCTACTTCTATTCAGGAAGACCTTTTGAAGACAGCCTTGAACAGACTAATCCAATCATGACTTCCCAAGCCCTGTTGAGGAAATTGAGAAGACTGATTTATGTATTTATAAAACGACTTCCCTGGGTAAAACCAACAAAGCAGAACATAAAGTAATTATCTTTTCCCAAATTGCACTTTCCTTGCTGTTTATGCGTTGATTTATTCATTTCAATTGAAGGAGAAAGGAAACCCGCATATCCTGATACCTGGCTAAGGAATCTGTGGAGTCTTCTAAAGGATAATTAGTGAAAGAGAGACAACGGGCCATGGAGGAGACAATGCAACGAGACAGCAAATTAGCATGCAGCCAGAGAACTAAAAGAAATCTCAGGAGATGTGAGTCTGTGTTGTGGCTAATGCTCAAGAATTTAGAGCCTGGATAATCGAATGTGGTAGAAGGTACTTTGTGTGAAAAAGCAGCTAAGAAATACAAGATAAATCTTACATATATAATCACAAACTCAGTACAGCACAGTCACAAGCTATTTGCAACAATATTTTTCTCTTATTTAAAAAAATATCCAGTTAAAAGGTTATTGTTAGTCACCAGAGACCTTTCATTTTTAATATAAAATACTCAATGTAAGCTGGTTCTTAAAAAAAACATAGCTTGTTCTTTTAAAGAGTACATTACGTTTTATCTGCTTTGACTCACAGCAGTCACAATAGATCCAAATAACCACTGAGTGCGCTTGAATTGGATTATGTCATGTTAAGATGGTTGGACACTGGTATGCATTTTGCTGATTTGCCCATTTTTGTGCAAAAGGTTGACAGAGCTGCAAGCTATTGTGTATAATGAAGGGATTGGTTGACTTGCCATTCAGTTTTTGCATGAACACGATTCATTGAATCATTGACAAACTACTCAATGCACATCTAAATGAGTTACTAGGGAAACCAGAAGACAAGCAAAAGGACTACATTCTTCAAAGGGAGAGAACTATTTCTTAACAGTGACGATGGCATCCACATAGCGCTTTGGTTATGTTCAATATGCATCCAAAAATAAGTTTCTTTGAGAAAAACACAGTATATGCTTCTGAGAAACAATTGGCATACAATTCAGCCTGCGCCTATACTGAGAAGGACATCTCCCCATAGCCCCCCCCAACTGAAATCAGTGCCTTTGAGGGAGAAAGTGACAGACATAGAGAGAGGGAGGAGGAGGAGAACCAGGCAGAGAGAGAGAGAAAAAGCCTCTGCTCCTCTGCCGGCGAGAAGCAGCTTTATTACATAACAGTCTCAGGGCTTGGCAGCTCACATGCTTTTAAGGAAGAAGCACACGTTCCCCTGCACCTGAAATCTCAAGGCAGGGTGGGAAGAGATGTGGTGGAGGCTAGAGAGCCGAGGCGGAAAAAGAAGGAGAAATCACTGAGGATCAAAATACAAATGTCGTCTTAGAGATGATTGGACTGCCATTTTTGGAAGCTTGTGAAGACAGGCATCAGCCAATTCAAACTGCCTGCTAACGCTAATAATAATAATAATAATAATAATAATAATAATAATAATAATAATAATAATAATAATAATAATAACAGCAACAATGATTAATGCTGACATACTGATGTTAAGCAAGTATAACCTTTATCATGTGCATTTTATATTAACCATGCAATTATTAGTCAAAGCAAAGTATTGAAGATGTACAAAATAATCTGATTTCATGGAAACAAGTAGACGCTGAAATGTTATGTAATGTAAATTATATTCAACCTGTTCGTGTTGCTAGAGCAAAAGTCAGCAGATCAGCTGAGTAACAAGGATACATTTTCTGGGTACCATAGATGTTTGTACCAGATTGTGTGTCAGTCATTACATATTAAACTGTGTTTGAAGTGACTCGCAGTCGGAAGTCTTTAGAAACCTATGCCACCAACTTTTTCATCAGTGTGTCGGCCGCTGTGTGGTGATCTATAGCACAAGGACACAGACATATAGCCACAACTTTCATTTGTTTTTCTTTTTATTTAAAGACTAATGCAGAGAATCAGATTCTACAGGGCCATATCATAACCAAAAGAAACAAAAGAAAACATTTACAGAAGGTTCACCATTTCATCTACATCAATCAGAACCCTTTGTCAGTATCATTGGACTACCAACACATTCCTGTGTACTGCTCGTGAGTATGTGTGTTTGTGTGCATTTTGAAAGCGTGTCTTTGTCGATGTCCATATGTATACAGTATCGATCTAATTTCTCTTACCCTAATCAACTTTTGTGCTTTAGAAAATTAGTTTTTTTTTTTTTACATTTCAGTGAAAATCAGAACATATTTTGCTTGATAAAAATACAAGAAAAAACTCCAGTAGGTATCTAGGAATAACCAAAGACTCAATGTTTAAAAGCAAGTGCTGCTGAGAACTGCAATGGACCTTGCATCAAACATAATGAAACAAATGACTGATGTGCCTACACATGTGATATTTACATGATTGCTCTGCATATGAATGTGAAGGTAAAAGTTGGAAGCTCATGATTGCACTGTGCCTCATATTTCCCATTCTCTCTCTGGAGCATTACATGTAGCAAAATCAGACCTGGCTCAAAAGTATTTGTATATGGTCTACAACACTTGTTTGTTCCCGCTTTGAGTACAAGACAAGGACTTAGCAAAGATATTCTGAACAGAAAAGTTAACAAAATTAACTTTGCCAAAGTCCACACTCTGGCACTCACTTTAATATCATTTAGCTTTGGAAAGCAAAAGATAAACAAAACAATCCATTAAGCAAAGTCACATTTTCACCTGCTTTCATTTTACAATGACAACAAGCTCAAAATGAAATGAACAGAAATGTTATCAACAAGGTGATCTTGTTACAGTTTTGCTCCTGGTTTTTTCGTTCAATCACTTTATTGCATGTCTATGGAGGAAAAGTGCAATCAAGAATGAAAGCCATTTTCCCTTCAACCACCGACAAATCCAAAGCGCAAACAAAAGAGATAATCCACTGTTTTCTTTGATGTCACCCTGTTTAGCCATGGTTGAAAGAAAAAATAAAGCAAGTGGGTGCACAGCTGATATGAAAGCTTAGCTTTTTTCATTTTTTTTTTTTTTTTAATAATAGCTTGTAAATCTGAAACACAATGGTTGGGAGAGAAGGTCAATGATGTGGTTCAAAGCTGTCCTTGCATAGCACAAAGCTGACTACATAAATGTAATGTTATTGTTCTTCTAAATGTGCAAAATGCATAACAATAAGTTGATAATACAAACAATATTCATCATCATCTTAGCTAATATCTTCATTAATATAATCAAATACTGTATGCATTATGTATTTTACATATGTATATATATTTTTTCTTCATGATAATAAACATACATACAATAGTTTAGAATTCAAATATCTTTATACAACTCTTCACCCTAGACTTTGCAGTTCCTCGACCCTCTGCTTGTAGGTTAAGTGGCTGTTAACAGTAGACCGCTTGCGTATGACTGCAAAGACGTCTGCCATTAGGTGATAGGTTCAGCATTGGTCATAATGAAAAAAATAAAATAATAAATAACAATAGCAACAAGCAACTTTATCTTTTTAGTTTTCCTTCGGCGATAGTGTGATCTTTTCACCCTAGCGTACGAACACACAGACAATTATGCAGGGTGCGTACATGCCTTCTAGCCTGTTCAGTGCCCCGTAAAACATGTTCTGAAAAGAACACCCAAAACCCATAATGCAATACAATGCCCCCCCGCTCCCCGACAAGAAATGTGGATATTTTGTGAACAAAGGTTAGAGTGGTAACCAAAGGCTCCAGAACAGAAGATGAACACACAATTTGATTCCTGTTATCTTTTGCCAAATCTTAATATTTCCTAGAGTTCCATGTATATCGGAAGCAAATAGGTGGGTAGGGGTCGATGTAAAGCTACAATGGATATCATCCCCAGACTGAGTGTCAGGTTTCTGGTCCTAAGAAAAGCCCTTGCTAATTAATATTGCTACATTAACATAATTTGAAATGGACTGTTCAGAAACCTCAATGTGCCACATCAGAGAGGAAGCATGTCCTTAAAATGTGTGGTTTTTTTATAGGCTAAAAGAAAAAAGAGCAAGCAATGTTCAAGACAAAAACAGAAGCATTCTTTTCACATTTGCGTTAGTTTCTGTTGGTTTTTCTCGGAAGAGGGATTGACATCGTGCTACAAAAATATATTCATCTTCGTCACTATCGTGGAACTACTAGACAAGTCCTCTGTGCAAAACACAGCGCCGGCTAAAGCAAGATTACAGTGCCACTTCAACTTAATGTCTCCTTTCTCTATTTGTCTCTTTCTGTCTCTGTCCCTGTCTCTCGCTGTTGCTCACCAACAAGCAGCAACAAATGAGTCCAAACGGGCATGTGATACTGAAGGCAGTGTAGCTGGTACTTTCTGAGTGTTATGTCTCAATTTTAAACTGAAAGGAGAGGGGGACTATGGGAATCAGGGTCAGGGGACACAGTGGGATGGAAAATACAGACGCGCCATCCATCAACAAAGTAGTAGCCATCACAGCTTCAACTCTGAAAATAAAAAAATGTACTCCTCCTTCTCAATGTGCCCCGCCCGTCATTAAACAATGCCAACTGTACTTTGCTATAAATGGCGTTTTGGGTACCGTTGCCCCACCATAAATAAAACAAACAAAAGAAGTACATAATTAATATTTTAATTCTAAATGTCAATTGCACTCCAGGATTTGAGATGATGTTTACATTTTTACTCATAACTAGCCAATCTCAGATTACACCATTAATGTTGTTGTTGCTGTTGTTGCCGTCAGTGTGTACACACACACACACACACGCAGTTTAATAGTATTTTACTTCAGTGTGAAAGCAGCTTGAATGGAACGCGAACTTGGCGAGAAACAGTCACTTAAGCGTGAATTAGACAATTATATACTCTTTTTGTAGAAATTATAAACAAACAAAAATAAATAACTTAAAAAAATTACTTTTCCATGTATTCAATAAACATACCCTTTAGTTACACTTTGCAAAGCTTAAACATAATATTGACATTTCTAACACTTGATAATATTTACAACGCTGTGAAAGGAAATGAATAATATTTTCAATGCTGAGCACAGAGATGACTGAATTTTGTATTCTTTGTCCCTAAATAAATGGTGTGTCCACTGAGACATGTTTTATTGCTATTGCAGAAACCCCTAACATATTTTGAAGAATGATGTAATTAATCTCATTAAACATCTACAGAGAATTGAAGATATCTTGACAGAGAATGAGTGTAGCATTTTTGCAGATGATCAAATAAACTAAGCTATCAGTCGAAGTTGATCTGTATTTTAATAAATAAAGATACATAAAAAGATGCCCTGCCCATGCATATACACAAGTGCCTTTTACTGTGTCTGTGATTCCATGTTTAAATAAAATAGAAAAAGTTAAATAACAAAAGAAAAACTAGAAACAAAAGCCCCTTAACATGTGTGGGCCATTTGCAGTTTTAGAATAGCATTCTCTTGGCTAGGCTATATATTTATAGTAGCATTTTCTTAGTAGCATCACCCGAGACCTGATCAACACCCTTTCAAAAGTCTGTAAAGTTATCTTTCTTTTTTTCTCTATTTTGTTTGTTCAAAATCTTCAAACTTTAGGTAAACATAGAAGCAATGCAACAACTGGGAATTCAAACCAGCATGGACACCATGTTTGTCTGAAAATGAAAATAAACACCTGTTTAAGGAAGAATAAGAAAGAAAACGAAAACGAAGATCACAGGTATCATTTTAAAGGAATAAAACATGGATTAGTGTGGATCCATCCCCTGTAATTTGGGCTTCTTATTCAAGTAAGTTGCCCAGTAGACCAAGTTAAAGGTTCCAAAGAGCAGAGGGAAGGCTATTCTGGCAATCCTGTCTATCTTGCTCACACTGTTAAAGGTCTTCTTGGCCTCTGGAGGCTTGGGCTTTGGCTCCTCCTTGGGCTCAGTTGGGGGTGGTGGGGCGCTTTTGGCAATAGTGGCCAATCCAGGGTCCCTGGCAATATTGGGGGCGAAGGCTGTAGCAGTGGCAGCTGGGTAGGCTGTAGTGTTGTTCTTCTTGAGGAGGGACTCCTTCTTCTTCTTTTGCTGATTTTGTTTGTTGGGAAAGCATTTGAAAAAGTAAAGAGGGTAAGATTCTTTAAATATGTGTTTTGTACAGCACATTTTGCACAATTACTGATCTGAATGTAGCAGCCTGGTGAATATACTGTAAAACATATGAATATTGTGTAAATTGAGAAATAATTCTACATATTTCCAAGTTGAAGAAAGTCAACTTGGAGCAGAAAGCACAAGATGAACACTAAACCATTAATGTTCATGTCATGTTATTCAAATTGCACTTTCTATGAAATGAGCTGGCGATAACAACTAAATGTCCTCTGCCTGGCCTTGCTCCCTCAGCAGTTAGGCTGACTGTCTTGAAAACAATGAACGACTCTTTGATACAGAAGCCCGTATATCATTAATCAAATCATAAATCGTTAATCTAGTTTAATGGATTCATCCTTATTTTAGATTGAAGTTATTTTTTGTTGGTACAAACATGGGCAAACAATGTGTCAGTAGAAATAGTTAGCCAAATGATTGCCCGACAAACCATTTTTGTCAAAGCTTCTGTGGACCGTCTTAATGTGTTCTATGTGAATCCTTCTGTAATGCAAGTCATTGGTAAACTGGCTTTAATTACCTTCTCTGGCACCACACTTTTTCCATCCCAGGCATAACCCCTCTTGGTGAAGTAGTTGACTGTGGCAAACTCAATGAGAGCTGAGAAGACAAAGGCGTAGCACACAGCGATGAACCAGTCCATAGCTGTGGCGTAGGCCACTTTAGGGAGAGAGTTCCTGGCGCTGATACTGAGTGTAGTCATGGTCAGGACAGTGGTCACTCCTGCAGGGAGAAAAAAACACGATGGAATTGAGAAATCAAAAAAAGGTTGTATATAATGCTAAGTCGAATACGAGGAAGAGCTGAAGCATTGTGTAATTACTGCAAATGTACTGTTGGTATAATTCAACATTTCGCAGGAATCAGTACTTTTTATATATGGGCTATTTTAGCTAAAAATGTAGTCTTGGTTCCATTATATAAGGACTCTTTTCTTTTAAAAAATGAGCACACCGTTCATTCACTTTAATATATATGAGCAGCTGATGCAGTGATGCAGCTTTGTGCTTTTAATAGACTCTGAGAGGTAGAGATTTCCACAGATGCAGCTGGAAGATGCAGGCCACAGATACTGCTGCTGACTAATACCAGGAAAATAGGCTTTCTCTCAAAAATGACATGCGCACCACTATATAAGCAGTTATGAAGCAATGGAAAAGCATGATTTCATACATTTGATGCACACAAATGCCTGGTATTAAAAAGCAAACCTGGAAAATGAAATCTCTAATCTACAACATCAGCTATTAAAAAATCGTAGATGAGACACTGTACAGAGAGGGAGAGGAACTGGGTCAGAGCATCTCTGACGATGCGGTGCTCATCACAGAACAGCGTACTGCAGATGTTTACACACCAAACAACATCAGCACAAGGACCCACTAATTCAGCCTTGGCTGCCATGAAGGGGGTTGAAGAACAGCTGGCTTGTTAAGGAATAATAAAATATTCCAAAAAGAACTCAACATACATGAAACCCCTACATACACACTTTATTGTATTATTTTAAAAGATGCACAGACATGTACAGCCACTTTTAATGCTTCATTTTAATCAAATAAAATACAGTAAAAGACCCTTTGTAAAGCTGCTTAATAGAGTTTATCGGTCCTTAACACAATACGCTAAGTTATTTAATAGCTCTTTTGGTGTTATACAGCCCAATGCTCTTAACATAATTATCAACAAATCTGGAATGACGGTAAATAACAACAAATATTTAACTTTACAAGCACAATGATGACACATGGCAAAGAAAGGGCTGGTGAATTATGATGAAAACCTAGTTGCCTCCAGGTGGTCCTATACAAAATCCACATTTTTTTAACAGTCTAAAGAGAACGTTAGTGTTTGTATCGGATTATTTTATATTTAAGAGTGTTTCGATTGATGTATCCACCACCTACAGCCTGAATAAGCAGGTGGTACTGGGTTATCGTGTGTCCTGCAATGTTACTTTAGACTGATTCTATTCCTTCTTCCTCCGCGATTATGATGAAGTGTTAAGGGATGAATCACAAACTCCTCGTTCTCCCACTCACTTTCACATGCTTTTGGCATTACTGAGTTGGTGCTGTGACATGAAGCATAAAGGCTGATTGTTATGTTCTAATTAGTCTGAGCCAAATAAATAACTGGCCATTAGCCATAAGTGAATAAGACACCTCTGATTGATTTCCTGGATAGGCATAGTGGGTACACAGTGTGGGTGGTCCTACAGTTCTTGCTTTCATTATGATTAAAAAGGGACCGACTAATCAGAGTTTTATTCCGAGGTCATCTATTGTCAAAATTGGTTTCTGGGCTTTTCATTGCCTGTTCTTTTATTTCATGTTTTTATATTTGTATTTTATTAGATCAAGAAAGAAAATGCAGGTATAATCAAGATTAACAACCTCCCCTTTACACCTGGTGCATTTATACATGGTATGAGCACTACTAAAATGTGAATTAAACAAAAGAAACTAAAAACGTTTAATGCTGCAGTAAGTTCTGTAAATGAATAGAGTTAGGTGATGCATTACAGTCCACACATGACCATGTGCTGCACTGCACCCACTGCTAAGTAGGGCATTGAATTTGTTGATACATTGTTGTGGAGTGCATGGTGGCAGGAGATATGAAAATACTAAATGATGCTTGGTCACAAATTCATACCAGATTTTCATACCCTCCATCTCAACTGAGAATTATGTTCATATAGCTCATTTGTATTAGCTAAATAACATTTAGGGGAATGTAAGGTGCATTTTGTATGAAAATGTCACAAAACAATCCCATTTGACGTAGCTATTGCCTGATGTTTTCCATAACAACACGCACACAACAGAAAACACTAAATCAGTTGCTGGGCTGGTCATGTCTTACGCAGAAAACTGCTTCCATTTTGTTCACATTTATTTTTCTGTTCAAGACAAATTCAGCATGACTATGGTAGTACTCATGATGTTAACACAACTATATAAACATATGAGAACTGGGCTGTTGAAAAGTGATTTATGAAAGGGGATGCTTAAATGATGAGATTTGTCAAAGTCAAGCGCTTTGTGTGACCTCTTCTCTGCAGCACTAAGCCAAAGAACATTGTCACATATTCGATCTAAATACCGCTGTAATTTACCCTGCAATCATGTGTGCTTATGGCTTAAGGAAGTGCTGGAGTTAAAAGCATAGCAGCTCTCACCCATTGCTTCTGTACTGAGAGCTACATAGGTAAGCTGAGTGAAGGAAGATGTATGATGGGATATCAAACAACTACATAAGCCAAATACACACGTGGGAGGTGAAAAGAAGGCTACAATCACATTTAGACGTTTGTGGGGAACAGCATTAGGAAAGGATGGAAGCAGGTAAAGGAATGTGAATGGAAAGATGGGAGGGCAACAGAGTGGTGTCAATCTGTCACTTTGTTTGCCAGTAAATCAGTTAATTTTGTGGGGGAGGAGGAAGGCAGCACCATTGGGTATTACACAAGTCTTCTCAAAAGCCGCCCGATGCTTGGAATCATTTATACTTTGCTGTGTTTGACAAGCTCTGTTGTCATGGAAACAAGTCTTCCAACTCCTCCAACATCTTAATACCCCCAGAGGGAAAAAAATGGCGATGAAATCAGAACGAAGCAGGAATTTGACTGATAAGTGCTGGTTTGCTTTGTCTTATTTGTCTTTGGTCAGTCTGCATAATATGTTTAAAAGTCTAATGTATAGCCTACCTATAAATATGCTTGGACTTTTTGTCAGCTAAGTGTGAGGCCTACTTAGGAATAATTTAGAACACCAGTTAGTTGATTCATTATAACATGACTCCAGAGCTCGTTTTAAATGACTCCTTTTGACATGTTGTAACTAATAGAACTGAGGTTTGAAGTCTGTTAATGAACAAAGTCAGTGGTCTGGAAAGTTCTAACTGGATTAATAGTGATGCAACTCAATTCTTGAGAACCTTTCGATTTAATTTAGTTCAATGTGTACAAGCAAGGGTTTTGCGTCTGTTTGCAGATTCACTTCCAGATACAAACTTCAACAGTGTAAAGTATTTAAATACTCTCAATGTATTCCACATATGTATATATTTCACATCCTCAAATCTTTATTGTTGTTATTGTAAATATTCTTCTCTCTTTTTGCACTATTTTATTTATCTTATTTGCACCATGTATGTTGAGTTGTTGGAGGAGCATGGGACATAAGATTTTCATTGCCAACATATACGTTGTATGCTGTGCATATGACAAATAAAACCTTGAAACATTTGTTGGAACTAAATTAGATATTTTATGGTGATTAATGACAAGGTGACACACTTAAGGTAGGGTGGCTATCACTGCTGCCTCAGGCAAGAAAACACTTGGTTATGAGTTTATGCAGGCAAACAGTCCAAATGTGCATTTTGAGAGAATGTGGGGAGGTTTAGAATTTGATTGGATGTATATCTGGGTAATCAGTCTGATAGACATTAAGTGAGAAGCCACAGATTAAAAAATGAAATTGCTTAATGAAATAAGAAAATAAACGTTATTGTCCCTTGAGTTAAACGTTGTTCCTGCCTGAGGTTCTAGAGGAGTTATTGGTCATAATCATTACTTGACTTTTCTGTCATTTTATGGTTTCCTTTTTTCGTTTCCATTTGACAATTTGATTGACAACTCTTGAATGAGGCTTCTAGTAATCTGATCAATCTCAAGTCAGTGAGTAAAACGTACTTCCAAGCCACTGGATTGCAGCCAAGCCCCAGATCTCAAATCTGTGTGGTGGAGAGTAAGCCTTCAGGAAAATGGCTGACTCTCTACTCTTATGTTGCATCGTTCCAGGCAGAAATTTGCCTCTGACAATGTTTTGACTGAGTAGCAAACCAAACATGACAATCAAAATGTGGGACAAGGTCAAAAGGACATTGTGAAGTGGGATGCCGGCTCAATCAAAGAGAAGGTAATCCTTTATGTGTAACATAAACTCAGTTCAAAGGCCTGCCTGGCCGCCCGAATATACCTGCATTTAGCCTCTGTCTAAAACACTAAGTTGAATCAGCTTGCCTCTTTACGCCCAGAAGCCAGTTATTTTCTGATTGGTCAGTGTGTCTGTGCTCTCAGCATTTTTCGGCATTTATATGCTGCCATTGCAGCTGGAAAATAACTGTAGCGGGACTATATTGTATAATAGTTGTAACATCACAATATTCTGGAAGTCCTGATTGCTCATTTAATGGCACATTTTCTGAGTAGCTTTAAAAGATTCCTAGGAAACTTCTTCCAAGCATGTTTCTTCTCCTGCATCAACCCTATAGCTGACGTTTGGATGCTTCAGTTTTCAAAGTGAGATTGGTGTTTGTGACTGCGTTCACTGGCTTCTCCAATCCAAACAGTTTGTCATGCTTTCACTGCACTGAAGAAATACGGAGGCTGGATAGTGGGCATACAGTCAGGATTTTGGTGAAACACTTAGTTAGGTTATCGATATATAAAACACAAGATTTTATAACAAATACATATCATTCTCCTTTATCGAACTTCATGTCGATTCAGTGTTTTTCAAACATAACTATAAACATACCGATATTCCGTAGTTAATATTGTAGGAACACTAATGAAACAAGTCTGGAATTATTTTAAAGAATAAATATTATGCTGGTTAACATAAGCTGTAAATGAACACAATTGTTATAATAGGTTGGCTGCACAAATATCAGATAACCTTTTAATCATAGTTGAGCATATTTTTCATAGTTATTTCAGAAAAAAAGCGCCATATACTAATGTATTAGTAAGGCTTCTACTGTCAGGGTATACTTAGTGTAGTACAGTTTAGTAAGTATCATTTGTAAAGACTGTTGTTACAGTAGGACAATTTGTGTGTAGGGAGTTGTCAAACAACTTGTATTCTTTCAACCAGTCCCTGGAGTGAAGCTGTCCTTTTTGGATGTCGATCAACATCTCCACTGTGCTTTGGCTACTTATTTATTCATGCCTTATCAATAACTGAAGCCTCGGGGGGGGCATGACTCAAAAACACATCTCATTCAGTGTCACCACATCACCTCTGATTTACATAAATGGAGAAATAAATTGACATGTTGATTGGCGTGTGAGTTAACTGACTGTGCCAACACCACAGCTGTGAGAACTGTGCAACACACAAACTGATGCACACACAAACAAAAACGTGCATGCGCGCGCATACACACATAGAGTACATCACTGCACTGCCTACAATGTTGTCAGCAAGTAATCATGAATTTATGACCACCCACTGGCACACAACCAGCATGTGCACGCAAACCAAACAAATACATGCGGTGACACAGACACAGTCTCACTTGTGTATGTGTACACTCACAAACACACACACACACACACACACACACACACACAAGGTGTTATTCCTTAATGAGCCGATACATTAAACAGCATCATGGGAAAACTAATAAATACCTAGCCAATCACTTAAAGAGGAGAGGAAGTAGCAAGATAATCTGAGCACTGCTTTCCCTGACAGCTCAAAGACAGAGTGAGAGGGAGAAAGAGAGGGAGGGGGAGGGGGATTGAGACAGAGCACCATCAGTGGTTTCCTTTTGGATTTAGATTTTGGACTGCAAATAAATACAAAGCAAACAGTTTTCCACTACACCAAACTGGCTCTAAACTAATCAGCCTCTTAATCGGCACAATGATAAATAAGATAACTCTACCAACTGCTGTGTTTTTAAATTGCCTATTCATCTACAGGGAAAGCTTTAGGAGAACAGATTTAGAGCGGCGGCTGTGCTTCATAGTCACAATGTAATTTAAACAGTGTTTGCAATGCCGTGCTTGTTCATGTTAATGGGGTTTCTGTGTCCCATTTGGACATCTGCGCTGGAAACATTAACCTGATCACATCGGTAGTAACAAGAGAACACATAGCATTACAGTAGTTGTTTGTTTATCCTAAGTATCTGTGCACCATTTGATACATTAAGACTCTGTCCGGAAATGAAAACAAACATAAGTCAAGCTGTGAATATGTGTCTGCAGGAGAATGACTAAAGTGAATTTGTGCCATTTAGTTATGACTCCTGCTGTAAATATAATAATACAAACCAACCAAATTTTGGGCTTTTCAAGAAATTTAACACAGAGCGTCCTTGGCTTCATCTACGTATCTGTTAAAATAATGCCTTTTACTCCTTCAGATGTACAGTATGTGTGCTTTATATTTTTTCACAGCTTTAATAGGCTTCACATGACCACTACAGAAAGAGCCATAATGCAGAGGCCCAACTTGGAAACAGTGGTGAATTGAATAGTCCAGGTAAAAATGTTTTCTATTCTCTCTGTGTTTAGGATGGACAACTTATTTTACCCTTGAATGTTTAATTAATGACCATTGTGGGCATGAGTGACAGTCCTCCAAAACTCTTGCTGTGAATCCCCTTAATACACATTCTCACTAATTTGATCATTTGTAGAGATTTGATGCAAGACACACTCTCAATTGATTCATAAATGCCCATTGGTTGAAGTGTTTTGCAGATTGATTTATGTTGCATTATTGAAAATCTAAAATATAGGAAGGCTGTGCTGGTTTGAATTTGAGTTCAGCTATGTTGTTTATTCAACAAATGCACTTTATTAGTGAATAAAAGGGTATCATTAAGCCTTATATTTATTGTGGAACGGCATGTGCACATCATTTATCTCCTGCTATTTCACCTTGTTTAATGGTAACCTTTGCGTTAGTTTGACATGTTGGAAATGTCACAATGTCAGACCTTGTAACATTTTCATTGTGACTCGGGCACACAGTCTGTAAAATGGTTATCACATGTTGGTTATGAGGTGCTTTTCTGAAGGGACTAACACATATTGGGTTTTTGTGTCTATCAGCATTCTGAATCTGTTCCTGTCAAGCTGCTTCTCTCAAAACTCTGACATCTGTCTGCCTCACATCATCATGCTGAATGTTTAAAGCACCATTTACAAGCCAAGCTCTCAAAATAATCAATGTATATAGGCATATAAAGTCCCAACGAGACAAGTGGAACCAAAGGTGCATATTTCCCCCTTTGCACAGCAACATTGCAAGCAGTGAGACTGTAACCTCTATATCACATGAAAGCATGATTCCTGAGATCACTTTGAATATTGCCAGAAACCTTGTTATTAAGGTTGTGTTTTTCTCATGATATACCAGAATAAAGACACATTGTATAAAGGATCTTCTGAGTAAAGACTGCTCAGTGCACTCCTTAATCCAAATAGCACTAGACATATGGTTTGATATACCACATAAATCGTTGACTTAGATGATAGCCAAATGTTTAAGATGGCAATGAAAGATCCTGATTGTCGGCTATGTCTTTTTAATGATTAATTTACAGCTTTAAAGAACGCGCTCATTCAACTGTCTCAGATGATGCATATTAATCACATGAATGACCTACCTAGTATACTGGGATGCTGCGCTACTCTGCGTCTTCGCGAAAAGCGCGTACATGTGTTTATTCAACTGTGTGTGTGTGTGTGTGTGTGTGTGTGTGTGTGTGTGTGTGTGTGTATGTGTGTGTGTGTGTGTGTGTGTGTGTGTGTGTGTGCATGTGTGCATGTGTGCACACGCTGCATGCATGTAATCTCATGAAGCAGAACCAGCAGTGATAGCATGAGGGACACACACATGCCCTAGATAGTTGTTCGAATCTAATCTAGGCCATCCTCATTTCCCCTCGACACGTGACGAGCACCGCAGGTAGCTTGCGGTGACACATGAAGATACTCACAAATCACATCAACAGACACCGAGACATCGCAGGAGTAAAACATATGCTGGAGACTGCGGAACTGCAACATTTGGCGTCTGAATTATTTTTTTCTGTGAAGCTTTAAGTAATAGGCAAGGGGAGACACTGCCGTCCATGAGTAGAGGAGAGAGAGGGAGAAGGAGAGAGAGGGAGAGAAAAGGAAAAGAGGAAGAAAGAGTGCAGGGCGAGGTAACTCAAGGACATTCTGCCTGCTGCTGCTGCTGCTGTTCTTTGCTGCTACAGAGCATGCTGCAGACTAGCAAGAGCTTTCCTTTTGGGCAGTATTATGCAAGACCTTAGTGTGACGGGCAGACAGATACACACACTCATACAAACACTCACACATGCCCAAACACATGTGCACAACACACATAGGCCAGTCAGTGCGCACCACAACCACACACACATAGACAGACTCACATCACAAACGCACACACACACACACTTGTTGGAAACATTCGGAGCACGTAAATCCAAATTCACACTGAGCCTTGTGCTTGCATTTCTACCGCAGCCAGCCACCACTGATTAAAGCTCTTGTTCACCTCCCTGGTGCAGAGACAGAAGAGAATAGAGTGGAACTATCGCACAATGACGTTTGGACTGAATAGGCAATTTATCCCGTATTTTTAAACATTTAATATCCTTTAAGAGAATTTGACATTTTGGCACATACGCTTTCTCGCTTTCTTGCCTAGGATTAGATGAGAAGATTGATACCACTGTGTTATCACTCTGAGGTTGCCAGGCAACCAGCAGAGACACCAGGAAAACACTGTGCCCGTCCACTCTTCATGAAATTGTTACAGCATGTTGTCCTATTTTCATTTACTACAAGAAAAAGAGTCAAAAAGCTCTCATGTAAAAGTCAATCAGATAATGTTACAGAGAATTATGGGTAAGAAATCCTTTTGTGTCTGAGTGTAATATTTTTTTCAAACTATTATTTACCTTTTTGCAGGCTAGTTTTGTGGCTTTTTTTCAGCAGCATGCCTGATGTCATGCCATCATATCTTCCACATTTATTTTCTCCATAACCAGATTTGAAAGCATCTGATGAAATGCTCATTTCTCAAGCCAGAGATGTTTAGAAGTGAGAAGAGCAGACGACTCACCAAAGACAGTCCTGGCAGGGACGGATTCTCTGTTGAGCCAGAAAGACACTTGGGAGAGGATGACTGTCATGATGCAGGGTAGATATGTCTGGATCACAAAGTAACCAATTTTCCTCTTCAGGTGGAAGTGGGTTGTCATCACAACATACTCTCCTGTAGTGAGCATAAGAGATGTAGTCAGTAAGAATGCACAGATAAACCTTAAAATTAGATGTTAAGGAAATATATTTTATATATCCCTAGTTTTAAAAAAAAAATGGATTGATGTGCTCAGTTTAAGTATAGTTGAGATATATTGGCATGGTTGTGGATGTCATCCGTCAAAAAAAACCCTCAATACCAAGTAGTGTTGCACGGTGCACCGATACTAGAATGGTCGCGATACCCTGCCGTTAAAAACGATTCCCCTATTTCATTAGTACCGGTACTTTAAGAATGACACTGTTTAAAACATGTCCTGTGAGTGTTCAGCGCTCTGCTTCCACTTCCTGCTGCCGTGACTGTGCCTCCCCTCTCATGCACGCTCTAACTGTCATATCTATTGACAAAATTAGAGCGTGTCTGCAAGTGCGAGTGCTATTGCCGATGATTCTCGGCTTGTTGACAGAAAAGACGCAAGAAACGACATTTTGAAGTATTTTGGATACATCTCTGCTGACGGAGAACACGCAGCTCTACGGTCACCGCCGCCGCAGCTCCGCCCTTTGTGACGGGACCAGTGCGCGGAGCAAAACACGTACTTCAAGTTAAAGACCTAACACACTTAACTATCTCATCTACATCTGGAACTAGCTAAACTACTAATACATATGTTTATTCTTCACTGTCGAGTCACTCATTACTGGATCATTGAGCTGCATGAGACGGATACGACTGGCTGTCAGGAGAGGGAGAGGGGAAAAGAGAGCACTCCATTTATTTCTCCTGTGTTATTTTCTAAAGTTAATGTACACTTATGAACAAGGTAGTTCATCTACTATAAGTACTTTGTTTGACTGATTCCACCCCAGCTAGCGTCACTCCAAACAGGTCACCCATTTTATGCTGTCACTAATTTTTGCCGCTATCAATGAAGAAAACCTGTGGAAAAAAAGACATGATGCCCAGTAGGGAAATTATGAATCTAGGGCATGGCATGTCATTTGTAAAGCGTCAAACTGATGCCACTGACGTTGAACTGTTGCAGCTGTGTCGAAATGGACACTTTCAGACCTGTAGTTGGTTCAGTGATTCTTCCTGTATTACTTTATATGTAGGGAATGACTTTCTTCTGAGCTTTTTTGACTGGGCAATGTGGTGTAAACATTGAATTGAAATGCAAACGTTATTATTATTTTTTTTCACAGTAAATAGTATCATTCTGATTTCTAAAACCTACCTGTGCTGGACTGCACCACACCGGAATCCACACTTTGCCCCATCAGATCGTACTGGTTTAATCTGGACCCATCCTCTGCCACCACCACGGACTGGGCAGCCCCTCTGGTCCACACATACACCACCTCTGCTCGAGTGTAGGCATCTGGAAGTAAGGACGGAGATAAAAGTTATAAATGATTTTGCTGCTGGTTGTCTGTTGTCACGTGTTGCCTTGCAGGTTATATTTTTGGAGTTGCTAGGGATGCCAGTTGAAGGAAAAACAGACACATCTGAAGTGCGGTTTTCCACTACAATCCCCTAGTTTTATTTGAACTCATCTTGTCTTCTCTCATCTCGTCTAGTCTGCTCTCAACTTAATTCTGCCTGTATTGTCTCATTTGCTATTTAAGCACATTATTTTGTTTTACCTTGTTAGAGTGTCTGCTAACCTCATCTCCACTGTTTTATGTAATACTCCTCAGCTCGTCCTGTCTCATATTTTGTTGTCTTTTTTCAAACGTTTAAGCATTTTGTGATGTGATGTCTTTTCGCATCACGTCATGTCCTCCCCCCTACTTGTAAGAAAACAAACAAACAACCTCCCAACAGGTCAACATGACCTTAAAACAGCAAAGTCAGTCTTTTTTCCCCTCCGGCCACCCAACCTGTCAAAGCTGCAGTGTGGCTCGACCACTGCAGAGGAAAGGATGGCTCGACTGCAGACTGCAGCATACGGAGGAGAGCTCATCACTGAAATATTTAGGGAGTGAGTTCAATTTAAAGGGGGGTTGATGCTAGGTCCTCTCACTCACGCTGTGCAGCTGTCTGAAGAATAGCCCAGAGACAGTGTGACGTTTGCTTCTCTTTCACTTTTGCTGTTATTTTGTCTGCTTTCTACTCTCTAGTTTTTCCTCTCTGTTCTTGTCTGCTGCCTCAATCACTCTATATCTTGTTATGTCTTCTCAACGATGATGCAGGGTAGGGGTAGCTGTCAGCGGTGAGCAGCTGGTGTGATGCTCTGGAAACATTACAAAGAGTGCTGCCTCGGATAAACACAGGTCTGTGCGCTGCACGCCTGCCAGGGTCTTGCAGGGTCTTTCAGGGCCTGGCAGGGTTGAATGGGGGTGGCCAGAGGGGACTTGGCGGACAGCTCCTCTGGGAGAACAGCTGTTACCACACTGTCATCTCTTATCTGGGACTGGTGTGGGCTCACGCTTCCAGTTAGATGAACTAGTGACAGTGTGTCAGAGAGGCATGTGTCTGTGTGTTGTGCATTTGTAGGTAAGGTTGTGTGTGAGTGCAGCGGAAACTTACAGCTGCCAAATTTTAGTGGACAGGCATGGGCATCCATTGGGAAGTCTTCCAGGTGCATGGGACATTCTGCTCTTACTGTAAGCCTAGAGAGATTCATACAGACATGGATATTGAATTAGAAAAAAGGAAGCGGATTGGAAGAATTAGGGCACAACAATTACAATTACAATATATTACTTATTTTTGTTTTCTAAATCTCTGCACCAAACAGTCAAACAGCAGCTATGCTTTTCCCCAAACGAACAGAAACGCTCCAGTTCCCTGAGCTGTGGGTTTCTATTTCCTGACAGCTTGGTGAAAAACAGCTCGTCAGGCCACCCGTGACACACTAATCTCCCGTCCATCCCTCATCTCGCTCATCTGTGACAGCAATATGGGCTCCGCCTCCACCTCCTCCCCCTGCTGGATAACATGCTAAAACAAATGTTTTACAATCCTTGACTCAGACACCTCACATCAGCATCACCCTGCAGTGTGTGTCAAGGTTTGTACCGTCTCTGAGGCTTTTATTTACCCGCATTGTGCTGAAGGAAACAGAGGTGCTACGACTTGTTCTAAAGTCAGCTCAGCTGGTCATACACCTTATCTTCCTGCTCACAACTGTCCTGTAGAATCCCCAAAGTGATAAATCACGACAGGATAAAACTATTTCATTTTTCCTGGTGAACACTACAATGGAAAAATGACAAATTGTTATGAATGTATGTGGTACACAGAACTTATAAATGGCTGACTACAATCCTAGAACAATATGTAATATATAATTATATATAAAATATAGAGTACAAATATACATTTAGAAGACTACTGAATCATCTTGGTGTAAGGAGGACCATATATGCAGCACTATGATAATACAGTCTATTTGTACAGGTAGAAGCAATCTACCTCAGAAGATTTTTTTTGTTGTTGTCCTATTAATAAACATCCAAGATTAAAACCAACAATACATTGATCTTACAAGTGAAGCTAAAGCTAGAAAACCCTTTTTTTTCTCTGCGCCAAACATATTTTAAAAGGTCCCAAAACTATTAAGAACACATCAATAAACATCACCCTTTGACTGGGTGACATTTTCCTTCATTACCATGCATATAGGCCCTGAAATGTATCATTACTCAATTCCACACACACCATTCTGGTGCCATAGTGACGTATTAGTACACTACATGTGTATCTACCCACAGCTGAAAATGGTGCATATATAATGCACTATTTAGTTCACTTTGAGTAATGTTAGACTTTCAGTATCTGCTCCAAACCAGTTCAATCTCTGGTTCGTCTTAAAATCTAGTCAGCCTACCTCATGGTGTACAGCAGAGTTCCTTCCTCTGTAATTCGCAGCAGCTTGTTTGGCATGGTCATGTTGTGAGCCACGGACTTCTTGCCATTGTGGAAGAAGGTATCGGGGGTCCAGATCTTGCTGGCCATCAGGTTGTTGAGACGTAGCACGGCCATGGGGCCTTTGAACTTTAACCTTTCATCCTTCCAGCTCTGTCTGAAGAACACATCAATAGTGTACTCCTATGGGTGCACAGTAAGGAGTAGAGAAAAATAAAAGTCAAGAAGGAAACAAAAAATATTCCCCCCAAACCCGGTGGCTGTTTTATTTCCACCTCCATCTACTACTGTGGGCTCAAAATGCTGAGTAACCTTATTTTTTAAAAACCTTTTTTAGCAATGTTTCTTTTACTGTTCCTCATGTCACTTTGACTTTCTCATGTTAGTCTTGGCCTTGTTTCCCTGCTGGTAGCTGTCTCTTTGTGTTAAAGACTTTGACAAATATAGGGAGGATCTTGTGGATGGAGGTGCATGGTTTCCTGGCTGGTATCTTTTCTAAAAGAATGCCTCTGATGTTAAGTATAGTAATTGTTCTCTATTTTAATTTAGTTATATGTGGGGTAGCTTATTCCATAATATTTCACCACAATTTGGGCACAATTTTTGTCAATGTACTGGCATGTATGCAATGGGGCATTGTTTGGAAGTCCCAAACATAATCATGATTAGCATTTGTCTTTAGGGAAACGTCTTCGCTTGGTAATCTAAATTATAATGGACACAAAAAGGAAGCACTGGACAACAAAATTAGGAAGACATTTCATGTTGAAGGCAGCTAATGACTATAGCTGAGAGCATATTCTAATGGTTCTACATGACTGCCCGGCACAGTAAAGAGAGCCTGTACAAACTACAGCGCAGCCGGTTTCTTTTTTTCCCCCATTCCCCCATTCCACTTGGCCCACGTAAGATAATTAGTGTGAGCTGAAAAAGAGCTTTGAGGTAATACAGGGGGATAGGGAAAGGCTGGAGATGGAGAAAATGTTCTTCGGCTTTCCTTCTGGCCTTATAAAGCAGCAGAAAAACAGTCCTGGCCCGCATGTCAGCCCGTGCAATTAACTGAGATTATGTCAAATAGAGTACAACACTTCACGTGCAGATAACAGAAGTCTTTTCTTTTTTTAAAGTGGTAAAGGAGAGGCAGTGAGACATTTGGATGAGATTAATTGGTTCCCAGTGCAGAGTAGAGATCAGATGTTGTAGCGGCCCACTGTTTTTTTTTAAGGTAGAGTATTGAATAAGACTAAAGAAAACATAAAATGTGATGACTCATATTTTGATGTAGCATTTTATTTCAATCCTGAATTGACGCTTATTATTTGTATTGCCTTTTACTACCAAATCATCTCACTATTCTGTAATGACTATCAATAAACCCAATTTGGAATGTGAGAACATCTTGAATTTCTATAATAAAGGAACAACATGACATTGGTTTTGCTTTTGTTGCCCCTTTAATTACTTTCACTTTACAGGACCTTCAGTCCTTCAATCTTAAGATATTGTTAGTTAGCTCTAGAATTTTTAGTAGAGACATATCAACATAGGTGTAGACCTGGATATTATTAGTACGAGTAATATTTTATTTTAGTATATAAAAAAAATGTGAAAACATGTTTAGGGTCAAATTTTGAAGCATATTTCAACATCCACATAGAAGTCACATGCAGTCATATTAACGAGATGGGCTGGCATTTACGTATTAGCATATCAGGATTTAATGGAATCAATCATCAAATGAATATACAACAGTTTACACAGCAATGTGTGCCTGGAGAGTTTATAAGACAGGGGTGAGGGTGGGGGAACAGGGAAAGGGGGAAACTGGTGACATTTGCAGAAGCAAAAAGAGTCTTACCATGTCATGGTCCGAAACTGGCCCAATACTAGTCACGAAAATGTCAGTCTTGACTTCAGTTACATTACACGCTCTGTTGAAGCAGGAAATTGCCAGAGTGAGTGACTATCAGTGGCATTCATTAGCCCCTAACTACCTTGTTAATACATCACTACCTGGCTGTAGCCTCTGATCCATTCAACATTATTTTTAACACATTTACTCACACACACAAATTGGAAGAAAAAAAAAACACACCACCATAACAACGTCCATTTTGTATGTCGATAACCATTTCTGCTGGTATTGGTTTCAGTGTCAGCTCCATTACCCGGACAGTGGTTCAATCCCTTCATAAATGTGCAGATTGCTGTGTTACTGTATATATGCCACTCTGGTCCCATAATACTGATAAGCGAAATGGGTCTGCTGGGGATTCAATTGGAGTGGGTAGCAGAGGGGATGCGTGTGTGAGGGTTGGGTTCATGTGATTCTGAAACTAAAATACGACGGCATGATTTATGAATGATACCTATCACAATCCATAATTTCTTCCCCTCGACTACTGAACTTTTAGCAGGCTTGGTTTTATTCGCCTTCTTTTTTTCCCCTTTTACTCTGTTCTTTCTCTTTCTCTATTTTTTTCATTTTCCATATCTCGATTTGTCTCTCAGTCTCCCTGCCATTTTATTTCTCTCTCTTACAATGGACAGTTGACAATAGAGTGAAGAGCAGCCCACACAATGAAATGTCATTCACTGTTATATTAGAATTGCTGGCTTTATAGCAATTCACTGTTTTACAAAAGCTGCAGGTGAAGAATGAGTCTCCTGTCCTCGTTTTCAATTATCACTCACAAAATCTGTCAGTGAAAGCAAACCAAACTCCAAAAGATGTAGCCGGATGAAAATTTATATTTTCAGTCATGTGAAAAGTCAACTATTTGTAGAGGTTTTTCCCTTGACATTTGAAAAAAGAAAAATATATATATTCAAACAGTCACTATGAGGGGAAAAAAAGGTTTACTGACCTCCTAGTCCTGGCCTGAGGCGATTGTCATAGCCATCCAGAAGGCTGTCTAAGATCTTGGTGAACACTGTAGTGTTATCTACCGGTGGCACGCCGTTCGTCCCAGAGCTGGCAAAGCAAAGCAGAAGATTTAAAGTCATCACAGTTTGAGTCCAAAACTGACAAAAGAGTAAGAACAAACCCTGAATATGAATCATACTGTATATCAAAGACAAAAAATAGAAAGATCCCTGCTTTGTAGTTAGCAGGACAGCTCTGTTGAAGTACATGACAAAATTGACGCATTTTACTGTTGTTGCCAAAGGGCAGATAATCCTGTATTATCCCTTCGGAAAGAGTGGCGAGTGTTAAAGTTATTTTCATCCAAATGTGAAAATGGGCAGGCAAGCACACAAGAGCGTGCAACACACACCCACGCGCGGACACAATCTCACAGAGAGAATAGAGAAATCATGATACATTATTTATACCTTAATATGGTCTTTTAGACCACAAAGGCCTTGCTGAATGTGCTTTATGAACAACATGAAACAAAATGCTAAGAGCAATGCCGAAAACAGTCACGATCAGTAATTGCAATAGCAGAGTTTGCAGCATCTCCCTGCATAAATATTTCAACACACATAATCAGGAATATGGCCCCTAATTACATTGTATAAAGCTAGGATGTGACAGGAAATTGTGTGTATATGTTTGCACAACCGAATGAAGGAATGCGTTTACTGTAGGCTCAGAGTGAACGCACAAGCTTTGGTACATGACATGCATATGTTTGCATGTATGTAAGGGCTGATAATAATCAGATGAAAGTCTCTCACTATGCATTGTATGCCTCTAAGCAATCATCCCCTCCCTCTTTTTATGCCAATAGCATTTGGTTTGATTGCATCCTAAATAAACAGAAAGTGTTCAGAAACAAGCTCTGCAAGCTTAACGGCTCCAAGGAGAGGGAGAGGTCATCACGATTATTTAGCAGGGACCTGCAACGGGAGGGTTGAATAAGTAGGAGGGAGGGAAAGTGGCTTCTTGAGAAACATGTAAAGCTCCAAAGACAAAGAAGAGAAAAAAAGATGGAGATAAGAAAGTTGGATGCGGGGCAAACAAAAGGAAGAAGAGCGAGGTTGGGAAATAACGTGAAAGTGCGGAGGGGCGAAACAGTTCCCGTTCAAAGCTGTTGGATTGAGGCAGACCTTACAGCTTTGAACATGAGCCGCCAAATATTTTGCTTTCTAAATAAGGCTGCCACATCCGACTCAAACACAGATTTGTATAAAAGGGTTAATGTGTATCTCTCAGCCACCAATTTTGCTCAATTTGCAAGCGTCCTTCTATCTGCCAAAAAAAGTCAACTATCTGAGCCAACATTTAAGCTGTAGAAACTGTGATGAGCAATTCTGTTTAGCATCAGTCTGGAAGGTAACAGTTTTGAAATATTAAAAACAATAACTAATCTGTTCTGGTTTTTTTTGGTCTTGGATGTCAATTAGGTAAATACAACAACATGCATTGCATCCATTGACAGGCTAAACAGAAGACACAATCTCCTCTTCCCTTCCTTATTGTAAATTTGTGGGACGAAAAAGGAATTCTGATTATTATTCCTACTATATATATATTAAGGCATTTCTAATTTGCTGTATCAGAACAAGACACCAAAGCAGTTTTTGGTCCACTACAAGGGTTACAGTCCTCTAATAAATCAGAGAAAACAAGCCAGGATATCCTGTATCTCTTAAAAGTTCAACAATTATTAAAAGGTACTTACACGGGGGAATACGAGGAAAACAAATCCATGTTAAAAATGATTAATAATCAGTGGAACAAACACTTTTCACAAACACAAAACACAAGGTTTACTTTTTGACCTTGCATTTTTTCTAATGAAAGGCTGCTGTATTTTTAATTTGGTTTAAGGTAGTGACATGTCATAATCTAAACTGAGTAGAAAGCAACCATTTTACACATTAGGAACGGATGCAAATGGCTTATTTTTTATTTAAAGACATACATTTTTTACAGTGTATATGGGAAACACGGGTGGTGGGGGGGATTAAGGTTGTATGTCAAGGAAAAGAAAATAGAGAGGAAAAGGTGATGTGGAAGAATACACATGTTTATCAGCCAGGGGCCACTTCCTCATAAAACATTGCACACCATCCCCATCTACAGGTCATCTGAACAGCAACAGTGCCGTTCACACTCACTTTGCCAATGTCTCTCTTTCACTGTCTCTCCTTTTCTCCATTTTACTGTACATCTCTCTATCTCTCTTCCTCCCTCTCAGTCCCCTTCCCTCTCGTCACTCGGATATCTAATTATAAGGCAATTTCTTTCGCTGGCAACATACTGTAGCAGAGTGCTAGGTCTTTCTGATTACCGGGTCTTGTTGAAATCCCCCAAGGTGTGTACGTCGGAGTGCGTGCGTGTGTGTGTGTGTGTGTGATTCTGTATTTGACTTCAAAAGAGGGACTGGATTATACAGTAAATCTTTCGGTGATAATTGCTTTGCAGTTTGCAGTGACAGTTCCCCAGTAAAGTAATCAGTACTTTTACATTTCCTCTAATGTGCTCAACATTCAGCACATCAGACCCAGTAAATCAAACGTTCCATTTGCCAGTCAGTATCCAAAACCTTAGCTACAACCCAGAGTAATCGGTAAAATCAAACCTTTGTGTAATCATGACATATTGCAGTTCATTATACATTTGAAATAGTACAAGTTCGATCTGTGTTTTGCTTGCGCTCAGGGCGTGTAAGCTGAAACATGTACTGTGTACTGTATGCATGTGTGTTTTTGTGGTGTAGTTGTTGTCATTGAGAGAGAAGCGAGCTGGTCCATCTCAAGACATCCCCATTCAAGTGAACTGCCTGTGACAGTTCTACTGAATAATTCAACCATGCAGAAAAGCCTGATCTCTTGAGTCTCTCCCAAGATTTTAGAAGAGCTAACTTGATCTTATGCCATTGACACAGAATTTGCTAATAAATTGCATGTTTGGTGTTTCATTTTTGACTGTGAATGGTCTGCGTTCTTATTTACTGTAGGGTTCAATGTCAAAATTATCCAAATTAATCCAAGGGTTGTTGTCAGATTATGATATGTTGAGGTTTGCTACATAGGAATGGCTGCCGAGCATTTGATACAAGTAGGAATTAATGCAGTTGCAGACATATGACAGTGAATTGCTGCCACCTCTTATCCAATCACTCCCCTTCTTTCCCTCAATATGTTTGTCTACTTCTTGTTAGGCGAAATCCGACACCTCAGTGTTGACATTGACATGTGTGTTGGTACATCAACCCTACTATCCCCAAAGTCACTGTCAGAAACATCTGACAGCACACAGCTCTGCCAATTGCCCCAATGCAACCCACATCATCCACTGTTCACAGCCTATAGGTCTAAAAACTGAGAATGTAGATGTTGTCCCACAAGGCTGGTGAACGAAATACAAGAGTAAGAAGCTGGGAAGTTGGGATTTTGGCTTCTAACATCCTCCCTGCGTTGCATTTCTTATTGCCTCCATGCAACTATAAGCATGGTGTCCTGTGGGGATGCCCCAGTTACAACCACAGTGAATTTGCTATGTAAGGGTGTAACTCAATATACCAAGCACTAGGCAGGAAGATAGAATTTGATTTCAGCAGGTGTACCACCGTTTGCCTCCTGTGCTGGCTGACTGATTTACTGACATATTTACTAGCAAGTTGACCATTTGGCAAGAACTGAGTCCAATAATAAACTGTAATCCTCCTCTACAACAAAAGTGCATTCAATGTGTTGCACAACACAGGGTGGTCTTCACAGTTAGTCCTACAAATGTCACTATAGGCGCAATTGCATCATTCAGTTAACATCTCAATCATATAAACAATATTTAAATCCACTAACTGTTTATCACTAACTCTGCTAAATGATTTCAAACCAATTCATATGAAAAGTGTGCATGTCTTGTGTGGCTGTCACATTTTTAGGGTTATCCAATGATCCTAATTAAAGGTACAAATGCATTTGTAAATAAAAGTGTTGTTCTTACCTTTTCACACCTAGAACGATGTTGGCCACAAGCAAGGATGCCCACAGACACAGAAAGGCCGTCCTGCTCCGTCCACACATAGTTGCAATATGAGGACCTTTCACTGCTGGAGGTCAAAGAGAGGGATAATTGACATCATTACCAAGTCATGTGAGTTAATGTTCCACCATCAACCGAAACACATCATCTCTTCAAGAATCAACAAATATGTAGATGTGTTAAACACAAACAGCTTATGTGTAGATAAAGGCTTGTTCCTTGAGAGATTAGGTTTTTGGTACCTTGCTCTTAATTCAAAGATTCGTTGACAGCACATGCATCAAACCAAATGGCCCTGCCACATGCATTGGGCCATCACATGCCACTTGACACACGCAACTGCCAAAGATTTCACATCATCATTTTAAACGATGTGTCACATTGACAGACACCCTAACTATGTGGGAGATCGAATTTAAATAGCAGCTGAGCAGTTCGATCATCAGAAAGGGATCCATTGGAAAAACGACTTTCATAACTGACACGCACAACACACGCATACGATATGGCTGCATCTGTAGCGCATAATAATTAAGACGAAATAATAAGGCAACACATCATCGACCACATAACACCCTATGTGAGCTCGTAGCACCTGTACACAGCCTCCTCTAATGCCCTGCAATGTGAAAAGCGCGTTACCGCAATATCAAACCAAATCCACCTAAAAACAATAGAGCGTTCGCGTCCTCCTCAATCATTAAGCAATACTGTCAGCCGGGTCATAAAGTATGTAAGCAATTAGCCTGCTCTACTGTGCTTGCAAAACACATTGCTTAGATCCACGGTCCATTTTTTAAGGGATAATCGATGTGTCCACGCGAGGACCAATTACTTACTTATAGAAAAGAGCTAAACCAGTATTTCACACACGACCACAGAATCCTGCCGTGAAACACAGCCCACATAGAAGACAATGCCCCTGCTACTTGCGTGTGATGTTCCAAGGTGCACTGGTAGCGGATGGGAGTCAGTGGACGTACAATGATCTGATAAAATGAAATAAAAATGAAATAAATCCTTTGGTTGACAAGGATTTGACAAAGCGGGGATGATGCAGATTAACGATTGGATCAGAAAATCTCGCACAGGCACACTTTCTAAGTTATTCAGAGGAAATGTCACCCTCTTCCCTACACTACATGCATATAGTCGAGCTGGGTAGAAATTAAGCATGCAACTGGCATCCCTGCAAGGTTGCTCTAAATGCATGCATGGCGATCCAATTGGTGCGTGGCGGAGTAATTAAGCAAATGTACGTTGATGCTGTTTTATTCTGAGCACCGTCCGTGATGCTGTCTCCCGTTTAAAACATCAAATGGTTCTTCCTTGCCATAAAATACCCGTTAAACGGTCCTAATTTCGACGGCGAACTCCCCTTCTCCCCAATAGAACTCGTCTCCGTTTCTAGCGGTGTCCAGCAACACAAACCATCCCTTTCTAAATCCGAGTGTTACTCCCCTCTCCTTCTTCTGTCTGATAAAAAGGCGAGAAAATGGAGAATATCACTTACAGCTGACGGGTCGGGGTATATTCGGTGTCCGCTGGCTATATCCCCAAACTTTTGACAATATCTTTTCTAGCCGGACTGAATGAGAAAAATCCTCTGTGATCTCAGATCTGACGAATTCTAGCTTGAGGCTGGAGAAGCGGCTGCTGACGATATGCGCAGGTCTCTCTCACTGTTCATTGGTGGTGCTGTAGTGAGTTGAACTCTCTCAGTCTGTCGGCAACAAAAAAAATGTTCCACTAAACTAACACATCTGGTCTATGTGCCGAGGTCCCTATCCAAAATGACGCTTAGTTCATCCATAGTGCCGGTAAATAAAGTGCATGACAAACAGACTGTGTCCAAGCGCAGACCATTTAATTTTGGAATAGGCTGTACCAACCTAATATAAAGACTAGCCCGCCCATTTTATATGCAGCACAATTTAACTTCCACTGCTGTCACCCCTAATCTCTTTTTAGTGGCTGCCATACAAAAATCCTCTTACATTTTCAACTGGTATCCCTTGTTTTTTCCCCATCGCGCTTTCTCTGTCTCGCTCCTACGTGATGATTTCCGAGGAGATAACATTGACATACATCAAAAGACCATTGAAAAACCAAGACAGCTAGGGCATCTAATGGACATAAGTAACAGTCATAAAACGGACAGTGAGTATTTACGATTAAGCAAAAAATAACCGAATGAAACACGAATGGATTACACGGCTTCGGATACGCGCGCACACAAGCAAGGGAAAAGACACCTCCAAAATGTAAAGAAAATCGTGTTCCCTCACCAGCTTGCACTGATGAGACGAGCCTCTCTGCAATAAAATCCTTCTCGAATCACTCACCGTCTCCTAAAAGCCTGCGTTTCGCATCGAGACAACAGCACTGTGTCTCAGTTTACAGCCAAATATTCTGCTGCTACAGCCGCGCCACTCCACACTGAGCTGAGAACCGCGAGGAGCGCTGAGCCGCGTGCATCTGCAAGGCAGGGGGAAAAAAATTGGGCTGATGATACCCAGCGTATATTTTTTGTAGTCATCTGCGTATTTCAAGTTAAACTACAAATCAGAAGACATTTTCATCTCTGAGGACTACAGCAGGAGGCATAAGAGGAAAACAAGGACATTGTTATGGGCAGTTTATATCACATCAATGTAATTCATGGTTGCATAAGCCTCCTTTAAATCCCAGCTGTTGATTTGGGAATGCTTTTGACAGAGGAACAACTCATTTTTCGCCTTCAGTTCTGACTGGGGGTTTATTTTCATCAAAGCAGGCATAGTGAGCTGGCAGTGTAGTCACGTCAGTCTGGTCTGCAGTGCAACGTTTCCTCAGAGTGTGCGTGTTTTTGTGTATGTGTGTTGCCTCCTCACGCATAGTCAAAGTAGTGCATGAGCGTTATAGTTATGAGGGACGTCATTGGCTTATACGTGCCTCTGTATTATCTCATATATCTATCTATCCATCTATATATCGGTCCATTTATCCATCTATATATCGGAAATTGTTCCACATTTAGGACAAAAATTAAACATTGTCAAACCTTAAAATGACACAAATTACATGGAATCAACCCAACATTTTTGACATGGACTTTTACCCTATCGTATTGAGCTTTTCTCATATGTTGTTCCTATAACCAGATGCTGTGGGTGCACGCGCAAATTTCTTGAATAATGACAACAAGAAACCCCTCCACAACCCCACCGAGCTCCTCCCGCAGAATTAATGCTATTGTAATGCAAGTGGAGTATCATTTCAAGCTGCTTCCCTTCTCTTTAAAGCCAGACGCCACCGCTGCATGTGACTCGATTTGCCTGTGCGCGCGCACGTGCGGGCATGCATAACCAACACGTGCCCGCGTGCGTGTTGTGTTGGCGAGCACGCTCGAGACAGATAGTGGAGAGTAGAAAAAAGTATACAGCGCTGGTCTCTTCTCACGCCTCCTCACGTTTTAATAACCTTCATTTGTGCCAACGAGGAACATTTCTTCGTGGGCAACAAAAGACAGCCTTTTCAAAACACTGCAAGTCATAATTTAAGACGAACATTCAGCGACGGTGCTCAAACAAATAACGACCAGCAAAGGCGTCTTGCCCACTAACAGCTCCATCTCTGGGCAGGCGATGGGAACTGTGTGTGTGTGTGTGTGTGTGTGTGTGTGTGTGTGTGTGTGTGTGTGTGTGTGTGTGTGTGTGTGTGTGTGTGTGTGTGTGTGTGCGCGCGAGCGCGCACACGCGTGCAAACTAAACGGAGAGATGGATGATGGTAATTAAGGTGAGAGATGTGCAGGTTATGGATAAATAGTCACTGGCAGTGCTTTTGAATTTGAAAAGAACCAATATTGACAGAATACACCCCCCCCCCTTCCCCTCTGTGTTTGTGCATTCGTCATGGGGGCCATTTGTGGGAATCATTTGTTCCGTTTCACACAAACTTAGCACCAACTACTGTGAGTTCATATTGAGCATCAATATGTGGCAGAGTCAATCTTGTCGTAACAACTTTGTGTATTCACACTGAACATAGGTGTCAGTCTGTTTAAGGACAGAATTGTGAATCTGCACATTCACTCTTTAATATGTAGTGTTGGTCAATTTGACCTTTTAAAGTGAAGTCATTCACACTGCAGTTTATCACAGTGTTTTCATGTTTACAAATGCAAGTGCACAACCATTTACTCCTTGGGGCGTCACATAGAGCTTTTATCCTGCACTGAAAGCATTGGGATTGTTGACTCTCAAAGCAAAAGTGGCCCTCTGAACACTGGTGACCCGGAAAGGATTTCCTGACCTTTTTTTTGTAAGTGAACACAAGACTTATAATGATACCGTCACATTCTCAACTACCACAGATTCTTCATGAGTGCAGGTCCACAAGCACACAGAAAACAGAAGATGACCTCAACCTCAGATTATCTGAAGCATTAATTGCATATTGAAATGTATAAAAGCGGGACAAGGCTTTACAGATTTTTCAGTTTTTTTTTAATGAACCAGAGCACTCTTGACAAGGAAGGAATGTCTTAATTTGGCATGTCACGTGATTGGATCTGAGATTCCTGGGGCTCTGTTAGTCAGCGGTATGTTGTGGCTTTTGTTAGGTCGGGGCTGCTCTTCGATGAGGATCTTTATCCAGTATGCAGCAGATAGTGCTCCCATCTGACCTCCAACTGAGACTTTAGCAGGAGACATGGATAAACCCAAGTGCAGTTCTCTTCAATTACTGCAGTAAAGCTTGATTTCTGCTTACCTTTATTTCACCCCAAGGCTTTTTCATGTTACAGTGCCAGCAGTTTGAAACTCTCTTGAACCCAAACTTGGTGTTTGGTGCTTAACAGTGTTTCATTTCCCCCGTGCCGAGCTCCTGCTGTCATCTGCTATCCCTCACCTATCAAATCTGGATGTGAGGAGGACTTCCTGTCATTTTTTTCAGTCAGGTGCTACCCGCATTTGGAAGCAAAAGGACGAGAAACACTCACAGCAAAACATGTGGGAATGAACAAAGTTTGACCCCAGTGTGTTGAGAATGCACTCTGACGTCGGTGTCAGAAGTTGACTCTCACAAATTGCAGAGTATCTGCTTTTCTAGCAGGTTGGTGGCTAAAGCCTGTAGTTCCCTTTCTGCAGAGAATTAAGGGTGACTTGCCTCAATCAGTCGTCCTGAGGTATAAATCAGGCTGTTGTTAAAGACAAAAGAGTGCTTCCCCTCTGGGAGCGGCTCTCTGCAATCAGCCATAAACTGGCGTCTCCTCTGAATCACTGTGTCACACAAGGTCCTGCGTAACACACTCAGGTGAAAAGGTTCACATTCATACCTACCAGAACATTATATGTCATGTTAACAGACATGCACACAGGAATATATTCACACCTCCATGGATTTTTATAAGAATACAGAAAGGCATTGTTCACACACATACAGACTGCATGTGTTCACATGAATATAACTGTACTGTATGTGTACAAAATCACAGACAACTGCTAAAATTAATCATCTGACAACATCTGTGGTAAATTGGTTTAAACAGTTTTTTTTCTCAAAATAAGACATTGTAAAAATTAGAGGGGTATGTTACTTGGAGCATTGGAGTTAAGTTCATCTTAGACAAATTAGGAATTATTTATGCATCAGTGCTGCCAATGTACAGCATTTATGGATCACTTGTTTCTTTCCAACATGTTGTGCTACAACCACATACCAGCAGACTGGAGAACCCAGCCATTACTGATGTAAACAAACATTTAACAGCACTGGAAAGCATACATCAGTGTTGTTTAATTGTGTATTTAAAGACCTGAGTTTTACAGTAATAGGCACTTCAGATTGTACTTGTTATACCTCATATAAAACAGTGCTGTCTTAAAGACTTTGGAATTAGCTACATCCAAACACACACAGACCTCCATCTTCTTCGACGCATGCACACATAAACACACATGCACAACACACTGCAGGACACAATTAAGAGTTATATCCAAATCAAATCTCAGGATAGTCTGCATTCTCTGGAAGTAACTGCAAAACATATCCATGTTTTTATTTCAACTCAAATATTCATGATTGCCAATTAAATGCAATGTGAATAAATACTAAAAGGAAGTCCAATTCTCAGCTCTCCTTTTAGAATAATTGTGCTAAGATAATGAATTGTGATGCCTCTCTGCTGCATCCTGGCACCACCGAGTACATACAGTATACTGTAGATTTTCTGGACACGAAGACATCCACAACATGCTATGTCATCATCTTATCATCACAATGACACAATTTCCAGCAAGGTTAAATGTAACACTTCCCTTTCATAGTATACAATGTAGTTGTTTCAAACTCACTGTTCCTAAATTCTACCATAGCGTTACACATTCTAGTCATATGTACAATTCTCAGTGTATTCAAGCTGTAACTCACTTAACTAGCTCCACTGACAATTTGAACATGAGAAGATGAGATGCTGGTCGATAATATATGTCTACGGTCTAAACTGAAAGATGGAACTGTCTAGAACTTTGTTTTGTTATTTTGTACAGTGGATCTGTACATCTCTTGAGTATGCTGGGTTTTATCCCAGTCACTTCAATAAAGCTTTATGGAGCCAGCCTCTAGTGGCCATTATAGGAAGTGCTTCAGTATTCATCTGTGGTTGTTGCTGCATACATGGATTAACTTTAGACATGTAGATATTATTCAAATGTTTACTGCTGTAGAAAAAAGTATTTAAATTGTATAGAATGTCATATGTGTTCTCTTCCTGTTGGCCTAGGTTTCTAGTCTTCATCTCATGCGTCATGATTTCCGTCCATACCGTTTCTTCTTTTCTCCTTCTAAAAACATTAATGTCTTCCAATCACTACTCTCTATACACACACACACACAGTTCTGTGGTAGCGAGTGGATGGGGCCATGGAGCGGAGGCAGAACACACAGCAACAGCATCACTCTCACTCGTCAGTTTACATAACACTGATTATAACCCTGAGATTTAGCCAACCGACGTGCAACAGTTTAGTTTGGCCTGGGCATTACAATCTCACTGACCATCTGGTCCACTGCTTAGTTGCTTTCCTTCAAGTACTTTTCCTGGACACTGATTCTACCTAGTGAAACTATACACCACCACCACCACGCAAGAATCACAGAGCAATGATGTGACTATGTTGTGGCTGCTGTTTTGGCTACTCTACATCACTTCTATAACTAGTATTTATTATAGTTAAAAGGATACAAGTAAGGCAAGTTAAGAGCATAAAAAGCACAAGAGCTTTTGTTCTTAAACATTGAAGCAACCTAATTTTCAATAAAACAACATTGCTGAAAATACATTTGCAAACACAATTTGCCTGGATTTAGCTGTCTTTCTGACATTGACTGTATGACATTACCTATTGGAAACAAACTCTTTAAAAGGATTGATCACTCTTGCCAATCAATTGTTGTGTCAAAGTTGATTGGCAGGACCAATAGTCAATATACCAAAAGCTCAATAAACTGAGAAGACTTGGGGAGGCAGTTAGAAAGCTTTTTACTTGGAGTAAATCTTACAAACATTTGGTAGACATTTGAATGATCACAGACTGATTGTCTTTCTGATGACAGATGTATAAACATGCTGGTTTAAAATGAGAAAGAGCTCTCTTTTTAGTATACTTTTACTGTGTGAATATTTTATTGTTATTGTATTTCCTTCTTGTGTCTAATGGTTGTTTGAGCTTGTGATGAAAGACACATTTTGATGATAATGGTTACTTTCCCTCTTTAGTTTTCTCTCCATTCATGTTTATATTTAGCCTACTTTTATAATGCCTGCACCTATATCCGTACCCCCATCTTTCAACATGAAACAGGATGTTTGGATGTGTTGGGCTAATGTGGTGTTTATTCCAAAACTTCCACACTGCATTATAGGTGACTTATTAAAGTGACAGCTATATTTTCAGTTCATAAAGCATGAGATGTTTCATTAATTCTGATGGTTATTTCCCTGACCCGTAAAACGATTTTTGCAGCAAATATCTGTAAATGTTATCCAAGTCAACTCTGGGATATGACCAAAAATAACCACAAATCTTGTGAAAAACACAATTCCAACACCAACCTAAAGTATGCGATGTTCATTTCGGACCACTTTCTAAGGTTAGCTGACCCTTCAGTGAGCATTTTTCTTTTGAAGGTCTATTTGAAATGGTGGCCAGGGATGCAGTCAAGGGCGAACTTACACTAGGTCTCTCTACTTCTTTATGTGTCTCTAGGACATAAATAGAGTGTAGTCATGAGTGTTTATAAAATCTAACAAGTGTCAAAACGGCAAGAAAAGCATACTATGTCAGAGGGCATACAGCTAACTTTTACATCTTCAACAATGGAGGCAATTACATTTTTTGACCCTGTTACTCGCGGGGCGGTCTGCCTTTTTTTAAATCATTTCCTACATAACAGAGTTCTGTTAAATACTTGGACAGGCATGGGAGGATGATCTAAGTGCGCAATTTAAAAATTTGTTCTGGGGCATACATTTATACTTAATTATTTAGAAAATATCAGACATGCTCACATACCCGTCAAATCATACACTGACTGTTTTCTCCAAGAGAAAAATCGCAGCTTTTTTTATAGATTTTTCAACTATTGTGATAAATCGAGGTCTATGATTGGTAACTTACCACATTCTTTCCAGTCATGCATTTCACTTTTTACATAGGAGAAGAGAACCTTTAATGGTTTCTCTTAGGCTTTTGGGAATTATAAGATGTCTGATGTGCCCATAGCCTTCCCTGCAGCATCATACGCATACTGTTATGCCAAAAGGTATTATTTATTGTTAATAAAAAGTAATTGGCAGTTGCTTTTGAGATGGCGATGTGAAAAAGTGAATATTGTGCAAAATTGGCTTATTTTTTTTTACCCAAGTATGATTTATGTTTGAGAGAAATGGCAAATATATTACATCTGGAACTACTGAGATCTTATAATGAAGACAGGTCCGGTGTGTTCTAAAGGATCATGAAACCTTTACTAAAATGTTTCCAGATTAGGAGAACTAGTTATGGAACGTGTAAAGTTTTATGCTGTATTCAGTCCATTATGTTTTAATGTACACTTTTACATAACTTATGTTTGACTCATGACCTTTTGGTGGGCTATACCATAACAGATAGATATATACACAATTCAAACACAACAATTAGGTTAGCTTTTCTTCTGTAAACCCATTCTTTGAGAACTTAATTATATTATGAGGATCAACATAATGTTTTAGTCAAGGAATCCTATACATATGTGGTTATGACTCAAGCTCCTCTGCAATGGACCTCACTTCCTTCCTTTTGTCTGATATTTCCCACTGAGTGCAGTTTATAAGTTAGCATACTGACATTAATGCATCATAAACCCTCTTTCCACTCCAGATGTGATGGAGAAATTGCAGATTAGTGCCATTAATGTAACTATGGCAATTACATCAAATGACAGCTCCTCTCAATATCCCACAGATCCTAAAATAAAGACAAAGTGAGAGAGCTAGATAGACAGAGATGGAGAGAGAGAGAGAGCTGTTCTCTGAGTGTTAGCACAAGGTAATGAAACACTGAAAAGGTGACATTATCAACATGCAGGCTGAGAGATTCAGTCAGACTGTTGCTGCCTCTATTTCTGGAGGTGTAGAAGTGTGTGTGTGTGTGTGTGTGTGTGAGACAGAACGAAAGCAAAAAAAAAACAGTTGGAGGACATTTAAAAAAAAAAAAAGTTCATATATCGCCTACCTCTTTAGAGCCTGTCATTCAGCTACACTGTGAATGTGCTATTCTGGGTTGCAGCCGCAAAGAAAGTTGCTCTCCAATTCCCAACTCGCAGCCAAGACTGAGGATATTTGTATCGGACTCTTGTCATTAGGGATGCCTTAAGAGTTGTTCTAAGTAAATCTCCATGTGTCAAATGGTAAGATATGCATAAAAATGGCCTGCCTTACACACACACAAGTTCAATTTACTTATTACCACAAAGCCAGGCTGGTGAAATAATCTCAGTACAGTTGGAACGGCGTTGACAGTCACCTATGGATTGCAAACATACAGTGCATAACTCTGCATGAATCCTAATTATTATCTCCTATGTGAATACACTTTTAAACCGTGAGTTTACAATTCATGTATCCTGTAGAAACTAGTAATGTCATTCATGTGTCTTTCTTAAGGTCTTTGATCTGTGCTGATTTTCTTTATATCAAGCACATGCTGTACATTCCACCCCCATTGACTGTGTGTTGATAGTGGTGGTGCTTTTACTGTTGTGCAGTGCAGTGTGCTTTGAAGTTACCCGTTGCCATTAGGTCTCTGTAGAAAGAAAAAAAAAAGCTGCTTATACAGATTAATGAGAGAAGCAGTCTTACATTATAGATACATTTACATGTATACTCCGTGTAATATCAAATCAGTTGTGAGAGCTGTATTCTAAAAATAATACTCTGGTATTATGTGTAGAAACTAGTAATTTAATTAATGTGTATAATATATATTTAAGAATTACAAATTCTACATAATGGCAAATAACATAATGGCAAAATGGTAATGGCAATGCTTTTTAAGGGACTTAGGGGTTTAATTGTAGTACAGGGAGCAATGCAATAGTGTAACAAAGATAAAGAAGGGGTTAAACAATGTGACATCATAACCAACAGAGAAAATCCAGACATTTTATTAAGTGACTTTTGAGCCACACTTCAGACATTGTGACTTCAATCTCTTGATGCTGGCATGATCAAATTCAGCAGACACAGACCTACAATTACCCTTTGATGCGAAACAGTAGGGAAACATTAACATTATAGCTATTTTATTCTTTTAGCACTCAGAATGTATAAAAGGAAGTGAGAGAGTCATATTTAAATGTAATAACCATGACACGTTTTTTCTCTCAGCTGCTAGCCTAAAGCAGCATTACATGCATTTTGTTAAAATGAGGGTATCCGGGTCAACTAGACACCTAAAAACTTAATTGACAACAATTGAGTTCCATTAACACAGCACTTCCTTTGATTTTCATTATTAAACACAGCCCACACCTCAAATATCAACGCTTTACATGCTCCTTCATTTATGTAATAATCTATTCCAATATTCCATTTGAGTTTTTTGAGTGAACAAACTGGTTTTCTGCAACAACAATAGCTCATTTTTATTGTAATAGTCATTACTTGGTTAGTGGCAATCAGCAATGGCAATTATTTTCTGCACTTGTTTTCATTTCACTTTTCCTTATTTATTTCAGCATAATGTCAAACTTTCTCTGAGTTGATTAGTTTCGATCGGTTTGGGGACTGTTTGAGAGTAACTAGGCACATTTCCTCTCCTTTACAGATACAGTTATCTGTATCTGATTGATAACGTTTATTGTTGCTTAACACCATTGATACACATTGCTTGTTTCTAAATAAGACTTTGTTTTATTATGGTAGGGGAACTTTTGTAATGAAAAACTATTCTTTATTTATTAAGAAAGCATTTTTGCTCAGCTGAAGGAAACAGTATATGCACACAAGCCACAGTGAGGTAGCCTTAGCTTATCCCCTCAATAGCAATCTGGGCCACTTAAAATAAATTATGAAGCCATTTATGAGACTGGACTCCACTCTCCCTCTTGTGATTTGGAAAGTCTTAGATGTCTCAATGGATGGTTGAGACACATTAACCAGTGAATCCATTACGGGATGAAAACCATCAACAAAATGGCTGCGGTAAAATATTCAGCAGTTAAATTACTTACAGAGTTAAAGCAGTGGTGTAAATGAAACATCACAGTGCAGTATGTGATTCATTTGAAGTAAAATCCAGACTAATACTTTTGCTTTTGGCTGACTTTCTAAGCCCCTGTGGACAAAAACCTCAGAGATTAGCATGAGCACCATGGCTTCCTGTCAGAATGAGCTGCCTTCATCTCTGACCTTCAGACATGCAACTGTTTTGCAAAGCAGGAAACAGAAGAGTGTTTCAGATAAACAGCTTACGGGATGTACTGTTTACAGATGAGGTACTGTACCTCTAATGTGGAAGGATCAATAACATGTAAAAGAGGTGTTTCCTAAGGTTGAAGGTCCTATAAGGTTTTGAGATGTTAATTCCACCATTAGTAGAACATGAATAAAGAGCTTCTGCTTTCTAATTTAAATCTAATCGAAAGACAAATGGCTGCTGAGTAGACAAATATCAGTAATTACTGGTAAACACTAAAATATAGTCATTATAGCTGCTTTAAATGCTTTTATGATTGTAGTCATACAAAGAAGGCCTGTTTTTGTGTTGACATGCATTTCTGCCAAAATAGTCTTGTAATCAACATTGTCTTTTGTGTTTTTTGATAGAAAAAGGTGCCATTGAACAAGCTCTCCTGCTCAGAGTTAAAATGCTGTGGTGCACTGGAAACAACACATTGTGTACTACAAGCAGGTAGTACACAATAGCCCTCAAGGTTTGCACTAGGTGATATCATTCATTCTTCACCAGTCCCCTCCAAGGTCAGATGCTTAATGAAGATTGATGTTAGATTGATGTGGACTAAAATTGACAGCATTGACTGTGCGACATTGTGTGTGTGGGGGGATGTGTTTGTGTGTAAACAGGAAGAAACTTGGAAAGTGAGGATTAAAGGCAAACATGTTTACAATAGCCCCTATCACACAGAGACTGTTTCAAGAGTGTAAATTAAATTCAGATCGCATGTCATATAACTGTACACAGTGTCTACAGGCTGTGTGTTTTGGCTACATAAGCTTGTCCCAATTGCTTTTGAGCCCCCCGTACAGCTTCCATTCAGCCTCCATAGCTAGTTGACCATGATTGATGAAAGGCACTAGACCACAATGGTGAGGGAGAGGTGACCACTGGAGCTTACAGAGGTAATAAGGTGTGATGGTGGTTAGATGGCTGCAGTGGATGTATTAGTGCCCCATACAGTAGAATGTAGGTTCATATTCTCTTAAGCATCAATCCCATTTCAGATAAAGCACCTTGGTGAGAAGAGCTTAAAGGTTATGTCAGTTTGACATTCTTTTGGCTTCAATGTGTTCAGAAGAAATCCCTCCTTGATGATTCAGGTGAAAAATAATTACTCTGCAGGTTCTCATTTTACAACAAAATAAAAAAAATCCTGACACCAAAAAATATTAGACACAAAATCGTTTTGGGGGATTGTTGCCTTTTATTTGAATGAATTATTAAATCAAATGAAAACATAGCTTGAGAGAATATTACCAAACACCTCTTCATACCTGCATCCAGGCATATTTTAGTAATGTTCACATCTGATTATCAGCCCCTATTATTATTTTTGAGACTTACATTTGTTATTAAAGAGCTATTTTATTCTAATTGAAAAGGCCTTTGTCATTACTGTTATGGAAACATGTTTCATTGTGACAGCCCAAGTAATATTGATTCCTTAGAAGTGATTCTTTTATATATGTTTTAGTTTTTTTTTTTAAACCTGGTTGGGAACAGATTTTCAGGCTTCTTCCTGATCAGCTGAAATGTTGGGTATGAGTATGTCCACATATTGAAGTTAAATATTGAAACATTGTATTCTTAAAGCATCTTCTTTTATAAACTGATCTAAACTACTCATGGCATGCATGTTGCTTATTGGTATAATAATTGTTGCTGCTTTATAAGTGAGAACAATGCATATTTGTGGAGCATTTTATCCTATGGAGAAAATGTGTATTCCTTTTCAAGTTATCATACATCATATCTGCCCTGAAGCCAACCCTTTAATCCTCTGTAGTTTGGTCCTGTGTGCTTCCTGCACCTGTGGCATTTCTCAGGCTATGATTTGGAATCGTCATATTAATGCTTTTTCTGACCTCCAGGGTCATGACATCAATCTCTGAAGTGGGAATAGATTTGTGTAAGACACCTGGAGCCATTCACTCCGCTAAGATGACTTATCCACTTTATGGTGATGGCACAATTCCAGGACATAGGGGTTACTTTAACTTCCTGGTTGGCTAACAGTTTTCTGAGGCAATGTTATTGGAATCTTTGAATGCTTTATGGTTATATTGTTCATAATTTGCCTGAGAATGTTTTGTATTTATTTACATGTCTGCATGCAGCTGATGCTCTGAACAAGCTTTTTAAAATGGGCAATGAATGATTCGCTGTCTGGCAGGAGAGCAAATAAGGCAATCAAAAATCCTTGTGACAGATGCATTTCAAAGTCGGTTTGATGAAACAATGGTAAACATATTACCATGGTCATAAGTTCATGTACCTGCCTCAAGACCCTGCATTGTCCCTGGAGGCTGGTGAGAAGCTAACATGTGAAGATGGCAAGGAAAGATCAAAGACTACCAACTCATTAAGGTACTTAATGTTTTAACCGGTTTTTGTAGCTTCTTTTGGACCATTAACTTCATCTAATCATGTATGAAAAAGAAACTAAAAGTCAACTTTATGCTGAATACATAAAATCTGTGACCTTCATGTTACGGCATACGCTGTCTACGTTAAATTGCCTGGAAGTAGTAATTTTATTGGGATCTTTTGTTGGCTGAGCTTTCCTTGGATGACAGCTTTGCTCTCGAGGGCTATAGGAAGAGGAATGTTTTCTTTTGTTCAGGTTGAGTGTCAGGCCTAAAATGATATATGCTGATGCGAAATATGTCAACTCAACATTGGCCTGAAGGTTCTCCTTGGAGCAGGTATTTACTGGTGCACTGTCAGCATATTGGACCAGGCTATAAATTGGTTGACGTAAAATACGGGTGCATACGTCCGCATGTGTATTTCTGTGGGAAGCAATCTCTGCCAAACAGGTCATCCATGCTGGGAAGACACAGACTAGAGGAGATGGACTTCATGAGGTTTCATGGTCATTGTTTTTGTAGTTTTACCAATAAGTTCACTACATCACTATACTTGTGCTTTGTCGTGTGTCTGCCTTAATCAGTGTCTGTTATCATTTCATACTACTTCACCATTCTTACTTTTCTGTACAGCACACTGACCGTGTTCAGAGGCCTCCCTTGTCATCTTTTTTCTCTGGCAACCTTCCTGTTTTTCATTTATATCCACCTACCCATCCAGCCATCAAGCATCATTAATTCACCCATAAACGTCCATCTGTCCATCCAACCACTCCCTTATCTTCCTCCAACAGTGTCCATTACATCCTCCTACATCTCCTATCCTTCGTTCAACTGTTGTGCTATGTCTTCCACCCTTCTGCTTCCTCTCCCTCCCGGTGCTGATTTATCTTCTTTTTATTCACTCTTTGCTTAGCCCTCTGCCTTACTATTCTTTGAATCGTTGTGCTTTTTCTTATTTTTTCTCTCTTTTTTTTTTTTTTCAGTTACATGATTTTTTATCACTCCCACAAAGACAGATTTCCCAGTTTCCTTTCGCCAAATTGGCGAAAGGAAACTTCCCCATATTGCCTCTTCTCCTCTCCTGTCCTCTCTTCTGCCTCCTCAATTGCTGCCCTGTAACCCCACTCTGCACAATCTTACCTCTGCTCCTGTTTTGATCCTTGACCCCCTCATTCCAGTGCTCATTCAAGGGGAATCACTTTTTCCAACAATTCCCTTCACCTTTACCATTTGCCCATTACTTCATCTTCCAAAAATCCCCTACATCATTCTACATCATCCTTTTATTTCCCCTCTCCCCTCCTGTTTTCCACCACCAGCACTTTACTTACATTATACTGAGGAAAAATACTATACTTATGCCTCATTGCCTTTCCCCTCTTACCTAACTGTCCTTTTTTATCAATCAACCTAATGTCGCGGTCTGATTTGGGTTTATTTATATAGTTTGTATAGGGTCTTTCAATTTGATATTAGAAGGTCAGGACAGGTTTGAAGGTTTTAAGGGTGCAAAATGTCTGAAGTCTTAGCATTTAGTCTGTATTGTCTAAAGACAACACTGGTGTATGTGATCATCTTTAGACAATATTTTTCAGTATCCTAGTTGGTGAATGACTCAAATTAACAAATGAAAAAGCTTTGTTGTTGAACTGGTGTCGATTGTTGTAAACACTGTAACAAAATGTTTTTCTTTGCATATCAATCCACATTGTGCCATAGCCTGGTACACAGTAGGACAAAAAGAAACAAGCAATGGAAAAAAAAAATCTAACAACGGAGTGTGGAAAATATCAATCTCACTCAGACTGTAAACTCAACAGGGATTATTTAGGTTTTGCTTTAAGCTTGTCCATGCAAAACCAAACGCACAGCTTTTACATAACATCGACAGAAAGCCAGCAGTCAGAAATCTGTTGTTATAGGTTTAGCCTAACTCATTGATTAACATCACATTAACATTCTGTGTGCATACACTCTCCAATCACTTGAAGTCTTCAATGTTTTTAGAGTTATTCCACACTAAAGTCAGATGAAAGTCATCATTTTGTTCAAAGGAGACCACAATTGGCACACTGTTTTTAAGCAAACTGTTGACATAAAATTGGAAAATAACCAAACCTTAACATTACTTCCTTTCTTGATATACCGTCCATTGTAGCCCATATAATTAGTCAATGGCAGGTTTGGGTATCATCCTTTGTCAGTACTTAATTAATCCTCCTGTTATTTGTACACCCTTGTTTTGTGCATGCTCTTTACCACTGAATGATGTCAATCTATAATACATAAAGTGCTTGGAATAAATAGTGCATTTAGTTCGGGAATATTTTCATTTGCGGATAAATATGTGCTCGCTAGATCACCAGAATAATCCTTTAAGAGCCATAATACGTTCACAAACAAAGACTGTTAGTACTGCAGTCATATAAGACAAAAAGGATGTTGATCTGCTTTAAACATCACACGATAGATGTCTGTAAGTGATTATTTTTGTTTGTCCTCCAATCCTGATCAGCAATAGCATTTATTGTGCAACAGTTAGTAACAAAAATTACGATTTTATGAGGAAAAAAGTAAGCAAGTGTATCAGACAGCTTACATGAATCCAAATTGGGCACACTGCAAATTCTATATTTAGTTGACATTTCTGTATCTTTTTCACATCATAAGGGTTAGGCAGTCAGGATTAGGTCAAGTGTCCAGGCAGACAAGCTAGTCATTCAACCATGCCATGACCCAGGTGACAGAGCTGTCTGGTCAGAGCTCATTAGGTTGAAGGTTTGTTATTCAGTTAGATTTCCTCTCATGGCTTTTATGAAAGGAAAGGTTTGCTCAGATGAATGCATTTTCAATTTAATTCTCTCTTTGTATTTTATTCATAGCAGGCAGTAAAATATTTGTTATGACCAAAATGTTTTCACCCGAACTGCCCGTGGCTAAAATCTCCCAACCATACATCCAAGAATCTATTAAACCCATCCATCCAATTGTGTATCCCCCTTTTATACCGCTCTTTCCCCTTACTACACATCCAGCCAGCTATAGCTAGCCATCTGTTATTTTCTCAACTTTCCTCCTTACTCTCCTTCTATTTCAACCTCTCTCATCTGTTATCTCTCTGGCTTGCTTTCTCTCTCTCTCCCAAAGCCCATCCATGAACTCACCGCTCCAGTGAGCAGTGAACCTTTTTCCCAGACATCCTGATGGAGAGACCTTGGCAGAAGACTTTATGTAAGCAGTTCATTAGCTTCTCGGCTCTGGACCCCCACACTCACATGATAATCAGAGTGGCCGCCATGGTGAGAAATTACCCAGAAAAGTATCAATTTGACAAACGGAGTGAAAACACTCCAGCCGGAAATGCTATGAAACTGTGACCTCGGTCTCTGTGCTCTGCAGGAGTGGAGGCTTTGTGGGGCAGAAAAGGCAAGTCTGTTGATTGAAATGACGCAGTAAAAGGGTTTTTATATGACTGTTTTTTTTAACTGGCACAAGAGACACCTCTTAAACTTGAGTTTGGGAAGCCAGTACTGGGTTATGATATGGTTTGATTTCACAACAGAGTGCTGTTACTATACCTCACCTTGAAATAGTGAGCAATATAGCAGTTGTTTTGACTAGAGCGTTTGGCACTGCAATTAGCTGTGTTACAGGAATGATTATCGAGTCAGGGTGCAATTCATGTGGGAGTATTTGCCGGAAGATGCTCCATATTTATATTGTAAATTAATAGGTTTGGTATTGGAGAAATCTCAGGTATGACTGGTGTCCAACAGAGGAAAGATAAAGGCTCCAGGCTAAATTAAAAGTTGTTCAGTAATCTTTTGTAGGAACTGCTAACAGGCATGCACTGGTACAGGTCCCAGAAAACAAAGATTATTCTGCAAATATCAAAAACACTAGTTTATAAGTCTTGAAACTCCACTAGTCACTGACCTGTCGGTTAGAGAAGACAATTTTGCATGAGTCACACGCTCACCAGCTCTACCGGTACACTTGTTTTTTTTTTGCACAGCTGATTTGGATTTTTGACCAAAGTGACACATGAGTGTAAACTTTGTTCAGCTAGCAGAGAAAGGTGGGACGCTCTTGACTCTGCTGAGATCCAAAATATAAGTTAAAGAAAAATAGATTCAAATAACTGGTTATGTATTGTCTTTCTTAAAAAGGACACATCACTTCTTCTAAATGTATACTGTACAGACATGTTTTACTTTTATGACCAAACGGCGAAAACGACCTTGATCTGCCTTCAGTAAACATACAAAATCTAATACTTTTTTCTGACCTTTCCTCTAACCAAAAGTGAAGCGTTACTTGCTTATCATAAATAATAGTAGCCTATGCGTTCCGGGTAGGAATGTTTTCTTTTGCTTTTTTAATGTGCTTTGTGAATTCCTTCTTGAGAATAGGAATTCAGTGAATCTGCATAGAGCATGACGTTGCTGCTTGACTGAACAGATCCTGTATGAATATAACAACAGCAGCTGGTATGAGGTGTGGGACAACCAACTCAAAGTTAGCCGTGGAACAGATGGACCAGCTGGTCTCTTCTGGTGGGTTACCATGGTAATGTGGATTTGACCTTATTTGTGTGTAATAGTTCAACTGCCCCCGACCACTATTATAAAACTCCTTTATTGAATAATATAGGCATATCGGACCATACTTATATACACATACCTGTGTCACATGCATATATCCATTTAAAGACAGTGTTAAATTACCATTATCATCAAAAAACAAACACTTATCTATTTTTGCCCACACACATATGTACACACCTATTTCGGGCAGGATCAGACAGCCCCCGCTGTGCTGAGAGTCACTGTTGCCTCTTTCGTTCAACATGCTTTCTAAACCCAGGGGAGGTCCCTGTTGCTCATTAGCATAGGTTCTGTCCACAGCATGAGGCCTGTCATCAATCTCCTACTTAAGATATTCAAACTTGGAGCAAAAACAGAGGAGAAAAAAAAAACAGTCAAATGCCAGCTGGCAGAGTAGCTCTTTTGTATTCTTTGAATTCCCATCATTTAATTACAATTCAATATGTATGTTTAATGTGTGCTTTGTGCTTCATACAAGCCACAGAGTTTGTGGCTAAATGTAAGGAAAGTGATGAGCTGTTTGAAATGGAAAATTGATTACCTTTTTGCAGATGCCACGGTATATGACTAAAATGCATGCTGGTGCTTCATTCATATTCATATTCTGTATGCACATTAATAATTTCTGTGTTCTGTACAGCCTGTGATTTATTTTAGTAAAGTAAGTGTGTTCATATAAACTCTACTACAGGTACTGCTGTACAAGAAACCTTCAGCCATCTTAAATCTATATTGAATTTTACATCTTTATCTCCTCCTTTACTGGCTAACAAACTTGCTCCTCAGACTCTCATCCTGCATCTTTTATGACCCTTTCCAAATTGCCAAAAATATAAAATGCTAAATGCATTGATCTCAATAAGGAGTTCTTACTTCCATGAAGGCAGGTTTCCCTGCCAATAGAACAGTTTTCCCTCCTGAGTGCATGGTGCCAGGAAGCCCAGTTGATGTATTGAGATCCTATAATGCAAAATCATGGTACCTAATATATTGTTGGAGGCTATAAATTACCTATAATGTTGTTGTTGTTTTACTGTAAGTGCTGGCTATGTTAAAGGATGTGCATATGTCTTCTTATTTTCCAATAGTTTTTTTTTTTAAAGCAATGCTATGTATGTACAAATGGGAAACAAAATTAAAGACAACATGCAAACCACGCTAATAGTTTACATTTTGATATGTTACAGACGTTACAGTATGTTTCTTCATTTATGTTATGTGGATTAATGGCTGGTTGCATCCACAGTACAGTACAGTATAATCTAGATGTTGAGGTCACACCAAGCTGCTTAATAGCACTGGTTCCTCTGCAAGTACAGATCGCTAAACCCATCACCCTCCTCCTCTCTCTCTCTCTCTCTCTCTCTCTCTCTCTCTCTCTCTCTCTCTCTCTCTCTCTCTCTCTCTCTCTGTAATCCTCAGAATGAATGCATTTTGACAAAACTGCAGTGTCAGGAATAACACTACACTTCACAGTGAATGAATGTGAGATTTAGGTGTACCAGTTTGTGGACAGGGGCGGAGTTAAATCACATATTAGTCAAAAGCTGAGAAACCAGCATTACTGTTAGGATGTGTAGTGACTTTCTCAATAGAATTTGAATAATATTCAGCCATTTTCGCGTTTGGGTGAATAAATGCAATGCAGTGGACAAATGTACACCATAATGCCAATATAGTATCAATGTTCAGCTTGTATGATTGATTTCTGAAAGGGACTCATTGTAGGCCAGTTTGTGCAGTACAGTAATGGATTGCTTTTTATTGTAAGATTCATTTGTTTAGCAACAAAGAGTAAAGGCATGTTGATGTCAGTCAGATTGTTACCAGGCTTTATGATTATTATTTATTTTAAATATGACTGTAATATAAAGCTTCGTCTTTGATTGGTGACACCAAAATGGCCACAATACTACAGTTACACTTGATTAAATAAATGAAAATAAACGTCTGATGTCAATACCGCCAATAGTGCTACAGTCCGTGATGATCAATACAGTCAAGGAGTGTTAAATGGTGCTATCCTCAGTTCCTCTGTGATTTTCCGCATTGAAAGGCTGAAAAAGAAAGGTCAGCCATCAATGCTATTTTGCGCGAGACACATCATCAATATAAATCATAAAGCTACTCAAAACACTCCCCCTTGTCCCCTCCTTCTATCCATGTTCACTCGTACTGTATGTACTCAAAGTGACAGGCTCTTTGTTTAACATATACTGTATATGCAGGATCAGTGGGAAGCCTTTAGAGTGCCATCAGCTTTTCCTTCATTTTCTTTTCAGAATGTTTGCAGTGGCATAGATAAACAACAGAGCTAACGTTTCCCGAGGGGGTTAAATAAGTGGAGTTAGTTAGCTCCAGTTTGTCAAATCCCTGCAATGGTAGACACATTTGATACATTTCTCATCCTCACTACGTCATGCCGCTGGACAGTTTTTGAGTTGTGGTGGGTGGCACCATGCTGTCATTTCAAGGTTCAATTCACAATGAACAGCATCATGACGCATCTTCAGTGTGATGTTTACCGTTCATTTTGTTGTCTCACAAATGCAAGTGTGTCAGAGTCAATTCAAAGCAAACGTTTCATTTTTAAAGAGTCATACATTTTACATCTGCATATTTTCCAGTTTGCAAACTGCACTGTATTTAATATTTTATTTCCAGGCATGTTGTGTAGATAGAATAAATATATGAGATGTTTCACAGTTTTGTTATTTTGTCTCTCATGCAGTCTAACAAACAAACACAGCATCTGTAAAGCCTTGATTAAATAAGGTGATTCTGATAACAATTCAGTTGGCTCGTCGCCCAGCCCACAGAATTGCATCTATTAATTTCTCCTCACCGGTCAGACAAATGCAGCAACTCCATGATTAAAGTGTAGCTTTCAACTCAGATACATTTGTTACACTTTGTAACCAAATGTAATTTTGTAACCCTGGCATACACCAAGCTATTTGTAAGACTTTCAATTAATTAATTACTTGTTTGATATTTGTGACAGAGATATTTTTGTCTCAGAGAGAATTAAATTAAGACTTTTTCTCATCTTCTCTGTGACAATACAGCATGAAAAAGAAACATTATAACTAGTCTTAGTTTGGCATATAGTTAGAGTTATTTTTAGAGTCTGGAAAATATGGCTCGGTCATGAGTTGCAGGAAAAGAGAAAAGTGTTCAGAGGAGAAATTTGTTGGAGGAGAAAACAAAACCGGTGCAGAAGCTGAGATGTGACCTTTAACCTGCCAGCGTGGGAGACCCCGCCGCTGGTACCCTGCCATCTTTCTCTGCAAACTTTGACTTACCTCACGCAATATGAAAAACTTGGTTGCTATGGTATCAAGAGGAATTTAAATGATATGCTGTTGCTATATGAAGAGATTTCACGCAGACAAGTTCAGAGCTTGCAGCAGATGCAGCATGTTCCTGTCTAATGGAAATGAACTGTTATATTTACTTGAAAAATATTGAGTTAAGTTTTTCGTTATTCAATTAATATATAATAATATTTTGTTAAGAACTTGACTTCCATACCAACATGGGTGGTATAAATGGCAGTAGAAAATGCACAACCTTTGGAACCAAAACGATACATTCATTTTGGATTCCCTGGGTATTTGCATTAAAAGAAAACAAGCATTTAAACATTTCGTGATACGCTGACTCTTTTTTGAAGTATTTAGATCCAAATTTGAGGAAATAAAGCTTCAGGTTGTGTGACAACCTTCCAAAAAATATGGGAAAATGTTCTCATTATAATCCTTTCGGATTTTGATCTTACATTAAAATTCTCATTGATGCTCCTCATCTGCCAAGTGTGGTGTTTCCGCTCCGAGAGCGTATGGAGTATATCGAAGGAGGTCGTTCGTCACTGATTCTGCGGTTATTTTTAACCATCCCCTGTGTGCAGTTCTAATCAGAACAGGATGTTCCTCATCAAATTAACCAGGAATATATTTTCATAAAATGAGACTGGGTCTGCATGTATACCTTACCATGAAGTAGCAGACTAAAGTCAATTACACAGGAGGATTTCTGGGGCTAAATGCAGAGTTGGGTATCGCAAATATTCTACTAAAAACTCAGAACCAGAGGAGGTGAAGCTTATTAGTCACCTTGTAATGAGGCAATAACCCACTGACACAGTCATAATAGATATAAATGAAAAGTCTAGCACTGTTGTTTTTTCTCCTTTTATTATACTTTTTTTGGAGACCAAAACAAAACTATGAAAATGAATCTCCCACTTTTGTTAAATGGACCTTTAAGTTAACATCTAAGTGTTAAGTTTACCAGCATATTGTATCAGTTACCTTTTTTTATTATAACTGTGACAACACTGTTTGGTTGTAGATGTAAACCCATTCATGGGAATAATACATTTATGAAAAAGCAGTTACATAGTGAAAAGATATATCCTATAACCTGTGCATTTTAGGTCTGTAGTATTTGATACAGTTATGGCCCAGGTTTGCCCATCATCTTTCTATATTCTACAACTACAGGTCATCACATTAAGCACATTTCCTCCTGCTTGCTTACAAGTGGAGTTTCCTCTCGCAGTACCTTAAGATCAGTGAAATTGTCATGTTTGGTTAAGAAAACAGGTAAAATAGCTATGACACATCAATTAGGTTGTGAAGAGCAAACTCTCCCTGTTTATAATGATTTTGCAACAAGTTGACAGATAAAAAGTCACTCCAGCTGTGAGGAGCCTCTTCAGAGCTCATTTACATTTCAAACAGGGACACATTGCATAAGGAGTTTCTTCTTGGGTCGATTAAAGATAGACTGAATAAGGAGCCTCACTCTTCGAAGCACTTCAGGCCAATAATGCTCCATATATTCAACAGCTGAAATATAGTATGCTCGGTGGTAGTTCTATTCAAAATTCTCCACATCGAATGAAACCTCCTAAGCATTGTTTCATGTAGCGTACTGCCACTAAGCAGCAAAAAGAATTGGAGATCTGTGTGCATGACACCACATTACATTCTTCAGAGGAAAAGGAGATGGAACGAAAGCCAGTGTTTCCGTGGCTCTTTCACACACAGAGAAAGAGAGAGCCTCAGTATGTTTCCCATCTGTGTGACACTCCGTTCCGGGTTATTGGCTGGTTTGCGCCGCTGTGTTTCTCCTCAAGCACCAGCTTGGCATGTCAGGCACGAGAGAGTTCTGCTTGTGTACCCCTTTTATTAATTCATCTTTTACCCGGATCTCCTATCCTCATCTCTCTATCTACTTATTGTATCGCACTCCTTCTGTTTCTATCCGCTAACACAGTTTATTCTTGACTAACCTCTCACCTCTCAGATTTGCATCTTTCCTCTCTGCCCCCTCCCTTTCTCCTGCCTTCTGTCTCTCGTTCTTCTTCTCTCCTGGGTTGACAGTGTGGAAAGTTGATGAATCAGACTGCATGTGACAGTCTGGCATTTGAGTGATTCTGATGTGGTTAATATGGTGCCTGCTGACAGCGCTGTGGAAATCGTTCACAGTGGAGGAGCACTGAGACACAGCTACACTATGGCCTAGCTGCCCTCACTCACTCTGCTGCTCGAATGTCTGCGTAGGGGGAGCATGTGTTTACTTCTGCATGTGTGAGTGTATGGACACATTTTCCTTGTGGTCAAAGGTCAACAGAATAAACGTCCGCTCTTTTTCTCTGCCCACACACATCATCCTTTCTCTAACAGCTATTCCTCCAAGAGTGCAGGAGGCGGAAAACCAATGAGCTTCACTGGATGAATTAAAGTGATACTCACATTCACCCGTCATAGCATTGGGCTTACAGGAAACAAAAGTATGTACTCACAAAATTCATGTCTTAGAATGGCTTACTGTGAATAAGATCATTTTCCAAAAAGGTGGGTAACTGTTTTTCCCACAGCATTTTTTTTACAGTTATTGATAGCTTGATAAATTAGAAATTTCGCAAATATGTAAATGTTATTCAATGCTTTGGCATTTATTTTTAAGATTAGAGATTATTTAAATGTAGTTGCTCAGGGTTTTCCGCCTAAAGATTTGCTTTAAGACCATATTACATATATTAAATACACACATCATTAAAATGAATCCTAGATGCTTAGTATATTTCTTCTTAAATGCAAAGGAAATCTCAATTCACTTTCAGGCCAAAGATCAAGCAATATCCAGCAATTTCTCTCTTTTATTTTTGTAATGTATTTTTTAGGCATTTGTATGCCTTTGTTATAGATTTGACAGTGACAATTATGGGGGAGGAATAGTGGATTCCAAGAAGCAAAGGTCAACGGCTGAATGGGGGTTTGTGGCTCCTGCTTGGCAATTTAAACCTCTATAGGCTACCAGCTACCCATTCGGTTGAATTGAATTCCAAATCTTACAAACATGTTCCTGATACATTCTTGAGCTGTGTAACCTTTTTAATATTGTTTTTCTTTTTTCTCTCCATTTTTGCATTATGGTTGTATCAGAATTCAGTGATTCTGTACATATTTGTGCATGCATGAGCATCTGTGTTGCATTGAAACATATGCACACACACCAAGATATCACTACATGTCAGTCTTGGTGTGTGTGTGTGTGTGTGTGTGTGGGGTTATTGTGAGCACTCAAACTGTGATTTTGTCTGTGCGTGTGTAAAAAACATATGGTGAGTCAGTGTGTAGGAGTAGAGCGCCAGTGTGTCTGTGGGAGGAGGAAGACGGGATAGGTGGTGATGGAGAGGAGAGAGGATTCAGGTTGTGCACCAATAGGTGGCACTCTACCCTTTTGTGATTGGCTACGGTGACTTAGACCGAGACAGGTCTGAGAGCTCATGCTTTTGTATTGGAAAGGAACAGCAAATTGGACGATAAAACTTCCCTTTTTTTGTCGTAGGCCCCAGGTTTGTCCTTCCTGCTGCTCTTAGTGTGTAGAGGAAGGAAAGTAGAGTGAGAGGAGTGTGATGTGTGTGTGGTTGTGGGTGCATTTACACCACTTTGGAGAGTTAACACTGCAAGGGCTCGAGGCTCTCTTTGCTTAAGGGGCTAAATGCGTACCTTTTACGTGTGCCATTTGATGTTTTAAGTATAAAAAAAGGAAAAAAAACAAATAACTACAGCTGTAACAACTGTAGTTTGTAAGGTTGAAATGCACTGCAAGTAACTGTGTAACTGTTAACAAATAGCTGCTTTAACAGGGTTGTGTGTGCAATGCAGTCTCACTGAATGATAACAAACACTTAGTATCATAAGCTGTAGTTAACTGTTGTTACCCACTCACTATTAGAACATATTTAAACTGTATTATATAAATATGTGAGTCACCTACTAAAACCACATCCCTACAGTTCTGTCACGTCATTCCATATAACATCATTACAATACAATCATTGGAAGCAGTAAAATAATCACATGTAGTTTCCAGTTGCATTCATGTGTGAAATAGGAATCATTGCTCTTATACTGGGTGATTCACAGTAACAAATATAACTGGTCAGATTAACCATTGTGATTCTCTGCATGAGGCTGGACTGTAAACATTACCCAGAGATGTGATTAAAGGCATCTGTTTTGATAAAAATAGTTCCTTAAATAACATGTCATATGAAGAATAGTGTCGCAATAATGAAAAGAAAATGTCTTGCTAAAAAAGAGCAACAGCATCTTCAGTCATACAACAAATAATGTATATTCAAAATTGCACAGTGAGCAGAGCCTCAATGGGTAAAAGATACTCTTTAAAAATAATGTCTTTCACTGCACAGTTGCAGTTTTATAAAAGAGTGTAAGAGAGAAATAAATATATATGTACACAATCTGGCTTTATTGAACATAGTAATATACAATCTTCTGGGAAAGTATGTAGGAGTTTATTTATTAACAGGGGTCTAGAGACCTGAATATGCAAATATTATGTTAAAATGCAATAAAAACAGGCCTTCCTGATGACAATGAACACTAATGGGGAGCAATGTGTACAGGGAACAAAAGGGGATGAACTAAACAGCTTTAAATACAAAAGTTTGTGGTCTGTCATTCAAACCAGTACAAATAGTTGATGCAGTGCGTGTGGTCATCAAGCAGGGTCATACAGTTTGCATACAAATATAGACCTACAGAAATAATAATATATATTCACAAAATATACACATAAAATAACAATGTAAAGCATTCATTGTCTTCTAAATTGTGTCAACAATTTCTAGGCAAGTGTACAGATAAAAAAACAAATAGATAAATGCTGTCTAAATGAAAGAACCAAATGAAGCCCATGCCTGTGGAATGAAACATAATGTATAACGGGCAGTTCAGGGCCCCCATCACCATGGCAATATAATTCTATATTCTATGTAGCTTCTACATAACCTTCTACATTCAACAACTCTAACACATGTAAAGAGTTGGTGGTCATGCAATTGTGCTGGTTAGATGGAGCTGAGTAGCTGGGCTGGGGTCAGAAATCAGAATATTCAGGTCCCTGATAAAAGCAAACAAGCTCAATCATATAAAAAAAAAAACACTCACACACTCTTTTGCACACACATCCACACACAGCCTCTCACTGCAGCTTATTTCTGTTTGACTTTTCCACTAAAGTTTATATTGTGAGCAACACACTGAGTCCTCACTGGTGGGGGGTCATCGATGTTCTGAGGCTCCAGTGGGGTTAAGCCAGCAGTTGTGTAGCAGTCCGAGTTCACAGGCAGTCAGTAGCCTGACATACAGGGCAATGGGGGCTGAAATGCCCTGTCTCATCAGCCTCTGCCTCAAAGATAGAGGGGAGGACGGTGATGAATGAAGTAAAGAAAGAGGGAGGATACAAAAACAGTTCATACAGCCTGACATCATTGTCATTCTTATCCTTTGGTGTGCATGTGGAAGAGAAGGAGAACATGCAACCGCAGACCTTAAAATGAATCAATCATTGGCACTCCATGATTGACACCAGGCCATGGGTAGACGTCTTTTCAATACCAACTGAGCAAAGATTTAAAGTACACCCATGAGGCAGTCTTATAACATCAGTTTTTCATGCCGGGTTTGCCTTTTTATGTGTTAGTAGCCTGACCCTTAACCGACTTCAGCTATACTATAGTTGCAATGCACAGATATCGTAGGAAGTAACACTTTAAATATCCATGGAATAGGATTGTAATTCCGGGATTTGGCAGAAATGTCTATTCTGGCAATAGAGTTGCTGAAATATTCATGAAATATTCAACGATATGGTATTAAGCAATGGATCCCCTGTTGGGGCCCAAGCCATCTATATTACATTTTATATAACATTGCATATTTGAATTCTATAAAAACATGTTTATGTTAATGATGCTTTAATCATGCATGTTCATTTATTTGATCAGTATTGTTAAAATGAGTTATACCATGCTGGTCTGTTCACAAATGGAAGGGCTCATAACAGATATACATAATTACAACAAATTCAACAAAGTGGAATGAAAACAAACCCAACACAATATTAAAGAACATGGAACTCATGTTGCTTCTTGTTCAATTACTTGTATATATAGGGCATTATGCACACGACTGTATTAGAAGACAGGGTTAATATACACAAATTGTTCTGTCTTTTATTATAAAGTTCATGTGTGAATTTACAATTTTCAAAATACACATCCACTGAACAAACTAAAGTAGCTGTACCGTTTTTCAAGACTACTTTGGTCTTTTTCCTTTTGGCACCATGTGCAGGTTTTCTATTCCAATCGGTTCCATTGTAAATAAGAGACACCTTTTTAATAAGAACATCCTCTTGGATGATGGATGTTATGAGGAAGCAAACACACATGGGCTTATATGTAGACACCACATGGGTTTAACATGTCACCATTTCTCCTTAATTGGAAACTTTGCGTAATGAAATGCAAATCCACACAGATTATTAGGAATATGTTTTGGCATGTTGTATAATTGATGATGACAGGTTTAGGTTTCTATTTTTGCCGGTTCTTTAAATGGAAACGATCCCAGAGCTGTCATCAAGAAATAATTGGCAACTAGAAGAAACCTTTTTACTTCAATTAACAACACTACAATAAATGTCAACAATAAATATGAAAAGGATTACAATGTTAGCGTATGAAGGCTTGAATCTTCTCTTGGGTAAGATTGGCTGTTGCCAGGATACAGATTACAGGTTTCTGGATGAAATGCTATTTCTGCAGTAGTGGGTTCACTGTGTGTTATATTTTCTTCACTATTTCCATCCGTTGTTTACATTCTCTGTTGCACTACATACATTTGGCAAACTTACATTTTGAAAATGTGTTTTAAGAACCATTTTTCACATCCTTTCTAGTGTTCCTAAAGTCAGTTACTGTGTGTTTCTGTAAAAGAAGACATTTGCGATACCAGATTGATTACAGTTTTGAGCTGAAACAAGCTATTCTATGAGAGTCATTTAATCATGCAGTGAGGTTTCAAAGTTTATTTCTGTCTATAGATAAACAGGTTGTAGTGTCAGCACTTCCTGAAAACTTTTACAGGTGCTGGACCAAAAAATCCAACTAGGCAAGAATAAGACAACGATCTGCACACTGTATTAAAAGGCTCCCAGAAATGTAATCTGACAATGCCTGAGAAAGATCTGTGTTATATTGAAACGTTGCACAATTAAGATGTGGGAGCTTTTTAATACAGTGTGCAGATCTTTTGTAAATTTCTGTCTAAAGGTAATTCAAGAGATGTATATCATTGTGGAACTCATGCAAAGGGAGTTAAGCGAGTGGTACATGTGCATGTTCAGTTGTTTATATTTTTTTCATTATACGTCACGTTTCACTGTCATTATTTGCAAGTGGCATTGTATATTCAACCAGGCCAATGTATTCGTGAAACACATCATAAATCCCCTTTGAAGATTTTGCCTCACATCCTTTGTACTCCCATCAGTGAAGGGAAATTAAGCCAATGAACCAAAAAATAGCGCTTGTTGTGGGGAATTGAAAGAAGAGCAGTGAGTTCAGTCAGTCACACTGGATCCGGTCAGGACAACGTGTTCACTCATTCCCTCTAGTGTGCTCTAAATATCATGGATAGGAATGTGTCATTTTAAACACACATGCAACATCACTATCATGTGTGGAACTGCATGCTTGTTGCAAGTATACATAAATAAAAACATACAACAAAGTAACGGATCTACCTCTGGTTCTACAGCCTAGTTAACTTGGCCATTGCAACTTGTCCCATCCACTCAGACAGGGGATACAGGATGGACACTGAAAAAGTGTCATACGTTTTTCTAAATATCGGGGTGAATAAATCATTAAAAGGTAAGGTCAGAGAGATGCAGTACCTGTTTGAAATCCAGAGCCTTGGGCCCATGCTCTGAGCTCCTGGGTCATGTTGGCAATAGGGGCTGGTAAATCTGCTCTCAAGACACTCACTTTCCACAAGAGTACTTAAGAAGAGATACAATGCACTGAGGTGGCATAAATGATTGCTTGGCAATGGTCTGTTATTTTTTTATTGTGTGTACATATGTGTGTTTTTCCGTTCAGGTGTATGAAAGTGTGCGCACATGTGATTTCCATAAAGACGAACTTGTGGCTTAAACGGTGTCCCTGTAAGACAGAGAGAAGAGAAAGATAGGTAGAATTAGTGTAAGAACGGCGACTGTGGAAAATGTTATCAGTTAAAGAGAGACATGGAGAGAAAGAGGGGGAGCCTGGTATGTTGAGTAAATAAAGGGTTATATTTTACCATATTCAAACATACAGATATATGCAAACACCTCCACACACACCTACTACATTTCACATGCGTCCACATCTGCCTGCATAACACACTTTTGTATGATGTAACAGCATGCTCCAGTTCAGTCTTGCTGTGAAGGTTGGCATCAGTTCCTGGCAGAATTTAAAATTTGAATTTATTCAGTCCCTCGCTGCCAATGTTGTTTACAAAGACCTTGTGAAACTCGTCTAGGAACCTGTGCCAGGTAGTTCGCACCTCCACCTCCTCCGCGTGATGTGTTAGAGCAGGACTCACTTTCGACAGCACTGAGAGCCACCTTCAGCCAGAGAAGCTTTAGGGAAACTGGCAGCAAAAAAATCCAACTTTATGTGTTGTTTAGTAATTAAGTAGGTTGTGAAGTTATGTTACGATTGACTAAGTGCTCTGTCCCTGTGCTTTAAAATTAAAAACATTGTTAATTTAATTTGCAAATTAAATATATTTCTAAATGTTTGCAGTATGTGTGTTTGTATGATTAGCTAAGACTGACTGTGTGCTGGTGTGAAAATGAGAGCTGAATAATAAGTAGCCTCACCATATGCATACAATGGCTACAAGTGTGAAAATATTGCAATATTTCATCACTAGATTTGTTTAGCACAAACTTTTGGATAAAAAAAAAAAGTTCAACACACATTTGTATGTTTATTCCATATGTTAATAAAAAGTCTCAGTTTAAAAACCAAGTGAGGGAAAATGTTCCGTGTTATTCGACATTATTTAACCTTTTGCCTGTACTTCTGAGTACTTGCATCTGACCACTGAGGGTAAAAAGGTATATCCTCTAACATTTCTGCCGTTACAATATCTAATAATGGATATATGTATGCGCTGTACTTTGTTGAGTTGTTTACTTACACCAGGGGTGTCCAAACTACGGCCTAGGGGCCAAATGCGGCCCGCGGCCCACTTTTAATTGGCCCTCAGCAAATGCTAAAAGTATAATGTCCACAGCTAAAACTTGTGCTTTTCCTATATTGTACTTCTTAAATATGTACAAATGATATATTACACAGTCTTCATGTGTTAATAAGACCAATTTTCAAATAAATTGAGTCAATTAAAGTTGAAAAATGTTTCAAACAAATCATAGTCCCAATAACTTATTTGCATAACAAACTTGAAATAGACCCTTTATATTTCCCCTTATTATCAGCAATCTGAGGCTCCTGTTTTAAGAAATGAGCTGCCAACTAAATAACTGAAACCCTACGGAGAGCTGAGATGTTTCTTAAAGCATATTCAAGTATAAAGAAAAATGTACCTAAATTTGATCAATTTTGCTAACTTGTAACTTAACTTATGACGCAACATACCTTTCTATCTTTTTCTGTATGTGGCCCTCAGGGAAACAAGTTTGGACACCCCTGACTTACACTATCCCAAATGTTGCCTTCTTCAAACCTAGACAAATCTGTAATTTTTTAATGGTTTGGTTTACCAGAGGCTGTCAATTGATCGAGAGACCCATAGCTGCAGTGCCTGTCAAACTGATTACACATTTTGAACAGCAACAATATTGTTCTCATCATCTGAAGTTTAATTTATATTACTGTATTATGAACTGAGTTAACATGTTGTTTCATGCAACCATAACATCATTTTAAAACACAAGCCAATCAAAACATTCAATAACCCCCTCCATTGTATGAATGTATAATTGTGTGCCTTGTATGCATTTGACAGTTTTTATTGTTGACAGGCTTTCCAATACCAGTCACTAATACTTGTATGCAAGAAAAAGGCACACCAGAGAGTAATAACCTATAATGTATCCAGTGTGACTTTAATGAGGGAGCAGTGTTCAGTGTCTGTCTCTAGGGAACACTGACAGGTCACAGAAGTGCTGACAGGCTCATATTGGTTCTTTGAGTAAGTGAACTTGTGACCTTTTGGTGAAGGGGACCATTTCTCTTTAAATGAGGCTGCCATGCCGCATTAACTGTATTTGCCAAAGGAGCCAGATGGTCAGTGTGCATATAAACTGTCAGTAAAGAAAACTGGTTGTGGAGACACATTGCACGGGATTGCTCTTTGCTCTGAAATGAATGCATGATTAATGCTGCGTAGATGAGGTGGAGGGACACCACTCTGCAGAGTCTGTTGGGCTGTCCTGTCTTATCAAAGCAGAAGCAGAATACAGGCAGGTCACCATGGGAGAGGGGGAGATTGGGGGAGGGGGCAGAGAGAGTGACACTGAGATTAAGTGGGAAACAGAGAAACCAATTGAGTGTGAGGGATAGAGAGAGAGAGAGCGAGAGAGAGCATAGATACTGTGTGTGAATGGAAATAAATCTTTTGCGATAACAACTTGTAAATGTTCACATTTCCACGCTTGAGTGGGCACATATCCATCCATCCATGTAAACAGGTAGATGTGTGAGAAATGCGTCCATGCAAACACACACACAAACAAGGTGTCACAGGCGGATGTAGCAATTCCCATGAGGCCGTCTCGAGAAATATGATAGATAGGGGATTGCTGTTTATATCGGTCTTCTTCGCTCCCTGTGTGAGTGGCCTCTGTAATTGAATGATCATTATACCAAAGTTATGGCTACGGCCCCGCAGTCGAAAATAGGAATTGAGTTGGAAACAGCATTTAGTGGTTTTGATTTATGAGCAACAATAGGGAAGTTGTTTTTCAAGCTTGGCACTCTGACGGGCAATAAAGAGGGGCAAGGCTTATCGCCTGCTGTAACCACTCTGACACACATACACCAGTGCGCCAGTCAGCCTGCAACCAGTCAGTCAACCAGCTGGGGCACTCCATGGAAGGAAGTGTTTTCAGCAAATTTGCTTCCTTCATGTGCCGCCCTGAATAGTGCTATTCATTAAGATAGCCTCCAGTCGGTAGGCACTGCTGCCATGGCACATTTATACACTTGTTTGCTTGTATCCTCACAGAAGTAGACACACGCACACACATCCACCTGCACACACACACTTGCACTAACAGATCCGCTTTTCTTCTGGTCCAGCTCATCTTTGCAGGAGGGCTTTTTGTAATAAAAGCAGAGCTACAAAGAGAGAAAGGGGTCTGTGGCATGCACTGCTTTCAGTTGGGGCCACTGGAGCTGTATATTTATTCCTCTGGAGTGAAAAGGACTGCCTCCTTTCATTTAATGAATGTGATACTCGGATTAAGGTGGATATAACTCATAATTAATGGTTCACTAGTGTGGGTGGTGCTGCATAAAAATAGCTATGATATGTAAAGTGTTGATTATGAAAGTGTGAAGCATTGTACGGAGGACTGTGATGTAGCTGTGGCCTGACAGGAATGCTACTTTTGGTTACTTAAAAGCTCTGTGTAGATTCGCCGTTAAGCTCCATTGTTGTAATCTTATCTGTTGTAACCTACACCTAGTCACTTGAATTCATGTCCATTAGTCAATTCTATTTTTACTGAGTTATATGCAAATCTGGACAATCCATACTCCAGGCCAGAGGGCTTTTGTAATAATGCACTTAAAGATGTTTCTTACCACCATTATCACAGGCTCACCCAACTCCCTCACCCACGCGGATGACTGCTCTCTTATAAATACTGATCCTTCAGGAGTTATATTGATATTGAGATCAGATACTTTCTACAGTAAAAACATATATAATGCCTTCTGTAAGTTCTGCATGACTGGAAGAACGCTGGCTTGGATTGACATTATGCATCTATTTTGTAGAAAAAAAAGAAAGGAAAAAGTTGTACATCCTCATTCTATCAACTAGGACCTTGACTTTATTTTTGGTTGATGAAGTCATTTTGTAGGTTATAATGAACTCAACTTTGTATTGTACCTCTGCATTTGTGGCATGTGTGATACATTTTGTCCTTGCAAAAACATCTTGAATTTTTCTGTGGGAATGATGAAACCAGAATCAATGGCAGTGACAACCTGTGGTTGTTCTTGTTATTTGCATTGGCTGGTCAGCTATAGGTTCAGACACTGCTGGGGTTTGGAGTTTTTAGCCCTGGGGCTCTATGTTGAATCACCTCCTCGATCCTTTCATCACTTCCCCCACTCCCTGTAATTACTCAGAAATACACTTGAATGCATGAAAAATTCCTGTGTATTACACCCACATTGTTTTAGAAACGTACAAGCAAGCTATATGGCATGTGTTTTTCCTGATTTCTAATTCTCGTTGCTTCCCAGGGCCTGAAGGCCAGCACTCTGCATGCCTAGTTGAAGTTTGTCAGGATTGGCTTCTCGCTTACACTCCCTATCAATTAATAAAAACAGTTGAGACAGTATCACTAAGAGGGTTAGTCACACATAGCTATTGCAATGCCTGCCAACACTGTCATGTCATCTTACTTGTCACAGCTCAGGCCTTAGGGCTATTCCCTATTTAGAAACAGAACATCAGGAAATGAAAGGAGCTGAACCCACCGGTTCAAAAGCCCCTGAGTTAAGAGAGGTGGAATGCATTGATAGCGTGCACATAAATGCACAACCAGGCATATGCATCTGTTTAGAGCATATGGTTAAGACTAATCAACACTGAAAATTGCATATACACGTGGATCATAAACAGAGCTTTCTCCTTTAACGCGCATAACCCAAAGCACTCTGTCAAAGTGTCAAAACTTACAGGATGCAGAGAGGTGATGTATGAGAGCAACATCCCTTGATATTATCACTGCAGTGTGATTTAATCCGTTGACAGACATATTGCTTTGGCAATAGCAATGCCACGAAGAGTGCTGTGTGTATCTACAATCAGTTACAACTGTGAGTCATATTTATGTCTCAGTTTATCATATGCATTTGAAAGACACCACTTGTGAAAATGACATTAATGTGCCTGTGAGCCTTCACAATTCAGCCTGGCAATGACAGTAGCTTTATTGCATGTTTGCTGTTTTAAATTGCATTCTTTATATATCATGGTGAGACATAAACAGTGCATCAGATATCACATATATTACAGTATGTACTTAAATGGTTCAGCAGCAAACGTAGAATAGTGGTCAGGGTTAGGATTTTGTTAGCATTTTATTGTCAGTATCTAAACTCTTAACTAGCCTAGTAAACTAGTCTATGTCTGTCAAATTGCACCTTCAGGACAAACATTTCTACCATTCAGTCAGAGTGTTTTCTTGCCATGATTTGGGGCTATATTTCACTGTGCACAGAACACGCAGGCAGGGTATGTGTACTGCAGCCCGTTGGCACTGTACAGTGGTAGAAATGACAAATACATAGCCTGCCAGTTTGCCTGGATGTCTTGTATTGCAATTAGGACTTAGCTACTGTATCAAGCCTCTGACCAACTCTTAAACGCTGCTGATGCATTCGAAAAAGCCATATGGTGATTAATTAGAGCTGAATGTGTAGGAGCTTTGTGTGACTGCTTAATAAAATATGCACTACCAGGTGGTCAAACATACATACAAAAACATGAAAACAAACTGCAAACAGATACATACTGTACAACCACCAACAACTTGAATTAACCCAAGCAGTGTTTTCTCTTCCTGTATATTGCCATTTACAGGAATGTCCATCTTTTCAGTGTATGTCTTATTTTATCGGTGGCACTGCTGCAAATGGTCGACAATATACATCTAATGTAGTTTGGAAAACCATGGGTTAAAAAATACTCAGTATGCTGTGACTCTGCTGTGACAGACTTGCTATGCATCAGGTTAAAAGTAGTGATGGGCAAGTTACTTCCAAAATGTAATACGGTACATATTACTTATTACTGTCTTTTTAAAGTAATTAGTTACATTACATTATTACTGTCTCTGAAATGTAATGTGTTACACTACTTTTGCATTACTTTGAGTTACTTTCACCAAAAATAACCTGCAAAAGTATGGCTTTAAATGCTAAAATGTAGTTTATTGCAGCTCAATGATTAAAGCTATATATGGCAGTATACTGAAATTAAACTCATGCTTCATTTAAGTGGGCTAAATAATATTTGATACCGGTAACATTACGTCTCTGTTTGTTATTAATAACATGTTAGTGGAGCCTCTACACGGCCCAGTAACCTGCTGTATATGAACGAGTCTCTATTCAACGTTAGCTCACCTTGTCATTGGTGTGTTAACGGTGATTTGGCTGACAAGCTTTCTAAAAGCCGGCGATTCCACAGAGGACAGAGGCTGCAGATCTTCAACACTCCGCCACGAGTCTCTGAACTTCTCGGGGTTCAAGCAGCAGACCCAGAGAAAGTTACCTTCTGCTGCTTTGGCCTGCGCGCACTCCTGTCTTTTTCTTTTCTTTTATCCGTGCCTGCAGGTCTGCATTGTGAGCCTGCAGGTCTGCATTGTGAGCCTGCAGCAATGCAGCTCTCAATTGTGAATCTGTTTCTGCAGGCCTCATAACCAATAGTTAAAGGCTTACTGAGTTACTATTCTACCGGCACAATTATTTCTCTGGTGTCGGAATGTCTCGCAATATTTGTGATTTCTTAAAAACAAAACACCACATCATTTCGGCTTAAAAAGTGTTGTAACTGCGTTACTGAGAATTGTAACGGGTATTATATTACCCAAATTTCAGAAGTAATGCGTTATATTACTGCGTTACAGCAAAAAGTAATACATTGCTGTAACTCTGTTACTTTTGTAACGCGTTACTCCCAACATTGGTTTAAAGTTACAGGGACACCCAATTGTGTGTGAGAGTATCAGCTTAGAAAAAGTGTGCAGTGTTGGTCCAGTTCTAGGGCATTGTGGTTGCGTAGTGTAGTTTTGTGAGAGGCCTTATTGTCAAGGATAGTAGACATTATGCATTTGCCAACCATGTATAGCCTGGTCGATAGCCATTGCATGATATCTTGTACATTACGGTTTGCGAGAGTGTCAGACAGCATCATACTGGGGCACTTTAACATACACATTAGTATGGAACTTTTGAATATGTTTTGTAGCCTGGTTGAGATTGTGCTGGAAGCAAAGTATGTTCAGTTAAGAATTGGAATGTTTGAATTAACCATGCCATCTGTTCACCTTGACATCTCCATTGTGTCCTTAGTGAGATAGACGATCCAGTACACCAGATTAAAGGCGCCAAAGGAAAGAGGGAAGAGGATGCGGGAGTATTTGTCGATGATGCTGGTGCCGGTCAGAACGTTGTTGTCTGGTACAGCTGAACCCTGCTGCAGGAAGGCTTGGGCATTGACGGGTGGGTTGGGAAATGTTTTGGAAGGCCGTTCAAACAGAAGGGCAGAGTTCATCCTCTTCTTCAGCACATTGCTGGCATCCACCTTGGGGAGGCAAAAAAGAAATATAAAGAATCTGTTAGAGGAAATTGGCATTAAAAAGAATGTTTTGTGATTGAATATGTTGGTGTTCATAATGAAAGTGGTTGTTAACATTTTCCAGACAGTCAGAAAATCCTCATATGTTCTTAGAATATTAACACTGATTCTTCATGAAAAAGAACATCCCCTCATAATTGAATTTATATCAACACATTACAAAGAAAAAAAAAATCAAGCCTGATGTCAGTGCCATATTTGCTCAGCTTTGAGTTGATTATCACATGTGGGAAATGTGTGTTTCTGCAAGAAACTGTCTGGAATACCAATGAGTACCACAAGTAATTAAGCTTAACAAAGGAAATCAATGATGTTTGTTTTTGATTTCATGTGTTTTTAATCAACACATTCCATTAAGATTGTTACAGTTGTGGGAGGCAAACAAAACATCTTAAACAAAAGAGGCTCGATACATATTGACACATGGTTATCGCTATGCCTCGTCAAGTTTCAGTAAACCAGTGTGATCTCAGCACATGCTCCCTGATCCACTAGTTGTGAATCAGCTGCACAATGTGTATAGTCTCTGTAGGTAGAGACTGAAAGAGAGTCATCTTTTTTTGTCACTGCAAGAAAGAAATGAATGCTAGACTGCAGGTTGATTGATCAAACTATGTTCACACTTTTTTTATGTAAGTTTGGAAACACACCCAATATTAGTGTAGAGTTTAGTTGTTAGGTTTCAGAAAATGTATAGTTTACTGACTGCTCCAGCTTGGATGCAATGGGCAGTTTTCAGTTCTCAGTGGAGTATTTTTTTTTTCAGACTATAGTCTTGGAACAAAAACTGAACTTGTGAGATTGAGGCTGGATTTGTGCGGCTACAGGATTACATGCTCATACAGGTTGAGAAACTATCAGACGGTTACAATCCTCTGGCTGAAGGGAACACTTCCAAAACTCCATTCTGTCCAACTAAAAATAAAACTAGATTAGTTCTGCATTTTAACAACATTTCTGCGAACACGTTAGTTACACCCAGAAATAAATGTACAGTTTATTTAATGTTGGACTTCATTATCATAACCATGGAAACATGAGACAGAGGAAAACAACAGTGGAGGCCTATAAATAGAGGGTGCTGTATGTTGCTGAATTACACGACAACATTGTATCCTAAGAAATATAGCTACAAACATGTGCCAATTGACAGAACCAACAATTTACCAAATAGGACTATGAGTTATGAACATGTTTGACTTCCTATTAAACTAAATATCTATAAATGTTAGGTTTATAGATCAATGACTGATAGTAAAAGAAACCAATACATAGGACATATCCTCCCCCTTGGCAAATTGTGAAAGTCTTATCATGATATCACTGAAACACAATATCAATTGAGCTGTGAAATATTAATAGTGGTTGCCTAACTCTGACAAAACGAAAGAAATACTTAGAAAGAGAGTGACAGATATGGGATTAAAAGAATGATGCTACACAGAATTAAAAACATATTCAACTCTCTTCCGACTTCATTAGTGTGAGACTTTCCTCTAAGGAAGCAACATAATATTATCACCGTTTAATTATTGCCGTGAGTTGAAATACAATAGGTTGCAATGGAAGGTCCTCTGAGTAGAAGTAATACACAACAATAGATTGTGATGTGTAAAACCTTCAACAACAACATGACAGGGGGGAGGGGCTTTAGAGAGGGAGTTGGTCCAGCCAATCTAACAGCTGATCATCCAGACGTTAATCTTGCTCATCATTTAATTAAAACGTCTGCCCATAACTGTGAGTTATGTATGCCTCCTCGTGTTAAATTACTGCCCATTTGTGAGGGCAACAGATTTGAGTTCAAACAGGCATTTCAACTTGGAGGTCTATTTGCTTTCTAATGTCACAGGATGATGTCACAACATCCAACAACACAAGGCTGCAGATTTGAATGTTAACTCCCTATCAGTATAGTGGTTCCTTTTTAAAGTCAAAGATCAGGCATGAAAGGTCTCCTATTATGCAAAATGCACTTTTTGACATCTTGTATACATAAATATGTGTCCCCGATGTGTAAGGACATCCACAAAGTGTCAGAAAATACAGCTCTCTTTTCCTCTTTACCCACATCTCTAAAACCAGGGGTACAAACAAGCTGATGCAGATTTGCTTCAATTAGGATGTCATAACTGAAATGTGGGCTGGCTTTACATTGAACTCCTGGAAACGTCCCGCCCACGTGACACGTCCCAACCTGTCGTCCCCCATGTATGTTCGGGAGCTGAATCCCCTCGAGTAGGCAGCTCTGTGTGTCTGTGTATTCAGCAGGATGTCTGCAGGAGGGACTTAGAGTTGTTGTATATATAATACATATAATGTCTCTGTTCTAGTGGTAAACACTGAGAAGTGTTTCAGAAATAATGCTTGATGTGGTTTGGAACATAATATGGCGTTTAATCTCAGCAGCCTTTAGCTGAGTTTCTCCGTTACAAACTTCTCTCTTCAGACAGAGAGATGCATGCGCTCCAAAGGGGCGTGGCCAGCTTCAGCTCAGCAGAATCAGCACTTCAGAAACAGGGCTGAAATAGAGGGGTATGAGGCGTGGCTACAATGGATGATCTGTTTGGTATTTTGAGCAAAACACTTCAGAGACATGTTTTGTATAAATATTGCCTTACAATATATTGTTCAAATAAAGTATAATAGGAGACCTTTAACTACATGTTAGGAGTGTGGCCTGTGTGTGTGGCATACTATGCACAGCTGATCTGATACTCAAGCTATTTTTGATAATGACAACAGGCTGCCTTGGCTTCTTCCTGGTCAAATCCCAGAGGGATCAGCTCCTCTCCTCTTTATCCACTGCTCTAGATTTCAACAGACCCACTTTGACATGGGAGGATGGGCGCTGACTGATTGATGTATGGATGTTGTTTGGGTGTGGCTATTAATGTGCATGGGTGGGCGGTATCTCCATCTAAGTGTGTTTCATAGTGTTTGTGTAGGCGTGCATGTGACATAAGGTTACTCTAACTGTGCACTACCAATATGGCATGGGAGTAAGTGCATGTAGGTTCATCTATGCGGGTGTTGAGTGGGTGTGTGGATTATTTTACGATGGGGGAGATGTGTATGTTAATATATAAATGTATTTGAAATGAGTAAGTAAGTATCCTAGAAACAGCTATAGTGCTTTTTATACATTGTTTAGGTTTAGAAAGTAAGAGAATACAAATTGCTTTGGCTATATGGCTGAAAATACAAAATACAACGATTTAAAAAAAAATGTAAGTTGGTTGATCACCAACCAAAAAATGTAATCAAATTGTACATCTTTACAAGATCCTCTAACTATCATATTGCACTCCATCTACAGTGGAAAAATCACAGGATTGTTGAATGACATGCAGGAAAGACTACTTTGACTTCTGATTCTGAAAGAAATCATACTTTCTTGTTAGTAAAAAAAAAAAATCACACTCCAGATGTAATACTATAATACAAGCCCCTATAGCTTCTTATGTGACATGCTAAATATAGAGAGGATGTTGGAATGTAAATGCTGATTTTTCTAGATAATATTTGTGAGGTCCTGAAATTACATTTGAAGATGCTGGTTAGCGAGTAAAAAATGTATAAGGTTGTTGCAAGGAGGGTTATGTGACCAAGTCCCAGGATAATGGGTGCTCACGCTATGGTTGAGACTTACAAAACTTTGATGTGGTCCATCGATAGTGTATCTAAACTAGACATACACATATACAATTATTCCGATATATCAATTATTCATTTATATCATATATAGCAAGTATATCTGATCTACTGTCAAGTTGGTAGTGGGAGGCCTCAGGGGAAACATACAATGTTTCGTGAGAAACAGCCCAAGAAAACTCCCCTGGTATCTTTTGGTCCAGTACATGCCATCTTTTTTTGTCAAAATGTTGCCTATGACTAATCGAAAACGTAATCTGAAAATCAAATGGACCCGATTTAATCACTACGTCTCCTCGTCCCAGTAATGGTCACTGATTCATTGATTACTAGCACATGTGGCCTGGCCTATAAATAAAGGTCCCTTCTGTCTCTTTCTCTCTCCTTTTCTTCCTCCCACCAAATGTTTTATTTTCTGTTTATTTCCTTCACCACATACTGCACCACCTACTCACACATGCCACTGAAAGAGCAAGCAGCACACTTTACACAAACTGCAAACACCCCCTTTCCCTTTGTGTTTACGGTTATACATCCGAATCATTAAATTCAATATTTATCTTGTGTCACTATTAGGATTTCATTCCTGTTATACCCTTACCTGTCAGTCATAACTGGTCATAGTTTTAAAAAAAATCGTGACTGCAGGATGACTATTTCTATTCCCAATGATACACCATTGTGTTTTTTTCCTTTTCTCTGTGTAATGAAGAGTCTTTCCTCCTACATATTTTCTGAAAGCAGTCATTTTCCATGATGCATCCCTCCCACTCTCTTTTTTCTCTTAGTGTAACTCTTCCTCACATGCACACACAATGCAAAACAAAACCACACAGGCCCCCCCACATCCATCCAATCCTCCATCTTGGATGGACTGGGCCAGCTTTCTCAGCCCCCACTCCGCTTCATTGTGGTGGCTGCCCTCCTTCTTGTGAGCCTGCAGTGATCTGCTGGATATTCCCTTAATCTATGGCTCTTACATAATCTGCAGCAACATCGTTCACAGAGCCACTGGCTGTCTCCTCGTGTCACTCTGTGGTTATCACACAGTTACAAGGCAGAATAGAGGACAGGGAGAGAGGGATGGATGGGTGATAGATACATTTGATGGAGGGATGGATAAGACATGATCGTATAGAGTGATGAGGGAATTGTATAGATGTGGGTGCATCATTTGCTGCAGATTACGTGTGTGCATATATACGAGCCTTTGGTATATTGGTCTGAGTGTGTCCTGCAGATTATGTGTGGACCTGTGCTTGTGTGGTAATGTGAGGACAAGCGTGCATAAAGTGGAGATAACTGGGTTTCAGTGTGCATATTTGGACAGCACATACAAGGCAAAGAAGGTGAGAGAGGCTAAAGAGATGTGTGTGTGTGCATAAGAGAGGGAAAAAAGAAATGGATGGAGATATGGATGAGATGTAAGCGAGAGTATGACTTTCTTTGCTAGGAGGCAAAGGATGAACTTCAGATGGTCTATAGTGTGGATTGTTTATATTGCACATGCTGCATCTGTGACTGCAAATAAGCAAAAGTTTATACAGGAGAAGAAAGAGATATTATAGACTTAGGAGCAAATCAATAAGTGGAAAAGAAAACAAGACATATCTAAAAAGATTTTCAACCATCCACACCAGACAATACCAAGCAGAATTTCATACACCACTCCGGTTATTAGTGCAATGTTATATTATGTTTTAACCTTCACCACACCAACCAGTATAACCAATTGACTTTAGAGCACAACACTGAAGTATTGGAAGTACACCTGTGCACAAGATATGTTATCTAACCACTTGTTTGTATTATAATAACCAATTTCTACCATTCCTTATGCCAATAAAGAACATTGAACTTGACATTTTTACATTAAGGCAAAGACTTATTTAGACAGCAGAAAAGACAAAGCCAGGTACAGAAATAAAGAAAAGGTAAGCAAGATATAACAACTGAAAAGAAATAATGCAAAGATGAAAAGCATGATAAGTATAAAAGCACCAAATACAGATGAAAGTTACAGAAAGAATATAAATTATCTGACATTTTGGGTAACGATGTTATGACTAAACAGAATAACTGACAACTAATGCACAAGATATTTGAGTTTGTGCAAAGAGGAACAATTTTCAGCTAGTGAAACATGACCTTTCTAAAACTGTAAACAAATAAAGTTAGGCTCAAAGTCAGCCACAAGCAACTGATCCACTGATCAATGGAACTGTTCTCTATGAATTTGAGGGGGTAACATATTTTAATAAACAAAGCTACAGGTGATACCTAACCATTACAGTGGTATGTCATTGCTGTGTTACTGGAGTGTTTGTCATCATCAAAGTGACCTAAATTGAACTCTATATTCATTTTCTAATTAAGACATTTTGGCAAGTTTTTTTGGGAAACCTTACATGGACATACTGTAACCTGTGTACTGTAACCAACATTCAGCAAATGGACTCAAGTTCTGAGGACAGTAATATTATTTAGCACCTCAATTTGGATTTGCTAGAAAAAAAGACACAAGTGTGGTGGAGCGAGAGGTGGAGTGGTTTGATGAAGAGATGTAGAGGCATGTAATGAGGCCAAGTGAAGCCCTCTTCCTGTGAGTGCAGCATCAGCTCTAATCATCATTTATCATAGCAACTCTGTGCAACTTGTAAGGTCTGTATCTGTATACAGCATCAGTAATCCCACTGCTCTGTGTAACCTACATGTAAAGGTAAAAAAAGTAACACTTGAATCGGTGCCATCCTCTGACTGATAAACACATTACATGGAGCATGGATATTAGTAACATTTGCATTTTGTTGACAACAACATATAAGGTAAACCTGTAAGTTCACACAGGTTCGAGTAAGAACTGATTTTTCAAGGCATGTAAACAAAACAAGTATGAACAAAGGTGCAGACTTACTGAGGAAAGTTCTCCGTCATTCCCCGTAGCTGCGGTCTGTGTAGCTGCTGCAGCTGCTGCCTCCTGAGCCGCCACCTTCATGGCTGCTGCCTTCCTCAACTCTCGGTTAGCTTGCAGGGTGGAGAAGTAATTCACGGCTGCAAACTCAATCAGGGCGGAGAAGACAAAGGCAAAGCAGACGGCAATGAACCAATCCATGGCTGTGGCATAAGAGACTTTGGGGAGGGAGTGTCGAGCGCTGATACTGAGTGTTGTCATGGTCAGGACAGTGGTGATACCTGGAGACAGGGAGGAGACAGAAGTTAGGAATCTCACATGTTGGCTGACTATGGTACTGGGATACATTGGTTTGTCTTTAGTCATGTGTTTACTGCTTTGCTATACCTTGGCAGTAAGAAATGTAAAAAAAAAATTGAATCATCGGACATTTTGGGAAATAATCCTATTTGCTTTCTCTGTAAGGAGATAGATGATAATGCAACTCACATGTCGGCAAGAAAAGACAGGAGGCAGTAAGCCTTGTGTTGGACACAAACTGAAAGCACAGGGAAAAAGACTTGCCTTTCTCTTTCCAACTTTCAAAAATATGCTTGCTATACAAACTTCTGCAAAGTTCACAAATGAATAACTAAATAAGGTTTGTTGAATCTGCACACAAACACTAAGAAGTCACTTCGCTTATCCACTGTTCGCCCAAAAATAGTAACTTCAGCTTTATTGTATGCAAATTAGTACGCTTGTTTTTTCTTGTGTACAGTCTATATGCAACACTACAGATAACAGCCTCCTGGCTCTAGCTTCAAACATAGCACACAAACACTACAAAGGCTTTGATATATGCAACTCTTAGTCAATATGTGTTTTTTAAATGGCCCGATCAAACACTTGGGTACAGTGAAATCTTGTTTTTTGGGCCGGGCAGCTCTGCAACAAACAAATGCGATGTCACACTGCATACTGGAATTAAATGAATATCCACCATTCAGTTTAGTTTTAGTTGCTTTCAGATTATTTTTTGGTTTAAATCAATAGTCAATTCCACCAGGACTTCTCACCAACACTGTTTTATTATTTGAGTGGCAAACAGAGCAGCAGAGTTTCTTTGGAAAGATCCATTTTGACTCTCTTAGCAAAATATACCATCTGGCATTTAACATCTGTGATCCATTTAGCATTGCAGAGACGACAGTTGAAGCACTTGTGGCTTCGATGTTTATTCGACAATAATGGAAATTATTTAAAGTTACTTCCTAGCAATGTCTTAGCATGTACCGTGGCAAATCATAGGTGTTGATAAATGTAATTTAATACTGTAGTTAATAGATACATGTGCATGTGTTTAAATTAACTATTAAGATTATTGACATTTTAAACATATATGAATAAAAAATGTAATTAAAAGCAGTCACTTAATCAATGTTTAATCCCAGAGGAAGTCGAAATAAGTAGTTTTGTTTTAATTACATAACACAACATATGGGTAATTTCCTGAGCTTTTTATAGAAGTATAACATGGTAGTCATTACATGTAATATTATTACAGTGTGTTCACAATTGATTTTCCCAAGCATTATCTTTGACACAGTTCAGCACCTCTGTAAGATGGATAACACAAAATGTAAGGCCATGTAACATTTCAGGCAATCAGGCTTTGCTAAAAAGTTATCTCACCAGACGCTAATCTGTGAATAAGCAGACTAACCCATGCCCCGCACTATCACACCCAATAAGGGCAGCCAAATATCTGGAAACACTTTGGAGAAAACAATTAAAGAAGATGACCTAGACAGAAGCCACAAAGCATTTACTAGTATCTGTTTACAGGCATCTCATATTGAAAACTACGGTTTGATGATGGAACAACTTGAATAAATGGATAATGTGGGAGAGAGAAAAGAACATGGTTGTTTGATGTCTTTCTCAGGATTGCACTAGGCTTTCCAAGTCTGTCAAAAGTTTGTCTTAACTTCTAGCCATGGCCCAGATTGAAGTACAGACGGCAAAGATCACTTTGAGCACAGCCTCAAAGTATAGAATAAGAAAGAACACTGGTTACTCTGAGGCCATTCACAAATTCTCTTGATTACATAATATAACATACAAAGTATCCGTGGCAGGTGCATTTTAGAGGCTATTTTGTTAGTGTTAGACACAAAACAAAAATACAAACAGATATAAAATGTGATGTTGCCTATAAAAACACTACCAAGGGATTTCCTCCACAGACTCCAACCTTATTAAGTCAGATAAAGATGCTGACAATGAACATCTCTTTTAATGGCCCATTTACAAAGTACATATCTAATTCACTTTCATCAAGCTAAAGCAAGCAGGGAAAAGGGGCCATTGAACACTCCCTTCCATGCTTTTACCAAATGTGCAGTGTAGTTGTGCACATTTCATTAACAGCATAGGGACTTATGGGGGATTTAATGCACTTAATAATCTCTCAATGGCATTTTCTACACAACACTTTTGCAGTGAAAGCTAACAGCTCTATAATGCAACTTCCTCCTATAGCCAGCCAGCATTGACTGTCTGTAGCTCAAGCACAAGTTAAATGATTGCAAAGGGGAGGAGGGACATGGAAAGAAAGCCTGTCAGGGTAGGAGGGAGAGGATAGAGGAAGAAATAAAGAAAAAGTGTAGGAGGGTGGGGGATGACGTATAAAGACAGGATAGAAAGGAAGTGCTTGGGGCATTTATGTGCTTTTATATGAAAAAAGCAAGGTACAAATTAGGCCACACTCAATTAAGTCTGTGAGACTGGTGCTCAAGGGACTTTGAGCTCTTAGAGAGGTTGTTGACAATCCAGCACAGCACATACTATGTCTTAATGTACTGTCAGAGTGGAGCACATCCACGTAGCATTTTGTATCCTCTTTTTTACTTCCTCTCTTAAACCTTCTATCTCACATGCATCATCAACAACATTTATTTAACTTACTAATGGATTTGTTTAACATATATTTTATTGTGACTCCAAGAATCCACTTTTAATTTAGGAAACAGACTTTACCAAAGTTGGAAGATAAAGCGTGACCTATTATCATTAAAGAAAAACATCATATATTATTTTTTCTATACAACCTCTTCTACCCAGCATGCCCGGGGTCTGCCCAGAGCTCTTTTTTAACAGCATAGAATCCAGAGGATGAGCATATATGTTATCCTTTTTTATAGTGAGTGAAATGAAAACAGCAGGACGATTGAGGTTAATGAGTTGCCACAGATGTGCTTTCCGCATGGGGCCTCGACTTCCACACTAACACTAATGATTTGGATCTATTCTGAATAAATGTGCAGGCTCCGAGTGCTGGCTTTCTTCCAAAGACACGCACAAACTACACAAGCGTGATCTACAATGGCCAGAAGTGTTGCTCTGCTCAGCAACAGCTTGTTGGAAATGAGTGTAAGGGGAAATTACATTAAAAAGAAGAGGAACTTTTTCTAGTGTTTTTTTCTATTTGCTTTGCTGCTGTCTTTGTGTCCCTCTCATTCCTCCTAGTCTTACTTTCTCTGTCTCTCTTCAGTGTCTCTTACCCTCTCTGCTCCGGAGGCTAAAGCTTGCTGGCAACTGTAGCGTAATGTAATGTGACCAAGCGGAACCTGTGAGTGCTCGGAAAAAGGGTAGAGTAAAAATCCTCCCTCTCTCGTCCATTGCATGAAACATTTTAAAAATGACATTTAATAGAGACAGAGCTAACAAAGATACCAAAAACATACATACAACATACAAACATACTGTGGTAACTGTATATGTTTGTTCTCTTTTAGAAAGGTTGTTGAAGGATCACTGTGCAGAATAAAAAAATCTAAATGCAGTAAATATGGAAATGTACACTTGCTTAAAGTTTGCACAGCTAGACTCACTCCGGGGTCAATCAGTGGGTGGTGGGTCGATACATTTCCATTTGAGATTTAGATACTTGAAGAAAATAAAGTTGACTTTTGAGAGCTGAAAACTTAATAAAAAGACAACCTGAAATATTTCAATCTGTTTCTATAAGTCAATTTTTTGCCAGCAAAAATAAAAATGCTCTTGGATTTTCCAAATGCCAGCAGAAAAGCATTATGGGCATTTGATCTTTTTTATCATTTCCGTCTGCTTCTTTGACCCTTTTCCCCTTAAAATGTACACCAGGTTTCATTCAGAATATTTATTTGAAAGAAAACTTACCGAAAACAGTCCGAGCTGGAACTGATTCCTTATTAATCCAGAAAGACACTTGAGCCAGGATGACGGTCATAATACATGGAATGTAAGTCTGAATCAGGAAGAAGCCCATTTTCCTTTGCAGGTGGAAATGGACTGTCATGATGACATATTCACCTGAGAAAGAAAACAGCAAAGATGTTTGTGTTTGTGGTGACATATAACTCAAAGACACCAATCTTTATAGGATAAATTATAAAAAACATAATTTGATATCGACCCAGTGAAAACTTAAAGAAAGATTGTTAAAAAAAAGACCTTAGACCAATTTAAGAATCCGTCTCACCTGTGTTGGACTTTAGCCTCTCGCTTGACACTGTCTGACCGATGAGGTCGTACTGAAGCAGACTGGATGACTCCTGTGGCACTTCCACAGAGGACAGAGGGCCTTTCTTCCAAGTGTACACAATCTCAGTGATGGGGTAAGCATCTAGACAGGTCAATGAGGAACTTTGTTAAAACGTAGACATTCAACATTATACAAAATGATTTTAGGGTACAAAGTGACAAAACTGTATATTGCCTCCAAGCTTCTGGCTATCAAAACTGGCCTGATTGTTTGTATTCTCAAAAACAATAAATAAATTAGGATATAAATGAATAAACCTGAACACTTCCATATACAAAATGCCTGACCAAAATACTGAAACATTATTATTGAGCCAATGAAAGCAGCAATCAGTTGTGTTCTCGCTGATAGACTTGTTTTACATCCCCAAATGTACCATAAGAATCAGGATATTTCAAATGGAAATATTTTGATATATGCTGCCAGACAGTGAGTAACTTAGTGACCATTTGCGAGTGACCCCTTCTGTCATTCTAGTGAGGTTTGAAAAAAGAAAACCAACAACTCACAACTCCCAAACTTGAGCGGGCAGGCATGGCCGTCCATGGGGAAGTTCATCAGACGCATTGGACACTCTGCATTTATAGTTAATCTGTCAGAATAGAGAAGAGTTGGAACGAGTGTTTGATTCATATTTGATACAGTGTTACTTGCCAAGTAATGATCACTGTTTTAAGACAGAACCAGTCATTATGCTGCAGTATTTGATTTGAAGTGGGTGCATGATTTCATATCATGGCAATATATATTTTACTGGACATAAAACCTTGAACTGTACCTCTGCCGAAGGTTACTTATGACACAACTTAACCATACAGATTTAATAAAGTCCTTGTTATACATTCTTTAGTGTTTTAAAGTAAATTTGACCCACTTAATTATTACAATTATTTAAAGAAAATAGTTTTTTGTGCCATCAGTAACTCAACAGGGATATTTTCTCCATGCTACATCAGAACAAAGCTGGAGTCATGTTTGTTTGAATTGCTTTCAAGGCCTGTTTTCATAATCAGATGGCACATATCTGTTTTTTTTGGAATGGCACTCTTAATTTCTTTTCATGTGTGTGCATATTCTTGGATGCTTGTTTGTTTGATTAGCTTTCCAGGTCTGTGCTCTATTCCGGTCTTGGCTGGGTTTGGAGCTCACTGTCCAGCACTGTTACCTCATGGTGTAGAGGATAGTTCCGTTCTGCATGATGCGGAACAGCTTGTTGGGGGTGGTCATGTTGTGAGAGATCGACCTCTTGCCATTCCGGAAAAAAGTGTCCGGCGTCCAGATCTTGCTGACCATCAGGTTGTTGAGCCGCAGGATCTCAATGGGGCCCTCGAATTTCAGCCGTTCGTCGATCCATGTCTGACGGAAGAACACGTCCATGGTGTATTCCTGGATGGAGGTTGGAGTGTGGGTTAAGGATTTATTTACTACCACTGCTATTACTACCAATCATTCTGCTGATGCTGTTCTGCTCCTGCCGCTACTATCTCCACTACCCCCGGAAAGGATGGCAGATGGGTTTGTGAGCAATGGTTTTTGTTGGACCTGCTGGATGCAGTACTGGCAATGTAGTCAGTTGTTGTTGTTTTTTTTCATTTCTGGGCTATTCTACTATCGCTGCCAGCCAGTACTAATCAAATCAAAAACACAGATTCTCAACTATTTATACATTTTACAATCAAGACATTAATCGTTTGTTGAGTCTTTAAAGCAAGTTTAAATCCGATTTTCAGTCTTAGACATGTCCATTTGGGACACGGAAATATCGTCTTCTCAAGACAGCACTAGAATACATTACTTTATTAGCATATAAAAATCCTTCAAAACATTTAGCAACTCAAACAGATAATAGGACATGAAATGATTAACGTAATGGTCCCTTTGTTGGATTTTCTATGGACTGCCACGTATAAAGATGAAGTAAATATATCTATTAAGAGTGAGCAGGCTAGGATTCTTTTAGTTGAAAAGGATGGCCTTGCTGCCCTGAAGAGCCTCTCATATGAATCTCAATAGAACTGCAACCAGCATATCACATGGCAATTCAAGGGGGCTTTATATGCAGTGAAAGCCTAAAGCCTGAAAAGTGTAGAGCACTACATACATACAGCGCTTAGCCTATCCCATGACAGAAGTAGCTGACATATCCCGTCCCAACATCAGCCACATCTCTCTCTCTCTCTTGCTCTCAGACGGGTACGGGGGGGACGGGGGGGATTGTCAAACAGATTAAAATCCTAAGCTGCACTAATGACATCCTGCCCAACTGCTGGTATAATGAAGGCTAGGCTAGGAGAGCCATGATGAGATGCTATATGCACAGAGTTACTGGGAAAAATGTACATATTATTTTTAGTGTTCATACGTTGACATGGTCTTTGTTGTGTATGACAGCCATTGAATTGGCCTGTGCACCCTTTATCTGATTGTTTCAGTGGTAGTTAGTTTACATACCATCTCAACATCTGAAACCGGTCCAAAGCTGGTGACAAAAATGTCAGTTTTGACCTCTGTAACTGGACCTACAACAAAAGTATAAGTAGTTGCTTTGAAAAAGACACAAACAATAACTTTAGATCAGACATGTTCAGGTTTTTATACATACAATATAACGAAGTGAAATATTAAGCTATATTAACTGTGTAGTTGATGCATAAAGCAACATTGCCAGTGAAACTTACAAATAAAATGAAAATGGTTCTAAAAAAAAGTGTCAAATTCAGTTTCCAGTTATGTGACAATTTTTGTATTTGTTTGAAAGTTATATAAAATAAAATAAATTGCAAATGTAATGTGTAACCACTACAGTACAGCAGCTTAATACAAACAGGCACGTAACTACTGCAGTATAACTTTATATTTTAAGAAAAGGAACTTCGATTGAGTATTTTTTGACACAATATCGCTAAAAAAATCCAATATCACACGGTCATTAGCATACCTCCAAATCCGGGTCGCAGCCTGTTGTCATAGCCATCCAGTAATCTATCCAATATGCGCGTGATGTTATCCAAATATATACTGGTATCACCGGGCTGATTTCCCCAAACACTGCTCACACTGTAACTAAAGTACATATGCACTTATGAAACATAATTCCAACACATGATTAAACAGTTGAAAATACAGAGTTTCTCAAATGCACATTTATCCACTGTCTGTGGTTCCCGTGCGTAAAAGTCCGAACATGCAGAGAAAAGAGTTGCCATACTCACCAAGACAGAAATAAGCAAGTTAAAAGGAGAGCCATGCCTCGCAAACACCCCACAACTAGAAATCCCTGGTCAACTTTTAAAATCAGCATATTCCATCATTTAAAATCATGATTAAACGCGGGTCAGGTCTTCTTTTAGTTGTGAACCGTGCGAGGATATCGCGCCAATCCAGCACGACTTTCCCTCTAGTGCGGTTGCGCCCGCCTCAGAATCGTTCAGTTGGAAAAACCTGAAGAGTTTTTAAGAGAGTGAAGAGGATGGACGAGGGGGGCATTTATATCAACGGAACAATGCATTTTACAAGACATACACTGTTCTTAAGGGAAACTTAGATATCGTGAAAATGTTTCTGGTTGGTGGAGATAATGACGGATAGTGTGCCTGTGATTAAGGAGATTGTAGAGAAAATAGCGATGGAGAGAAAAAAGAGAGGGAGGGAGGGAGGGAAAGTACAGGAAGAGACCATGCACACATATATTGCTTTCATATCAATGAACAGTTTACCCAGTGACCTTTTTAGTGCAGTATCATTATCATTTTTAAATATAAATATGCGACTGTCTTCTCAACTTTTCTAACGTGTGTGTGTGTGTGTGTGTGTGTGTGTGTGTGTGTGTGTGTGTGTGTGTGTGTGTGTGTGTGTGTGTGTGTGTGTGTGTGTGTGTGTGTGTGTGTGTGTGTGTGTGTGTGTGTGTGTGTGTGTGTGTGTGTGTGTGTGTGTGTGTGTGTGTGTGTGTGTGGCCATGCCCATGCCCATGCCCATGCCCATGCCCATGCCCATGCCCAAAGACAACTGCTGATGAACTGTGATTCATATAGTGGTTGAGCAGAGTAGGTGGTAGATACATTTAGTGCAGCAGCACTATACGTGAGTATATCAGCTATCCCTACAACTCTGACGTGAGTTTATTCTTATACGCAAGTCCACAAGTGGTAGTCGTCAAATTTAAAATTGCCCCAGTGGTACATTCCATGTATTGATTTTTAGATCTTAGGGTTGGTGAAAATGTGAGCGTTAAAGCAAGTGCTGTGTGGGAGGAATCTTTTGACTGCACTACATTCTATGCTAATTATAACCCTTGGACTGAACATAACTGATCTTTAAAAAAAAAAATAATAATCCCAGTTTGGGATAAATAAATTATTTCTGGTTCTGATAAACCTAATAAATCCTTAAAATAATAAACAATTCCTTCAATAGAAAAAAGGATCCAATGTTTTCTTATGTTCCGACCAATGCCTTCCCCGCATTGTGTCTCTGTGGATCAACGAGCTGGAATTAATCATTTGAGCACAGCATTACTTCTTTATTATGAGTGGTATCATAGTCCTGTTATCAATAATTCATGTGAGCAGAGAAACATATAGGATATTCTTCTGACAGCAATAACATGTGGAGTCTGATTATGTAACATAATCCTTCAACTCTGGGCTCTTTGTACTGAAAACACAAGTTATATAATATAAACTCAAAATATGATTTAGATCATATACACACAACAATGAATCGCTCTCAGATCAAGCACATCCCGTGTTAGCCTTTTTAAAGATTAGACATTACTGGTTGAATGAATCCTCTTTTTTCTAAAGTGAAACCTTTGGTGAGTATGGGAAGATTTAGCTTTTATACTCATATTAAAGGTAGAAGGCTCAGTAGGATTTCAAGTTTACATTAGGTTACTGGAATTAGCTTTTCCATACATTACATTAAGCAGAGAGATACGTGTTTCTACAGATAAGCCACAGTGACACAGCTTCTTGTGGTTCAAGAGGTTGTTCGGTATTGTCGGTTTTTCAAAGACATATGTAACCTTGCTGGGTGTATTGGGGCTAAACCAAAAACATTTAGATGTATTTTTCCTTGTATCCTCCTCAACCCATCATCTAGAGAGTTGTAGCAATAGAATCAAAAGCATTATTAGGAGTAGAAAAAGCAGAATAGCATGAATGGTAAATATAGAATAAGCAAGGCCAAGTTGCGTTTCAGTTACTCAGTTGCCTTGCTGTAGACAAAGTAATCAGACCCTAATGCTTTGATCAACTTGATCTTATCCGTGAGGTCAGCTCATCTGACCAACCACAGCGCAATGCCCATGAAAGGCTTCTGACCTGATTCCTTCTGCTGCCACTAGATGAGGTTGTGGTTGAGCCTGGACAAGAGTGAACTTATAATTTTTTTTCATTCGTGCAAATTTGCTTAGCATGCTATGCAGTGGCTTCTAACATCACAGGCAAGCAGAGACCCATGTGTATACTGTACACATACACACTCACGTGACACAGACAAGACTCATTGCTCTTTAATCCACCTCTATAGCTAGCATTTTTGCAAATCATGTGGATACACCCAAGCGGTCATTTTTAATCTCTGCTTTTTAGGCATGCCACATATAACAATTGCATTCAGTGTTCACAAATAATTAGCACAAACATCAGTACAAACTAAAAGGGTTCTGCAACCATGCAATATTCTTTACATTAGAAATGATTGCTATGGCCTCAATCAGCCTAGTACGTGTGCAACAATGTGTATCCGTGCTGTGATTATTCTACTTATTGCTACATGCTTGATGGCTCGTTGATTGTCTGACTGGCTGGCTAAATTGTCTATTGATAGAAGGGTGTACTGAGACACTATATGCATTTCGTAAATGGCCGGAAGACTGCCTGACTTAGAGACAGCTATTAAAATGTAATGCCTGTCTTGCTGACTGGATCACTGTCTTCCTGGACATGAAGTCTTGGGGCAAGTGTGCTCTGTCAGGCAACCAGCCAGAAACATAAGTGCTTTAGAGTAGAGAAGCAGATGGTTAGACTGGATAAATTAGGAGCGGTATGAATGCAGATCATTATATGAAACAGATATTAATCCTCATAACTGAAAGTCAGTATAGCTTATAATAAACTCAGGTGAATCATTTGACAATCATCATTTCATAGCAAGCCTCTCTGACATCTCATTCTCCAACCCATAGGGCCAAAATTATACCTCTCTGTAATTGGTCATTAGTTTTTACAGCGTGTGTCAAGTGAACAATGTTCAATAGTACAAGATATTTTATGTAATAGAAAATATTTACACAAAATATAATCACAGATTCATACAATAAAAATAGGTGGGAATTAAGATGAAAAAGGTACAGTGATTTTGATGGATTGCAATTAGGTATGCTCCATTCCTTGAGAACAATACACCTCATTTACCAGGCTGGGTAGCAATTAAATTATGTCGGTTTAGGGAATACAATTACTTCGGCAAGATAAGGAGACATACTTATAAATCCGACATGTTTTGAAGGAGAACACAAAAGCCTTCAGTCAGAGTTTGTTAATTAGTTCATTATTCTACAAAAATAGGATTTAATTAAGCATTTCATGATATGTACTCTGTATTTGATTCCCCATAACACGCTGCGCGGTGCAGAGCTTGCATATTATTGCAAGTAACTTTTCAAAACTTGCTGACCTTTTAAAGGAAGAAGAACTCTCCCATGGCAAAACTTGAAAGGATTTTTGGCTAAGCTGTCTGTTCAGCGCTTGCTATTCAAGTCATTCAAATGTTGTACAAATGGATGACAAGGGAAGAACTCTTTTGCCAAAGATCTGAATATTTTAAATGCCTCATTGTACTTTCAGCACAACGGAGAGTTCAAACATCCAACTTACAGCATCATTGCTATAACTCTGAAGTACTACACACAATGACATTTCAAAGTCACTACTAAGGTACTAGTACTTAGTGGCACACAGTAACTCTTACACACAATGGCACTTCATTGCTTGTTTTTACCCCAAAAAGTGCATTGTCTAAACTCATTTCTGGCCACACCACACACAGTGCTTCTATAAATAAGCAATAGCTCCCACGTGAATGGACCCACTGTACTTCATGAGCCTCACCATGTGGTATCTATGGTAACCACTTACAGTAGAAGAAACCCAGCATGTGTGGCGAAATGTGTGTGTGCGGGGAGTTTATTTCTAGACTATTGAGAACTTCACATGTTCACACGAAAGAAAGATGAATAATTTCTGGTCATTGCTTCTAAAATTGGATTGAATGAGCGGTAGGGTCAGGGTAAAGTTCAATTTTGTCAATTCCGTCCATACTCCGTCCACAGGTTAAGGGTTATGACTTGATTTGGGGTGATTTTTGGGGTCATGGTTGGATAGTGGTTGAGGGCCTGGAAAAGTAAATGATGATGATTCAGAGTCCCACATAAACATATAGGTTAGAGGTTATGTTTTGAGCATGATATGAGGTTTTGTGGTCGTATAATGTGCAGTTTGTGATCGTAGCTTATTCCTCTTCAGTGAACACCTTCATTTAATTCAGTGGTTTGAAAACATTTGGACTCACTTCTGGTATAGCCTGTATCCCTCCCCCATAGCCACACTTCCACATCAGCTTAAAAAAAACCTCAGACATGATGTGCTGCACCACCTCCAGTGGATTTGACGCTGGGATTTATTTTTTTCATTGCAGTTTCCATGGCGACCAAGCCATATCATAGAAAGATAAAATAAATGTTGATTTTGAAAAAATAGTTCTCCTCACTGCCTCGGATGAACTTTCAACTGAGTGCAGCCAAAAGATTCCCAATGAACAGCTGCCAACAGCCCGCAGTACAGAGAGTGGAATTAAATGCAAAAAACACTGAATTCAATTCATGTAGTAAATTGCCTCAGGCTTTGTATTTCCTATTGAAATGTAAATGTTATGCACATGATAATTGATCTTTTCTCAAAATGGTAGAGTTTCAGAACAACACTTGGGGCACATCTTTCTTTAAATGCAATGTATGTGTGTGTGTATGTGTGTCTGTGTGTACATAAAACAGACGTGAATGAAAACGTAAATTGTATATGAAAAACATTTATATATATATATAAATATAAATGTTTTTTACCATCTCTATAATAACTGATTTTTGTCACTGCAAGAAAAAACTTGTTTCCTACCGCCTCAGTTGACCTGTAAACATCAGACAAAAAAGGAATGAACAAGAATTGGCAGAGAAACTTAAGCAGCATAAAACTCGGCCAACAGCCCCTTGTGAAATTCACAAAGAAGATAAAACCCAACTTTTCAAAAACAATGACAATGCACTTAAAGATTAAGTTTCATTGTTAAAGGTCATTTGCAATCTATACACGATTCGGTTTTAACTAAGGCGGGAAATAGATGTATTCTGCTGAGTGTTACTTTCACATACATTGTGTAGGTCACATGTTATACTTGCAACCTTTCAATACATGTTTGTACTGGTTTTAATTAGAAACCTTTTTGTAAGTATAGGTTACATTTACTCTGTTGGCTTTTTTCAAAACTGCAATCACATCAATACAATCTGTGCAGCAAGTAACTTTTGTTTGTGCTTAAGAAGGCCTTCACTTTAACAAAAAACATTTGATGTGTCAGTGTGTTAAAAAAGTAATTCATGATGACTCAATCCCTGCCACCAAAATTTCACATCCCTTCATAATTTCTAAAATCATGACAATTGAATACACAGAAAATTCTTCCCATATGAACATCCCAGCAATTGTTTATACACTAAACAATAAACCACCATGACATGCAGCAGGGAAGCCATACATCTTTTGAGGTAAATGATTTTTTTTCTATTATAACTTGTACTTTTATGACAAACACATATTTTATTTTTGAATCTGCGTTATGTTTGATGTGCATATCATATTCATTTTTCTGCAGATGTAAGAATAGATATTATAAGTATTCAGTCTCTATGGTTACCAGTGGTAGCTATGTAAAAATAATCAATGTCAAGTTAAAGTCTGCAAGTCTGCAGAGAATGTACTGGCTACTTTGCAAAACTGTGTTTTCAAACTGATTTGATCTGATTAAAATTGTCCTGTTCAAAGCAGCTTGTGGTCTGTCAAAGTTTCAATACACTGATTTAAAAAAAGGGAAACTATATTCAGTTCATACTGGGGTTTGTAAGACAGCAGAAAATAAAAATACTATTTATATAAAGTTTTTCTAAATGTGCAGTGATTAGTTTGGGAATAGATCTCAGTTTTGTCCTATCTACATATCTCTTTTCCTTTATTTGAATAGCTGATATGCCATGTTGAGTTTAAAGCCCAACTTTCAAAGTCATGTGTTGGCCTTACTGTATCACAGTAGCTCTTGATCTTTGTCACCTGCAGGTGGCATGGTGAAACGGCGACACTAGAGGCCAACTGCTGTGTTGCCATCCTGTGTCATCATCTAAACCATCACTTTTGACGCCAAGACACCAAAAGAGGGGCTTTTGGCAGAGGTACTCAAATAATCCTATCCTTCCCTCCTTCCATCTTTCCAAGCGTTCCAACTGTGGCTAAAGCTGACACTCACCCTGGACAGCTGTCAGCATTTCTGGCAGTGTTAACCAACGTCTGTCAGGGGCAGAGTGAAATAGGAGTGAGAGAGAGAAATGAAGTGAGAGAGGAAGGCATGGAATCAGCCAACTATCTTCTGTTTTGATGGTATCTAGGTGGGGAAGGACACCGCAACCTTGAGAAGGTAACAGTTGGTGCCTCCTCTGGTAGAGGGAGGGTAATGAGGCATACATGTTGGCTGATGGACTTTGTTTGTCCTGCTTATCTTCAGGTCCAAACCAATACCATGACATTTTGCCAGGGACAGGTAACGATCGTGGCCAACAACAGCCACCGGGGCGTGCATGAAACCATGCAGTTCAGGACACATCGAGGGGTATGTTGATTCTATGTTGATAGGTCATATTTGCCAATAGGTGAAGTTGACTCTGGATTGATGAATCATAACCATTTCAGGGAGTATTGTGGCAAACCATGTAATGCGGTTTGGTGACAAAGCCACGATAAATTCCAGTGAAAGTGTCCCATTCTCACAGCCTGGATGCTGGAAAAAGTCAGGTTGAAGCCAATTATTTCAGTTTCAATTGTAAGAAAAAAGATTCTGAACTTTGCCGCCGCAAGTTCAGACATTCGAACAAAAAAAAATTGATCCAACTAGGCGACAAACAGACAGGTTGTAAACAGGCTGGATAGAATAGACAGTTACTGCTTAGTTTGCAGTGACTCTTTGCATGTTGCTTTTTGTCTTTATTCCAAATCAAGTCAGTCATCTACAGTTTCGGAGAAAACTGTTGAGAAATCAGAAGAGTCACAACTCTATTATATTAGCCCGACAACAACTGGTTTTGCTTATCTGGCTAAACTCTCACCTTGTTTATTGCCCTATACAACCCATTTTAGCAATGTCACAACATCGTTAGAATAATAATAACTTCATTGAGTATTATGTTATAAATAATAGAACTTACTAAACCAAACGTGCATTCAAATATAGTTGTGCTTTGAGTACAATTGTGAGATACCCATACTCTTGTTTTATACTGTACTTGCTTTTAGGCTATACGTTATATCATTGGGAAATATATTGCTTTGTTTTCAACTGCATATACTTGCACAAATATGTGTATATATATATATATTAGTTTGTAGATGTCTGATATTATTCCTAAAATACTAAGAGAGAAACAAAGTCTATATTTCCTCCAATACTATACATGACTGTAGGTATGTTGTTAATTGTATGTCCTTCACCGGGAAAGATGCCTTAACGAAAGTTAATAAATGATATAGACAAATCATTTCCCAGGCAGTTACACTACACTTTGCTCAGATTTTATTTTCTGAATTTATTTTTTCTCTCATAGACTTAAATTGTCCTCTTGTAAATAATGAAAAGGCCATCATTTAAATCTTTAAGCCTCTAATAGAGCCCTCCCACTGTGTTAAGTAGCGCTAATCAGCAATGTCAATGCTTTAATTACATACACCTAAAAGAGAAAGACAGAGAGTTGTTTTATTAAAGAGAAAGGCACAGTACATTGTGGCTGGCAAATTGAGGTTTTTTATCCTATATATTTGAGTTAAGATTATTTTTTAAAATTCTTACACCAAATATTAAATGCACTTAAAATGGTAAAATGGTAAATGCACGCACATATACCTGCAGATGTATTGTATCCTTACACTGTTGAAGGACATATACAGTAAAAGGCAAATCTATCAGAGTCAGTGGGTGAAATGATGCTTCCTTATTTTGGCCATGTGCTTTGGCATATTGCCGCTCCATCTCTGTGGGGCTGGATGGATATCAGACAGACGATCCAAGGGAAGTGTTACCTGCTGAGAGCAGACCAGGTGCAAACTCCACAGTAAGACCACAAGCTGTAGAGGTTTATTAAGCACTGCATAATAATCCACTCTCTTCTCTTACCTTCCTCCCTCTGGATATGGCCGAACTGTGTAAATAAATAAAAGCTGATTGAATTGGCTTTATTAGTTCACAAATATTTGGTGAGGTTTATTATAGCTTTAGCAAGATTTAATTGAGGAGAATTTCATTAATTAGTCATGTGCTGGGTAAGAATAGAATATTAGCCTCACAACTTAACGTGGACAAACTTCACATCATAATAAATATGAAACTGATATATTTTTCTCTTTTCTTGTGAAATATATAATCAAATAACACAAATATAATCAAAACTGGTGAATCCTCAAGCCCCAAAATAATAGAAGGTGCCTCAATGTTTGATTAGAATCCTGAGAAAAGCATTAATTGTACTTAAAATCTTTGAAAAGGATGTGATATGTGTGTCTTTATTCTTCTTTTTCTCACAATGTAGGTACAAAAGTCTTTCCAGTTTTATAATGTTTGAACGGCGGAAAGACTGGTCCATCAAATGTCAACCCTGACAGTGTGTATGTGTGTATTTACAGTATGTGTGAAAGAGAGCTTATGACATCAACGGTTATGCCCAACTAATCACTCTGTGATATTATAAGCCAATAGTTGAGGATTTTGTCATGTTTGTTATTTATTGCAACAAAAAAAGTCAATGTCATGGCAGACAATGGACTGAGATGTGTTATCTGTATATGCAGGCAAAGAGTACTCACTTTCCCTCACTAGCACACACCCAGAAACACACACACAAACACACATAGAGCAGGAGAGACATCAAGAGCTTCTCTTAACATGCTCGTTTTGCTCATCTTGCCAAGACAAACCCATTTACTGACATACAACTAACTCAAAAACCTTTTATACCGGTTGTTGTGGACATCCTGTTTTGTTCATCAGCACACCAGACCTAAAAAGGCATGGTCTTTTATTAAGGCACTCAGAAAAGTCAGTCATTATACTCCCTCAGACATAGATAGAGATAAAAGCGGTGATCTAGGGCTCTTTTTGGAATGTTTAAACAATTCAGTAAATCAGGCATTAGAAACCACATGGCAGATTAGAGTACTTCTTTGCTTGCCTCAGTACACGTTTCAAAAGGATGTGAACAATCCACCCACTGACATTGAAGAGTTACAATACATTTGTGTTGTACTCACAATATTGTGATTGGCGAAGTGCTCTATGGTTCCACCATCTGTTCGCCCTTTGATGAATGTTATTGAGCTCTGAAATGCATGCTAAAAGAGGTCACGTTTTCTAATGCCTTAATGGGTGTTCATCATGACCTTCAAGAGCATCAAAACCAAACTTTGTACATCACACATAATGTTTTTCTTTCCATGAGAGTCACTAAAATGTGTCCATTCATATAGAGCAACCACTTGGAGTTTGATTTTGATGGAAGCCTGTTTTTAGTTTGCAACATAATTGGGAATTATAGGGGCGGCATGCTTCAGGAAAAGATATAGCAAATGTCATGAGTGCTAACTCTGATTTCTAACTGTCTTCTGTAAGCACATTGTATGAAGTTTGCGTTGTCTATACGAAGCGTTTAGTTTTCAAAACCGATGCTGGGAACAGCATAGCTGTATAAAGTTGGGATAACTTATTGTTCAGTCAAGAAGGAACTTGAACAGTTACCAAACAATAACAGGTTATTTAGTTAACAAGACATAGGCAACACAAAATAAAGAACTTACCAATGTTGGTTTGTAATTAGCAAAGTAATTAAAAACAAGTACTCAAGTTCTCAAATAACTCAATCACACAAAAAGCAATTCTACATAGGTGAGAAATTCTGATGATGCAACAAACATGGGATGCAATATATATTAAATACATTCACATGTGTTGGATTTTTTGACATACATGACCACCCAAAAATTGAATCCTAAACTCAAAATGCAGATGCTATACTAATCTTTTTCCAAAAATCTAATCTCGATGACTGTATATATATATTTCCAATGTGTGCAATGAGCCTGAAAATAAGATTATAACCCAATTCAGGCTGAGTTTTCGTTTACATTTAACCTTCGTCTTGTGTTAGTTCCCTGTTACCATCTCTTATGTTAACGGGTCGGTTTTGACCCGTGTTTTAATTTAGTTGTAAAATACACAAGAGAATCATATAAATAAATAAAGGTTGTTATGTCACCTGACTATTACTGAGGGGATTTAGAACACATCTCTTAAATAAATTAGTTTTAATTATTTTTTCATTTTAATATTATGAACTATAGTAACATCTATGGTGTTACGGGTCAGTTTCGACCCATATATATTTACTTCAAGAAAAGGGCAAAAAAGTCTCTTTTTTCACCAATAGAACTTTAGTACAAACACAAAATGAAAAGCAGAACAAATATATATATATATATATATATATATATATATATATAACATAAATATAACAAAATATAGATTTTCAAGGTCAAACAAACAACAACCAATCAAGCAAATCAAACCAATAGAAATCAAATACTAGTTCCAACACTAATACAAAACAAAATCAGAGTAAAAGTCTCTGTCTGCAAGAACATGCATGTGTATGCGTGTGTGTGTTTATATGCATGTGTGGCAAAAAGTGACACTTTTGTCTGTCTGACCAAGGTTGCAGCATCTGGGTCTCGGGGCACCCGTTCCCTTCGCTCAATGTGTAGCTTGACAAGGGAATTTCCCAGCTCCTCAAGAAACATTCTCCGCTTGTTTTTTTTGGTTGAGTTCCATCCTTGGTGGATGTGGGTCCACAACACAAATGCATTACATGCAGACACATCAAGGATGTTGTAAAACACAACCATTGGCCATCTCCTGGTCATTCGCTGGCAAGTGTAGGTGGCAGTCAGCTTGTCCAGGTTGTCCACTCCTCCTTTGTTTTTGTTATAGTCGAGGATAATTTTGGGCTTTATGTCACTTCTTAATGACACAGCTGCATCTTTGTGAAGAGTAGACATAAGTATCACAATCCGGTTTTTTTTTGGACAATATGAGACAACAGTGGTGGTGTCTGTAAAAGCAAACTTTGTGGAAAGTGCAGCCCTGTCCTTCACCTGCAAGATTTCAGCAGGCAGCTCAGGTTTTTTTTCTTCACTGTGCCCACCATGGTAAGTTTCCTCCTGAGAAGTTTTTGTCCAAGGTCATAGCTGGTAAAAAAATTGTCACAAGTGATATTGTGACCCTGCAGTCCAGTAGTCATATTGAGGACCACACGTTTTCCTTGGTTTTTCTCAGGGATGCCACTCGCAGCTTTGCCTGTGTAAATCTGTAGATTCCAGGCATAGCTGGTTTTTGCATCACAGGCTGCCCAGATTTTTATGCCGTACTTCCATGGCTTACTGGGTATGTATTGCCGGAAGGGGCATTTTCCTCGGAAAGGGACAAGACGTTCATCCACTGTCACCTCTGGCCCTGGGTTGAACATCAGTGGAAGGAGCTGCACGCATCTCTCCCAGACATCCCTGATGGGGGCAAGCTTGTCAGATCTTGCTCTGGTATCTCTGTTGTCAAAAAAAGAGACAAAGGTTGTCTGTTGATATCATGTGAAAGGTCTGAAGTGACATTGTTGCCCGGAAAATATTTCTGCCTGTCGATGCGTCCCACAGACTATCAGTGGCCTCATTGCAGGATCTGTACACTCCAGCAAGAAGAAGAACACCAATATAAGCATCCAGGTATTCCTCATCAATGTCTTTCCACATGCTGCCATGGACTTTTTTTCCTTCAAGGTTTGTCATAGCAATGATGACTCTTTTTAGTGACAATGGCATAAATAGCTCAAAACATGTCTTGATGTCGCTGACTCTCATCACAGCAAACCTTGTGATTCCAGGGGTCATTTTGAGGACATTTGCAGCAGCTGCCCTGCCATGTACATCAGGAGGTACTGAGCTCTAACAGATCTTACCATTTTTGGACTTGAATCTTTCAGCGGGAGCAGCTTCAGCACCGGTGACCTCCTCATCAGACTTATCAGATGTGTCTGTGTCTTCTGGATGATACTCAGCATTGTCTTCCTCCTCAGAAACCTGCTCATCCAAATCACTATGCTGCTCTGTGTCCTCTCCCTCATTTTCACCAAAAATATTATCCAGAACTTGGCTCACTGAAAATCTTCTTCTCATTTTTGCATGCTACAAATTGGAGATGTGCACTCTGCAAGTCACCAATTCTATACTGAATTGGCCTCACATGTCTGGACATGCCAGTCTTTGTTTGTTTTGTTTTTGTGCAGGTATACTGGAAAACAAGGCAAAATGAGAATCCCCTAAAGCTCACATGATTGGGAGAGGAGCTGGCTGTCAGTGTGTTGGCTGACAGTGAACTCGTGATTTCAGTTTTGGCTCTAATTATTGCTTTGGGTCGAAACCAACCCTAACAACACAAAGGTCTTAATTTCAACTAGAGCATTTTATAATTTAGTGAAAACAATTGTTTTAGTTTTATTTTGTTGAAATAGAGGTTCCTGACAAAGTCATAAAGCCTTGATGCAATAAACAAATTTATATGGTTATTTTATGCATTTAAAACCTAAAAACGGGTCGGTGCCGACCCTAACACAAGACGAAGGTTAAGTTCTTTATATTTTACAGCTCCCCCTTCAGGTCAAATGTGTTGTTATATTCAATTTTACTTTTTGTATGTTAAACCACACACAAAACAATCTCAACATAAGTAGAATCAAGCGATTGACCGTCATAATGTTTTATTATGCTTTTACAGTTGAGTACATTGTAGATCTTCCTGATATAATCACATCTCTTCCCCTCCTCTCTCAGGCAGCGGAGCCGCTGTAGGACTCCTACAGCGCTCACTGCTCCAGCATCCGCCTCTGGATTCCCAACATATCCATGACGATTCGTGTCCGAGTTTACATAGTGGTGCACGTCCTGTTTACCAGTGCATGGAGCCACACGCGTGCATGGCTGCGAGATGTGCTGAGTGCAGGCTTCAGTGCTTAGTGCATGCATCCTGCTTCCAACCCCGAGGCACTGCATTGGCACCGCGTCGCTCAGAGTATTAAGCCACGCTTCTCGTTTTCGTCAGAGGCCCGAGTGCTTGGAAATCGATGCGTGAGCAACTGTTGGTGGAGGAATACATTTCTAGCACGGAAACCCCCCTTTAAATGGGTGGAGAAAGCGATAGAGAGAGAGGCGAGCACATTCAGCACAATGGACAGAGTCAGAGAGTGGCGGAATGCACACATTGTAGCACCATGGACAGAGTCATTAACTCATAGTGAGGTTTTTTTTTTCGTTTTTTCTGTGTTTGTGGAAGGATAGAGCAATCTGTGAATATGTTACGTTCCCTCCGCTCCCCCGTGGGACTCGCCTGACAGTAGCCTACTTAGAAAACTACAAGAACAGCTTAACTCCCTTGTTCGGCATCATACCACACGTGCATGTTCACACCCACGCACGGAGGGTGTTGTCACTGAGTATTAGTAATTTCAAAGAACACACGATAAATGCAGATGTAAAGCCTAATAATAGGCACTTCGAGCTGTATCAGCGTCATTGCTGTCTCATGTTTTCATTCCACTGTATGGAAGGAAACATTTAGCTTGAATACACATTGATTTTTAAAACTAAAGTTAAGTTGAAATATTCTTCTTGTGTCTGTCTACTCAGCGCTCACATCATTATAAAGGCACATTTAAATTGATCAAGTCCAGATTTCAGCGGGGAACCCCCGGGCAGCTCTGGTCAAGTGCCTTGCTCAGGGACAGCTAGGTGACTTGGCAGACGGGCGTCTAAAGAGCGAACTGAGAGACAACCCCACCCACATTTCCATTTCGCCCCTGTGAATTCGAACCACCAACTTTCCGATGACTGTCACTGCTTCTTAAACCGCCACATTGGTTGCAAAGAAACCAGGGAGACCACCATGTGCCCCTGAGTAACTTGTAGTCTTGGTTCTCCTTTAAATTTCCTCCGTGGCTGGGTAGCTACTACGTCTGCCACTACCACCGGCAGCAGCAGCAGCGCTGCTTCTTGATGTTGTGGTCGGGAATACGCATGCGCACGGCATTGGAATAACTGCACTGGCAAGAATAAGTTGGACCTCGTCTGTCTTCACTAAAAGAAAAATACAGAAAACAAAACTATGGCAGTGTTCAGAATAAGACGAATGAGGTGTTTTTACGTCTGGTTGTTCCCTATCGTATTGACCGTGATGTGCGCTCAAAGGTAAGTGAGAGAGGGTCGGAGGATTCTCCACTCATTTTGTTCTAAGTGTGCCTGTGTTACAGACGGCATGGTGTATACTTGGACACTTTAAGGTCCAAGAATGTCTCGCTTATCAACCTGCTGTGCACCTTTTCTCTCTCTTTTCTTCCATAGTGCCGGTGCCAATGACCCTAGCAATATGTCTTTGGTTAAAGAAACAGTGGATAGACTGTTGAAAGGTTATGATATACGATTGAGGCCAGATTTCGGAGGTAAATGAACTCGTATTATCTCCAACTATCTTCGAGTTTGCGCCTTGTCAGCCCGTGTAATAGCAGTGTTTAAATAGCCTCTGTAATTACCGATAACTCGATTATCTTTGCAATTTTAGAAAGTAGAGACATTTCTTATCGACTTGTGCCAGAGTCTATTATATTGTAATACGATCACTGCTAAATGTGAAATAACAACCCAGAGTAGCGACATAATAGAAAAAAACACACGAGTGGCGTTGAAGGATGAACGTGGACGATAAAACAGGCTACACCAGCTCATTTATTTGAATGAAAATCACTCAATTAAAAAGGTGGCTGTCAACTCCCAGTGCACCTCTGTAGCAATTTATAACAAATCAGTGCCCACCTTTGTTTACATTAGTGTTTCAACCCAGGTGTTTACTGTGACGGAAGCATGTTTAAGGCTAGGTATTGAATGTCAACAACTTTTAGCTGAATTTCCAACACTTCCACCGCAGTCTTATCTTGCACGAAATGAACACTATAAACTATTATCCGGCTGACAACAGCTTAACTCACAATTGTTAATCTGTGTTTTCATCACGTAGGCTATACATTGTTTGATCGTAAAACATGTCAGAGAAGCATACAGGCTGTACCTGATATACAATATCTCTGTTGCTTACCGTTGTTTTGATCTGTCCTAGGTCCTCCGGTTGGAGTGGGAATGAATATAGACATAGCCAGCATAGACATGGTGTCAGAAGTCAATATGGTAAGTAGTCCACTATCACCTTCACTATGAAAATGTGGGACTCCTCCGAACTAATGATCCCTGCTAAGCATAAACCTAGTAGGGGAATACCCAAACAAACCACTGGGGAAACCCTCTCTTAATGGAGGTCTGTGTAAATGTGTACATTTTTGCCCCATCACTAGCATCTAACATTGGTGTTATGGAGGCTACAATTGGGCTTGAACACTTGCAGGCAATGGTCGATTTGTTTGGGTCGATGGCATGGATTCAGTCATTCTGGGATTTTGAAATTGACTGACATGGGTGATCTCTTTTATGCTGATTGCTGTTCAATTTGCTGAGCAGGTACAAAGCCAGGCATCATTAACTCCACAAAATCAAATATTTGGGAAAATAAAAATTCAATTCACCACCACTATCTTATAGGGAAAGTTATAGTATGAGCCACAGTCTCAACCATTGATATTATTAATACTTACACATGTATTGCTTGATAATATTTGTTTTATAGTTTCTGTTAGAATGGCTGGTTTATAACGCCTAAAAAGAAATTGTGACAGTGAAGGAACTTGAGAGCTGTGGATATAAGAAGTGGAGATAAGTCTTGCTTCATACAATTGCACCTCCTAGTGATGAGATGTTAGAACTGCACTTTAGTTCACATAAACTCAAGGCTGCATTTTATGATCACTTTTTACACAAATAATACAGTTGACAAGGTGAGCAAAAAATGATATTTATGAAGTAATATTCACGAGATATTGACAGATCTATTGTTTTTTTGTTTTTTCCAGTGGTTGACCTCTACTGTATAAATGTACAACTTTGTTACATTTTGCACATTTATGTCCTGCTGCTGCAGTTGTTTTGGTGTAACTAGCTGTGAAATGAGTCATGTTGTGATCTCAGGGAATGTTTACACGCTGGAATATTTTTGGCAGCAGCACCCAAAGGCTGTTGCTCATGTTATCTTTGTGCTCTTTTAAACTATGATGATTTGTAGAGATGAGATGAGAGAACAGATGATGCCATTTCTATTTGCATGTATTTACCCAGAAGACCAGCACAACCTTAGGGCACATACATGCACACACAAGCACACAAGAGCACACCTACACACAATGCAGGTCTGTAGAGTCCTCCACATTGGCCTTGAATCTTTAATTAAGGCATGTTTTCCCTGTGTAACCGATGCAAGAGCTTGAAAGCTGCCTAACAATGTGTCTATTAAGGTGAAGGAGTGCCTGCAAGCACAGTTTGTTAGTGTGGACTCAGGATGCATTACCAGGATTTAAATAGCAAAGTATTATGTAATATGCTATTTGTATCTATCATCTCATCAGCTAATGCATAAAAGACAGTTTAATACAATTTATATATAGCTCTTTCTATAGAAAGGGAGGTAGTTATTTTGTTGTGATTTATACAGGCAACAAATGCCATTATTTAGGTTATTTATTGTTTTAGATAGCATTTGGCAAAGAAAAACATTTCAAAAGACACTGAGGAAAGAGGTCAACAATAAAAAAAAACGTTTCGTACAACTCAGCCAACATGACAGTCCAAATGTGGTTGTGCCTTATTTTGTTGTTTCTCAGGCCTACTACTTCCAGAGAAAAACTTAGTGAAGAGTATATCCCAGCTTTATTACTCCTACCCAGAAGTGCGTCAGGGCCGGGGCTTATATTCAAACACCCACACATATGACCAAACAAAAAAATCCTACTCTCTATCCCAACACAAAGCCAGTGCCACAGAGCGTCTTTGATCATCCCATTTCTTTTTCAGCTCTCGCCCACTAAACACCCTCTAATGTGAAAGGGGAGTCATTACCACCTGACCCATTGGAACCTCATCAATAGAAGAGGCCACATGTGTGCGTAATGGTTTCAGCATCTTTGATCTGCTCCCCTTCCTATAAATGTAACCACTTTTCAGGACAGCAGCTGGTGTAGAAGCACTTTCTTTTCTTCCATTTCCTCTCCCCCATCTGGCTCTCTGTCTGCCACTTATTTCGGTGCCGGGATAAACCACCCTGCGTACTTTCTTTAGAGAGCAGATGAGAAACAGGGTTGAGGATAATGGAGAGATATATGTCACTGAGGGATGTATCCAACAGTGTCCTATTAGCCATTATGGCACAGCAGGACTCTTTGGTGTGTGTTAAGAACAATATATTCTTCTATGACCCACACTGTTCTCTGCTAAAGGCCTTGCATTAAAAAGGGAGACATGCATGGGTGACAACATAATGCATATATTTGATTTTTCCGGAGGGGCCATTAAAATAAGGACCTGCATAGCGGTTTGTCTTAGACCATCTGTTTTAGCACTTTGTTACCAATGTCACAGAGCAGAAACTCATTTAGAAACAACACAGGCCTCTAGCTTGCTTTAGATGAGTCACCAAACTAAGCATGCAAGCCTTCAAGCATGAGTTGCCTGGAGGACGTCCTCTCCAGCATTTGTCATGTAAGCAGTTCCTATGTTGTCCAAATGCACAACCTCGACTTAAGCATGTAGGGCCTTGTTCCAAAACACCATCATACCTAGTTAAAGACGAGCCTCTACAACAATGTAGCAAACAATGACTTTTTACAGTATGTTCAAAGGCTAAACATGCGCACCAATAGCTGACATGAGTGAGTCATATACATTGTCTAAAAACTACATTACATGTCCCTTAGGACCATAGCCAGCGATGTTATGAGGATGCTCTGGCTGGTGTTCATTACATCCCCCTGAAAGGTCACTTGTTACTGGGTGTCAGGGCCAAAGTCCCAAGCCTTCGAGGAAGAAAACGGATCGGATATGACTGTGTAAGACCTAGGAGTCAAATTTGTCAACTCTATGTATGTGACAGAGAGATAGATAGTAAAGAAAGCTCTCTGACATTAACAAGTTACCATGTGGAGAGCCAGAAGCGGTGCTGGTGTTGGAGAGAAGGTCATGTACCTAGTGCTGCTGAGGGTTCATTCTGCATGACTCAAAGCTGGACATACAGAGATGGACACTCACACTGAATACCAATGTCATGTCAGACATTCAACCCGAGGCAAGTGGCATAGCAAACCCTAATTTATGCATCAGGCAAAGGAAGATTGGAATATATGTACAGGAAGCATGTAGAGTGCATGATTCCTCTCTTTTCCCATCTTTCTAGAAATTCTCTTTTGTGCACTTTCTCCACTGCCATTTACGTCTCAATAGTCTCTTCTGGTTGAGCTCCTGAACACTTGAATCATAAGCCAACCGTTTTCACAGAGGAAAAAATACTCCTGTCTGAGGATGAACTAAAGTTATTATCCTCCTCCAAAAGGCAGAAATACCATTATTGATGCCCATAAAGGTCAAGAGGGGCTTATTGATTGTTTAAAAGAACTGTGAAACTCAGAGCCCCCAATTTCTCTACCGATTTATGTCCACACTTTAGCAGAATATTTGGTGTCTGCTATTAAAGCATAAAAACACACTGATAATAACGCCTATAAAATATATCATAAAGATGTTTACATTGTAATGGATGTTGGCTGGAAGTTAAGGGATCACTGCTTCCTATTTGATAATACAAGGAAAGGAAGATAGGGAAGCACTTATGTGGGATTGCATAATATGTCATCCGGACCTGAGAGCTTCAAAATGATATTAAGTCTGAATTGTGTTTAGATCTATTCCACAGGAGCCTTCAAAAGTATATTGCTGAGGTGGGCAGGATTGTAAATCAATGAGCAGCAGACATCACCCAAACAAGTAAAATTGGTATGATTTAAATAGATTTTCACAACAGCATTTTAAACATATATTGCCCAGGTAACAACGACTACCCTAAGGAAACCCTCCCCTTAATCAGCTCAATGTAATGTAAATTGTACCAATTGATAAATGGGTTATTATTCATTTTAAAGGGTACAGACACATTGTCTCTTTTTCATTGCACACACACTTTTATGAGGCCAGGTTTTATCAGTACTGAAATTATCTCTAACTCCTGCTCCATGATGGTTGCATAGTAACTAATGAAAATGTGGAGGAATGTGTGAAGATTCACAGACTAAAAGAGACACATTCTAATTGTGGGAGAAATAACTCGATCCAACTCTTGTCCTATGGCAAAACGATATGTAAAACTATAAAAAATATCTTCACACAATATCTAAATCTGGTAACAGTATAATAATAGGTATTGACCTATAGTTACCATAAGTCAACATGTTTGGACAGTTTAAGATGTTGTTGTTATCCACAGAGCTGTACACAGTTGGTTTTTGTATCGTGAAACACTTAGAAATATGCAACCTTCAATCATACCAATCCAATGTTGAGTAGTAACAGTCTTCAAAACTGCTACATTAAAAGACCAAGTAACTGAAGTCCTTTGGAGTGAGTGTTACAGTGTCTCCTTTTTAGCAACTGTCTATATAAAGCCTGCTACCATGCAGGACAGACATGAACATACTTGTACACTTAGAATGTCTCTAGTGAGGATGTACACTTACTCTCTGTCTCTCATGTACACACACACATCCTCAGTTCCTGATCCCTCTCTATTCTCAAGTCATGCTCCCTTATAAACTGGTATGTTAACACAGCCTCAAGGAAAGTAGCTTCTCATATTACATAATACCCAGAGCAAAGACAAAGTCAACCATGGTTCAGCAAGGATTTGACTTGATGATCTAGTGGAGGGAGCTGGAGCAAACATAATGTAAAAGGAAAGCCAGGCTCTAATGCTAATAGTATTGATTCATTTTCACTGCTATGGATAGATGGTTCATCGATGTCACTTAAAAGACAACCTTGACTTATCACCAAGCTCCTGTTCCTGGTTTGGCCCCTTGTGGGCAGCGGAAAAACCTGAAAACACAATTTACCATTCACCTACCAAGGACAATAGGGCAAATGTGTTGGCAAACGGTGCACTTATACACATGTTCCAGAAAAAAAGCAACATTAACATTCATCTTGAGTCTTTTTGTAGACACCCAATTGATTCAAATCCAATATTTACCCCTTTAGCCCTGTTTGGGAATTAATCTAGAGCTTTTTGTCTGCTTCAGCTTCTGCTGGAAACAGGGTAATTAATAGAGGTGAAAAACCAGACATAAAACCAACACAAAAATCTAAAGTTTAGCTAAGGGAAAGTGAAGAGTTGGGAGATAATTATTGGTGTTGTCATAACTATAGACAACACCTTCTTAATTACATGTTTTTGTTTGTCAAATTGCTAAGGTAAACATTATAGATAACTTGAATGGAACCTAACTTTTAGAAGATGAAGACCCCCAATAATATTTATTTCTGAACGACATACAGTAGTATATTTAGAAAGCTATAGTGGTAACCAGTTTTTCTTTTCTTTTTTCTAAACTAATTGAAAGCTTCCAATGTATTTCATTCCCTTTAACAGCTCACTGCCTAATTTAAAGATTTTACTGATGCAGGATCTTTAACTCCAGCTGCTTCGAAGGTCAGCAAAATTCGTTTTTAAAGGGAACATTGTGTCTCTCTTTGTTAGTCCTTTATTTATAGGGCAGTGTTGCTCAGTGCCTCTTAGGTGGCAAAACATTTTCAGCCCTGTTTCATTGTTAACACCACTTTGTTAAGTTGCCTCTTTCCCTCCTAAAGAGATTCGCAAAAACCTGCTCAACTTATCAAGATATTCTTTACAAAAAAGAAACATGAAACATACACAGCGGCTGCATACATTAAATACGAATACAAAAAAAAGCTAGCTTGTAGGGGAAAGCCATAAGGGATGTTGGAAAGAGTGAATGAGGATGGACTGAATTGTGTGAGTGGAGTGCTGGAACAACCCATTCCCACACTTGCATTATTCATGCTGGTAGGTTTAGATAGATTTAGATTTAACTCCCTATACAGTTTTGGTAATCCATTTAGATTACATTGTGTGCCACTTCAATGCAGTTAAAGTATAGACATTAAGTGGGTTGTTTGTATACGGAAATGAGGTTTTTTTTTATGTTGCCAGTGACAATACATAACATATGGTTATGTGTTTACTCATCAGCAACACTAATTAACTTAATTTAAATGATGATGAACGTGGTGGCTGTGTTGCTGTGATGATGATGGTGATCATGATAAAACATATCAACATACTTTTGTAAAGAGGATGAGGAACAACCAAAGTAAAGATAGATCTAAAACAATGGTGCTAAATTTGCATATTATATCCCCCAGTCAGATGTCAGTGAGGAGCTCTGTCTCTGCCACTGGGGGTGGTAAAAACATTTATGGCTCTCAGTGTTGGCCAGTTTGTCTTTTTGTTATTTTACTGCTGTGACTTGGATGTTAGTTTAACATATACACATGTGAATACAGTCATTTGAACCTGCATAGTCAAGTTGTTTTTACCTGATCGATAGATGGGCTAACAGTTGGAAACAAAGTCAATCAGATATGTCAAACAAATCCAACATACTGACTGAGGGGGATATGTAGTCAATCAGAAGGCAGTTAAATATACACATTTGAACAGATAAGGAAAGGTAAAAATACATAATGGCAACAATACAACATAGAAATCCTGGCAGAGGCTACTGTGAGTTATCCTCTATATACTGGGGTTAAGTGCAGATGATGTTCGACTGGGTGAGCAGGTGGCTTACAAAAGAGTTGTGCAAGACTTGGAAAACTCAGGAGCAACAGCAGTTGGGTGGGTGAAGAATGGCACATATGAAAGAGGTTAGAAGAAAACATGGCATAGTGAGGAGGAACAAGAGGCAGAGGAGGGAGGAGAGATAGATGGAGCAACTGTTGGCGTGACAAGATTACCTCAAGTTTTTTGCGCAGTCAAAATCTCATAAGCTGTGTACAAAGATGTCTGGGAAAATGGTGACTGAAGTGCTAGGCAGCCAGTCTTGTTGTTCTCACTGCAGATATCTCTTAAAATGTCATCAGTAGTCTGCACAGCAGGTTTCTTCAGTTAGCCAACATGGCTTTTCACTGGGTACTATACTGTCCTTTTGTTTCTGCACAGTGCATAGCCTTTTAACACTACCTTTGTTATACTGTATATTCATTTCACTGGACTGGGTTTGCGTTTCCAACACATTATATATCCATCCCTGTTTAGTTATTTATTATCTTTAGACTTTGTTTTCTTTGTGTCACAAGCAGGGCAACATTTCTTTATGAATCCAGTGACTGGTTATTTACAGGTTGAGTTCATCTTTATGATAATTTCCCTAATTTACTAAACATGGTTTACGTTACCTACTAGTCATCACTGCACCTCAAACACCTCTTCACCTATTAAAGCCGTATACAGCTGCCATCATGGCTTAATTTTTCCACATATTTGGATTATTTCCTGAAATGATGGACACAACAAAGAATGTAACGATTGAAAACAACAGTTATAATATTACCCTTGGTGGTGTAGAAAAAGGCTTTTTTGGGTTATTTCATTGAAACCTTTCTGTATAACATTTAAAGCTCACTCCATTAAAAAATATTAAGGACCCTGCGGCATCGTGATGTGGTGTGTGTAGATCTGGAAAACTTCTGAACATAACACACAATATCTTACTTTGATAAATGATGTGACATACATCAATCACAACACACACACACACACACACACACACACACACATACATACACACACACACACACACACACACACACACACACACACACACACACACACACACACACACACACACACACACACACACACACACACACACACACACACACACACACACACACAGTATTAAACTTACAAAGATGTACGACTTAAGTCATTACCACTTGTACAGACACTGGTTATTGTACAATTAATAAGCCAGCTCTAAATGTCAGGAGAAGGAAGGCGTGTAATCAATTCCCCCAGGTTAAACAAGCCTGCTAGTAAGGCATCTGATTCACTGTTGTCTGTGACAGTGAATGATGGGGTGGATGTTCAGCTACCAGACATGCAGCTGTAGGTCTAACTGTTAAACAGTAGCCTCTTGTTTTCTTGCGGTAGGACGAGCGTGGGGAATTGACAGCATATTGCCATTGTGCCATTCGCTCATTGCAGGGCAATCATTTTTTCACACCTGTCCTGTGTCAAGCTGATGTTACCATCCTCAGGTTCTCATCTCTCATTCCTCGGTTCTCTCTCTCTCACTTATGCTGTCTCTTTCCTGTTTGATAATGACACAATGCTGGTGCCTTGCTGCAGTGGGATTAGACAGAGTTACAAATCGAGTTGGGTTAATCGGTTGGCCTGCCAATCCAGGAGGCATCTCCCTGTCACTAGCCCCACTGCTCTATTAGTTTTTCTTGATTCTTCCTTAGTTTTCTTCTGACCCAAACCCCTATCTTTTCATTACTTAATCAAATAATTGTGTTGCCTGACAAAGTTGTATCCTGGGAAGACAGAATTTTGAAAATACTATATTCAGTGTTGCTTGAAATGTGTAAGAGAGTTCATCATGAATGAAGAATAACTTTTCAAGAGATACAAACTATTTTTACATATCTTGTATGAACCATTGAAGGAGGATAGGTTCATCTTACATATGTATGCTATTTATTTGTAATGTAACAAATAATTATAACAATATTGATGACTAACAACAGTTAACAGTGATCTTTTTGTTTTATTTTGACGGTGTTGCCTTCAGTGTGTAAGCAACTATTCTGTGTTTTGTTGGGGGGATAACACTCATCATTGTGTGGGATCTATTTTTAGATTGTTAATCAAGGTAACATGTTCAGATTGACCAGCTCAGTATGATATCCCATAAAGTGTGAGTAGAGTGAGATTGCTTCATAGTGGTTCATCCACAGGCAGTAACCCAACAGAGATCGAAATCACATGTGTGAAAGGGAGAGTGCATGCAGGTGTGTGTATTTTCTTCAGTGTTTGTTGTCAAACATTGAAATGAGTTCTTAACTCCATTTGGTTACCATTGGCTCCGTCAATTCCCCTCACAATATCTGAGGTTATATTTGTAGACTCATATGGACTAATTACAAGAAATGTGGCTGTTTGCTCCATTTGGTCTCAGCCGAGCTCTACTTGGTTGCCTTTGACTCTCTGTGATGATGTTTTTTGTGTTTTAACAAAGCTCATTATATACCTAGGGTGTTGTTATTGACATATCTTTTGGTTTCCTTTTATCTGTACACACTTTAAACAGTGATTTGATAAATACTACCTGCTCAGACAGGCTAATAATAATATCTGGTATGCTGCACTGAGTCTTTATCAAATCACAGTTTGATTCACATGTAGTCACAAACAGCATAAGCATTTGTCAATGACAACAATGTTTTGGTGACAGTAGCAACTCTATAGAATTACTTGCCATGTCTATGAAGTATAATGTAATACTTGTGAATTTTCAGTTTGACCAGTTTCCTGTTTTAAACTTATCCACACTGGAGAGCAATGGCAGCTGGACTTTGACATTGCCAGGGTAGATAAAAGGCCAAAACAAAGAGAAGATGTGAGTGTGTTTTAGAGTTACATTTAAACGGTTTATTTCTTCCAATCTAAATAGGTTTACTCACAAGGTAATTCTTTTGTGTTTTGTCATCAAAGCTAATTGCTCTTGCAGGCCGTTGTGGTTGGGCTCATGTCTGGTACTTTCACACAGATGTCACAGTGCGTGGATACTGCCACTTGTCAATCGAACATAAGACTAAATTCTGCTTTATCACAGCTTGCCAAAGTTGTAAATAGCCAAACAGGACAGACAGCAGGTGTGGATTGGTTTTCACAGCAGCTAAACATGACACTGAAAGCTGATAATGGGATAGTGTGGAGAAGGATAATGCAGAAGCTGTTTTTGTTATGTTTGCACTTGACTTTCTTTCTGGCATCTTCTTTAACTATCATTATATACTGGTGATATACTGTATAGAGGTTAGCCACGCAGGTAGCTGTTTTAATATGCATACTTTATCGAGAATGTCTTTCTTTCCCAAATATGCATCTCCCACTCATGGAGATTGAGAAATATATGTTCATCTCACTTGTTTATGTAGTTATATTCTCTGCACTGATAATCTTAGGATTTCTCAAATGTGTTTTACAGTACATGTTGGTTGCTTTGCAGTATAAGTGTTTTATTGCTTTGTAAGTAGTGGGAGAGCCTGCCATGAAAAGGAAGTACACTCTTATGCTTTATCACCCTCTCTTCTTTGGTTGAGTTGCAGATTTTTTTATATACATATATATTAATTTATATGTGCTACAATGCAGTGCACTTTGAAAGTTCAGTTAAGGTGACATGAGGAGTTGAACAAATCCCTGGAAACACAAATAACATTGTGAGGATTAATGTTGACCACGATACATGTGCAAGTTTGTGTGAGATGCACTCTCATTCCAGAGTGCTGTGGGTATTAAACCCTTTTGATGCTCACATTAGGTTAATATAGACTATAATTATTCAGTGTTGCATGTTTAAAACCACATTTTGATTACATAATTCAATGTTTTTTTTAACATGCAAAGTCCATAAATGAGGACAAGGGCTAATTGTATTGAAATAAATATGTTCGGATAGAGGGAGGTGAACGCAATTTCATTACGGAGTCAAAAGAGCTGGAAAGAATCCGTAAGTGTCAAAGGTCCACGATGCTCTGGATATTCTGCATTTTTAAGACTATTACTTTCATAAGAAAAGTCAAACTCTCAGAGGAGTTTTTTTCCTTAGTATATTTACACACACTGTATCTCGGTGTGTGTAAATATCGGCCTCGCAGTACCTTTAACTCAGTTCCTAAAAACTATATCAGATGTTCGAGTAGTTTTCAATGAAGCTATTACATTGAAAAGTGGATAACCCAATAGCTTGTACTATATAAGTGTGGAGAATACATACTGAGAAAGGACATGCTGAGGTACTTTTAGGTACCCCTTGTGTGTCATTGAATCCTAGCAAATAGGGACTCTTTTCAAACAGCACAATAAAGGTTTGGACTTTTTTTAGTCGTAATCTTATATGAGTACATTTTTCCAAACCCACCATTACACTAGTCTGTAAAAAATGTGTGTTAGGAGAGCATATAGAACATGACCATCAATGGACCTCCAAAATGTCCACTATTGGCTCACTGGTCTATTATTAAATATCTATACTCGGGATCAACCATTTGATAAGCATGCAAGTGTAACCACACACACACACACACACACACCCACACACACACACACCCACACACACACACACACACACACACACACACACACACACACACACACACACACACACACACACACACACACACACACACACACACACACTTTCTGAAGCTGACACCTTCTTAAAGCACCCCTGCATCTATTGTAGCTCAGTCCAACTGTGAGCAGATATTGCTTCTTCAAGGGTGTCCTTGCTCAAGGAGATACTGTATACAGACCTAAACCAACACAACTCTATTTATGGACAAATAAAAAAAGAATCAGAGACGGGCACGAATAAAGTGCATTTGTTCAGATTTAGGTTGATAACCAGTGTTCTCCACTAACTCAGGCTCTATACTCTTCATCGATCCACAGATGTCTGTAAATAGCATTATCTCATTGTTGACAATGTGTAGATGTGGTGTGTGCTTCTTGGTACTCTCTTTGAATAGCAATCAGTTTCTTCCTCAATTCTCCAGACCTCCATAATGCATGAGATGTGGGACTACTCCAGGGGATCAGAGTATGTGCATTGTGGTTGTAGGGCACTGAAAGGACAGCTGTCTAAAGCTTTAGCAGTGCCAAAAAGGCAGAAATATGTGTTAGTTTGTAATTAAACAGCTAAACATCATTACCTTCACAATGATTTCCACACACAATGTACAATGTATGCGCTTCCATGCCCCCCACATCCGCACACACACACACACATAATCTTTTCAAGCAGTTGGAGCAGTAAGTGGGACAAATGACGTACACAGACTCAATTTTTCTTCCATCTCTTTGGCCAGCTAACCTCCCGCTAGTCTGAATGACAGCTGAGAGTGAAACCTCCATCAACTTCCCCCTCTACTTCCAGGGAAATTCAAAATCCACCCTCATAATTTGTGTCCTGCTCTGCCTTCTCTCTTCTCTTCCCCACCACCCCTCGCCACCAACCGCCCCTCTCTCTGAATTGCCACTCCACTCTACTCCTCTCCGGGGACACAAAAGTGCCTGCAGATGCTCCAATCGACTCTACAGTAATAAATTGTATGTAGTCAGTTAAGCTGCACGACTGCCAACTGGCAAGGCTGTGAACCTCTGCTTTGGGAGAGAGCTCGGGAAAAAAAAGGTTCCTCCAAATTTGATTCACCTTCAGCAGTGAGCTCACTTGAAAGCGATGTCCAGGCCAGAGTAAATGATGAAAGGGTATTGAAGGAAAACAAGGATATATAGCCCAAGGAGAAATAGGGATAGGATACACCTACAGAAAGAGAAAAAAGAGAGGAGCAGTGATGGAAAGGGAGGTGGGATAAAGTACAAGCGAACAGGAGTCTGGTCATTGTTGACATTTGTCATAGTTTACACAAAGGAGCTTTGTTCAGAATAATGTCATTATTTAAATTAAAACGTATCCTTCATGGCACTTTGGTTATAGATATTTGCTCTTCTATGTTTTTATTAGAGCCGTCACTCTGCCTTTTCAGTTAAAACATTATTCATTCTGGGGTAAACAGACCAAGTGAAACCCCTGCTGCAGTCCCTGTGTGCTTTCCTGTTGAAAGGTTTACTACATGCAGCGCACAAGCTGTTCCAGATACAGAGCTGAATACTAAGGACTCCATACACAGATCTCCGGAGAGTGGGGAATATATGTCACACATCTCTTAGGGGATAGGCATGTTTATTATTAGACCTCTTTGGAAATGCTGTGCCCTATGCCAGGTTCCTCATACCTGGCGCTGATGGCATGTCGACTGTGTGAGACAGGAAATTGAAAGCCACTTGTTGTTGGAGGGCTTTTTGGAGGAACTGAAGTAGGTGGATGATAGAGTGTGGTATGGACATATGGCTGAGTAGTGGAGGGATCACATTTCCTCCCAACTAAAGGTATAACAAAGAGAGAGGAAGAGCAGATAGGGAGACAGACACAGATAGGATAAGGGTAGAGGAGGGTTCAGAGGCAGGCTGCTTTAGGATTCAGTGCCACCCTTCAAGGTCAGTGCACTATAGAAATAATTTAGAGCAACATACCTCTTTAAAAAAAAAAAAAAAATGCAAAATCTCAATCCCATGAAAATAATGTGGTGTAACAAAACCTGCCAAAACAGTCAATGACATTTGCCAATCAATGATGTAATTGCTTGGTCGTCCTTTTACCTGATTACAAAGTATGCCAATTTTGAAAATGAAGTCTGCCAAGCCCTATGTCGGTGAGCTTTGAGGTGGATATATTCAAATCTGAATCCTTCATTGGGCTTTTCAAAACCCACAAAGCTCCTCAGAGGCAGGTCCAACACCTGTCTTGTTCTCTAGACGGCTCCCTCGGCTGCGTCTGTTTAGCGGTAATGATCTAAGCCATTCACATTCACCACCAATGTGTTCTCGCTCCCCTTTTTTCTCTACCGCATGCAAATAGATGCAACAGGAGCCCCATTTGAGATTTAGATGGATAGATGGAGAGGGAATATATGAGAGAGAGGGAAGCTATAGGGAGAAGTAGATGGAATGAGATTCATGTAAAGGAGTGAGGGGGAAATGGGAGATGAAATAGAAAAAAATAACATGAAAGAGACAGAAAAAAAGGAATGGATGGGGCAGATGAGTGAAGGGATAAAAGGGGAGAGAGGGGAAGTAGCGGAGGGAGGTCATTGCTGGTGCTGAAATCAGAGAGTGGAAGTGAAGAGCTGTGAGAATAAAAGCAATTTGCATCACTGCTCCACTGAGCTTTCCAGAGCCATTCATTTACCCCCCTCTGAACCCCCCCTTGCAGCAAACTCACCACACCATTCCACAGCTCTCAAATGGAAAACTGGCTTCAAGGGTAGTTGGAAGAAAGAGATATATTTAACCAGTACTCACTATTTAGATGTCCTCATTCCTCTCTTATTTTTTTTCTCCCTTTAGACCCAAGCCTTCATTCTCATTCCTCAATCCTCATCATTTTCTACGACACAGTATCACTCCCATACATTTCTCAAGCTTTGTTATCCTGCTTTTTCTCATTATTTATCTCTCCTTCTCATTATACATATCATACTCCAACCTATTGTTGGTTCCTTATGAAAGACAAATAGACAAAAAAAGGTATTAAGTTGTTTGGTGAAATGCCCAATGTGATGTTTGTTGTTGATTACAGGACCTCTAGTGGCCAATATAAACCCTGCCTTTTTCTTATATCCACATATGTGATTTGTTTTATTCTGATTGCTGCTGATCTTTTTGGAAAAGAAACATCACACAGTTAGATTTTTCACTAGTCTTCTAATTTGTTGAATCTGATAACTGAATGCTCTACAAAGAGGCAAAGAAAGCTTAAATTGTTTGTAATCAACGGCAATTTATGGCGCAGAAGAGTCAACCAAAAAAAGCTGATGATAACTTACTTACACTTTTGAAATTGAATGAGTCTCCATGGCTGTCAAATCAATCAGACTCTATCCATGGCATGAAATGCCAATATGACATTTTGCAGTTTGTTGCCTGAAGGGCTGACTGAGCAAGCATATACTATATATATAGCATTGTCTGAAAACTTTGCCTCTGTCTCAGAAAAAATGCCCACAACAAGACTACGCCTGTAAAATGTGGCCTTACAATAATGAAACTCAAAGTTTAAGTTTGCAGGAGTACTTTTTGGAAAACATCTTCTGGATGGCACTATAGTGGGTTTAGGAAGGGTCACAGATTTTGTCTTTAATTAAGAAACACAGAGATCCAAGTAAGGACATGAGGTCCTTTGTGCCACACCAATTATGTGATCACCCTTTGTCCCCTTAAGTTCCCATTTATCAATTCACATATTTACACTTGATACATCTAACTGTTTTTTGCTGTCCATTGCTGCATGGCAGGCAACAATGTACAACTCACCAGCTCAGTCTGTACCTGTTATTTGTTTAGGCTGTTAGTCCAACAGAATAATGCTAGACAGCCTAAAGGAGCGGGTTTTTTTTTTTTCAATATCTGTTCCACAAGCTGAAAATGTACTGTTCTCCAACCAATTTAAATAACAGTAACAGGCTTACATTCAACTACTGTTTTCATATCAGGAATGACCCTGGTCATTATGACTAATTGAGGCTTTTCAGCCGTTTGTGGCTTGGGGTAAGATGACTCCAAATGATGAAGTCAGAATTTCAATATGTGTTAGCAAATAATTGAAGGCCGTTCCATTTGCCTCTCACTCATTTAGATGGCTAAAAGCTTATGCAGAGTGGTGATGACAGTGCATTTCTCAGATTAAAGTGTACGCTGTTAGTCGCTCAACTGAGCACAGTCAACACACCAATGGAGGTGTCAGATTTTTGATGATGTGTCTGTTGCGCATGTGTGCTGAGCATCAGAATTAACTTTATTTTATACAGGTGTTTTACAGAAAAAAAAAATGTTGAGCTGTATTTGACTTTTTTTGTAATAGCTTGTTCATTTCAGTTCTTCAAACTATTCTTTTGACATAAAGGTCTTCAGAAGAGAAAATATAACAAGATCAACAGTTATGAACAAAATAGTATAATTAGTCTTCAAAATTAGGAAACATTAACACAGTAGGAGGCGTGCTGTGGAATTGAATCTTGGTTATTAGTTTTAATGGATCCTCGCATTCTGTAGTGGCTTAGAGTGGGAGAGCATAAAGATCATTTTTTATTGTCCTTTCCTTGGCAGCACAGCAAATTCTGCTCCCATAAATCTAACATCATTCTTCTTGCATCACTTTTTTGTCTCCTCTCTTTTTTTTTCTCCCTCTCTCTCCAATATAGTTTATGTACTGATGCTCATTATGACTGCTGTTATGACAGCCTCCCTTAGATGTACACAGCCGTTGTAGTTATTCTGGTGATTTACAACCTCCTCCTCCCACAGAGAGAGAGAGAAAGAGAGAGAGAGGCCCACTGTACTGTAGCTGTCTCTGACAATAGCTTAATATTCACAGTAAACTAGCCACAGTGGCACCTCTACAGAGGCTGCCCAACAAAGCAAACCACAACTCCCACTAGTGGATAGGCCTCCGATAATGGGCTGTCAAGGATGACAATGGAAATATCCACTCTTTGATAATCATGCCGCACGTCATACAGCACCTTCTTATTCCTTCATGGCTGTCAGTTTTTTTGTTTTATCTCACAGCTACCTAAGATTCTAAAAGTGAGCCTTGTGGTAAGGGAGAGTCACGCGTGTGCCAGAATCGCTGATGGCTTTCAACAAATGAAGCCTATCACCGGGCTGGCAAGTGATGTCACACAAGATCAGGGCCCATGTTATGATACCCCTCTCACTATATATTGCAAAGGACTTACTGCAAGATTACATATTTCATCCACATTGCCAGGTGAAAATCACAGCAGCATTGTGATATAGCTTCCCTGTTCAAACATGGCTGTGAAAGTCACATACAAATATTAGTGCTTCACAGAATGAAAATAAATAAAGGCTAATATGATCGTTTGAAAAGGATGTACATTTAATTAAAAGTAAATACAGGCCTATAAGTAGTCACAATCATTGTCATGCTCATCTGACAGAAATCATAATATGCAGCAGTATAGCAAAACAACAGACAGCTAATGCAGCCGTGCCACGAGTCATATTTATTTGATGGCTTTACAATGACGACTCCGAGGAAAGGATGTCTCATTTAATTAAATGCCTCGACTCATATCTCCTTGTGTCTCTTCCTTGCCTCCTCTTTTCCCATTTCCTGTCAGCGTGACTAAAAGGAAAGGAGGCAAGAGAAAGAAGCGAGGATGTACAAACTGGGTAATAGCAAAGGCCTTGAAGCCTCTCTAATGTTTCATACATCACAGTAAATGCTCCTGTTTGATGGTGTGTATTGATGAGTGCAGCGATGGTAATTTAGGAGGTCTACATGGAAACAAGCATCTCTTCTGCTTAATGTGCTGCCGTGCAACGCATGCCTGAAAGAGCGGAGTGTGGGTTGTTACATAACCATCGACCAGGGATGGAAGTGTTTTGAGGGCAGCACGTGAACCAAGGACCTAGTTCAAATGTAAAGCCTAAAACAAATATAAGACACTAAAGTTCTATGGTTAATAAATGGCAAATATCACTGACAAGACTGTTGTATTTCCATATAAAGGAAATTATTTATTTTTGCGTCAATAATCCAACATCTAATTTAGACCTCTACTTACCCCTCCAAATGTTGTTCAAACAAATAGATTTTAGTGTTTTTCTTATTCATTGTTTTTAGCCTGGATTAACTGAAATGGGTTCCCCATTCCAAGACCAAGTGTAAAGCTGAACGACAGAATGGCTACTATATTACTCATGTTTCGTGAAAAAATTCAATTTTCAGACTTGTGTTTGTCAGCACCCAGAGCCAAATAAGGTAGCAACAACAACAACAACATGACAAAACCTATTTAAGTCAAACAAGGGTTATACTGAGAAAAGCTGCTCCTGTTTTCCTGACTCCATCCAGTCAATATCCAACCCTGCGGTTCCTAAGGTGCTGTGGGATGTCAGATCTGTAGCCGACGGGCGTATTCAAAATTGCATGTTCAGCCTCTTTGCAGGAAGTGGATGTGCCAGTCATGACAAAAAGTTCCCTGCGACAGCAAGTTTATTTAACTTTGTTTTTCATGGATGATTGGTAGGCTTCTTACCTCAGTGAGCAACGTGTCCTAGATTCAGCACGGAATTTTTCTGCAAGCTATCAAACTTCCTCTGTTTGTTTAGACATGTATTTACCTATTGTATGTGTCTTCAGTTTTGTGTATGTTGGATCATGAGAATCTGAATTATCTGCATTTTTGATTTTTGGTTTCTTACAATACTTTCTATGTATTCTTTATGTTAAACATGCATTTCCTTTTTCTTTTCTTTTTTACATTTGCCTAGCTGTTTACATCAATATTTGCTCGTTAGTAGTTTTCCTTCCATTTAGCTGGCACAGTGGTACAGAAGTTACCAACTGTTCATGAAAAGAATGCATGAATCCATGAGCAGGAATATGCATTGTCATGCGACCTTGTACATACTGTAACACATGAGGGATAAATGATATCGAAAACATTCTCAAAACATTGCTTTATAGCACAACAAGGGGTGCACAGAGTACCTCTAAATGTCAAAATGAAAAAAAATGTTTGCCTTAGTAACATACAAGCTTCTTCTTCCTCCCATCCATGCATATGATGAAAACAAACAAGCATATTATGTCCAACATACTATGCTGTCTGCCTCTTCTATGTAAAGCAGACACATACCGTCCCTCAAAGGGTGTGGGCTGTCTGTGCGCGACATGATTTGATGGGAGAGGACGAACAGTGGAAAATGGTTGAATATGTTATGCAAGTATAACATAGTGAGCTCATTTCACAAGCAATAGTTAATCCCAGGAAGACAGCTACTGTCAAAGCAAATAGAGCATATAGGAGATATTTTGAGGTTGCTTGGAGGTTATTTTAATTTGTCTGGAACATGTGGTCTCTTTCTCTCTCTTCTCTGCTTATACAAAGTACACACACAAACCGAACAAGTGAGCCATACATAATTTTATCATATATTAACAGACCCTAACATACACACACACACACACACACACACACACACACACACACACACACACACACACACACACACACACACACACACACACACACACACACACACACACACACACACACACACACACACACACACATATTACACAAACAAAATCCTAACCATCTGTCTCTTTTTCCCTCCATGACACATACACACTGTTTCACACTTTCTGTCTAAACCTCATGTTTCTATGAAATGAAGGAATTCCCCATTGCTTTGTACTAAGAGTGTTTTGGCCTGTACCCCTACTGCTCCATTTGCTTTTAAGTGAACTTCATCCAATATTGAAGCCAAGCCTGGTCTAATCTGAGAGTTTGCAGTGGAAAAGTACTACAGAGCAGCTGTACAAAATGCTTCCTTTTCTCGAATAACCGTGTCTTCTCCCTTTTTTCTCTCCGTCTCTTCTCTATTTTATCCCTTTCCCCCCCCCCCTACACCAATTCTGTCTCCTTCCCTTCTGGCTCTTTTCCTCCCCCCCCCCCATCCCCCCGCTCACTGTCCTCCTTTGCTCCCTCTCTGTGCACTTTCAGGACTACACATTGACGATGTACTTCCAGCAGGCCTGGCGAGACAAACGGCTGTCCTACTCTGAGATCCCTCTCAATCTGACCTTAGATAACCGGGTGGCTGACCAGCTCTGGGTCCCCGACACCTATTTCCTCAACGACAAGAAATCGTTTGTCCACGGTGTCACAGTGAAGAATAGAATGATCCGTCTGCACCCGGATGGTACCGTTCTGTACGGTCTAAGGTGAGGGTTTCTGCAGAACTTCAAGTACACATATTATCTCCCATACACTCTACATGGCACACATTTTAGTAATTTCAACTTCATGTTATTAAACCCTCCACTCTTCATTTTTTGAGAGTGTACTTTTTATTTTTGATTAACAAACGAACAACCTGGGAGAATAATTTTTACGTATTTTGCTCTGTACATTTCATTTCATGTGTTCTCCTTGGAGACAATAATAATCAGAATTGTTTTTGGCTTCTTGATTATGAACTTTATCCTGGCAAATAAAGGTTCCTAGGTCTAATTATTTAGACTCTCAGAAGGAGAACTGATCTTAATACAACCCATCAATTTATTTGCATAAAGAATTCACTCATTATTCTTCAACAGGCAGTCAACCAAACTGATTAACATTGATACAGCAGCCTGCTAAATGAGGGCCACTGACTCAAATTAACAACTCAGATGTCTGCCAGTGTTTCAGTCTGAACTGATAAACACATGTCTTGATGGCATCATGGTTTGTTGACGTTATCACCAATAAATACTTTACATTTACCAGGAAACAGTTCACAGCTACTATAATGTAAATGTGCAGTATAGGCTGGTCAACTATAACATATTAGATAACTCGAACAAATGACGATAGACCAGTCACTATTGTCAGTGTCGAGGCTGATGTCATCCTCACTTTTCGATACCTGATTATATATCACTTCCTGGCCTTGGCTTGTAAGCAATACAGTTTCCAGCTTGAGTTTATTTTTCTCTATTACCCTGTCATTGCTCAATCATATGCATGACAGGCAGTTTCAGACTCTGAGATGGACAATCTTTTCTGATATACTGTAGTAGACCTCTTTGAACATTTTTGACTGCAAAACACAGTCGTCATTTTTGAATTTGATGGAGCTTTGAATGAAATCTTGTCAGATGAGGGAAACATCCATTCATTTTAGTCATGTTTACTACACGAGAACAATTGAGGAACTTAGTGTGATGGGTGAGTGTCTCAGACAGAGATAGCAAGTTTGTTGACATTGGGTTTTATTTTTAAATATTCTTTGGGGAAGCCACTTTAGATTGTTTTCTGAATATTTAGACTTTTAGACTTTTGCATGTTTAATATGTTAATATGACATGTCCACATTGTGTCAAGTGGCCAGAAATGAATCCCCTATTGTACGATATTATTTGATTGACTCATTCCACTGAGTTTCGAACCACCCAAAGTTAACATGATTACAGTGCACTTCTCACTCCTCAGATTTATTATATCATCAGTTCATTTTTGCTAATTGTCCTCTGATGCCCAAACTATAAAAAGTTATTGAAAACCATAACATCATAATGGCCATCATGGCAGCACATTGGCTCTACTGCGGGAGAGGAAAACCAAATATTTAGAGAGACACTGAGCCAAAGAAGGAGAGAGAGGGGTGTTAAGGAGAGAATTAAAAAATAATTATTGTCAGTATTGCTCTCTTTGGTCTACTTCATCAATGTTGTCCATCCTCATTATTCACCTGATGCCCTGTTGCAGTTTACAGCATGTTGTTATTTCCTCAGGTATCTTACATAACATATGTCTTCCTTCGTGTCAACCTGAAGAAACATTTCTGCCAAGGTTGGTTGGAAGAAATTAGTTATAACCAAATGTTTTTTAACTCACAACAAAGTGGAAATAATTGCTTGATATGGTGAGTGTTACAGCAAGAGTAGAGGAGAAGGGCAGGAGAAGGAAGAGCAATCCGATTCCAATAGTTATTTTACTGACATAACCATTCTTGCTCGGTCATAGCTGGGTTTAAATGAATTTGCAGATAATTGATTTGATGAAAAGGCTAACATTCAACATAAGATTATTTCAGTCAGACAACTCACGTGTTTCATTAATATGTTTATTAGAAACAGTATATAGTTGGAGTTTGGTGTCTAGGCTCGGGCCTCATCACTCCACATATTAACATAGAAGAAGAAGAAGACATAGAAGACATACTTTTATTAATCCCTTCCATGGAAATTGCTTAGAACATTGAGTGATGATTAGATAACTATCCCCGAGCCTACAGATGGAAGCTGGGTATGAAGCTGGGGTGGTGGTGAGGCAGGCGAGCATCGCCAACGTGAACGCAGCAGCAGCAGCAGCAGCAGCAGCAGCAGCAGCAGCAGCGAGGTGAACACATTAGCAGCTTGGAAACAGCAGTAGCGGCAGTAGCATTAGCGAGGCAGAGGTAGGCAGATCCAACAGCTTAAATAGAGCGCCAGATTTAGGTAACTATGTTTGGTTGGTTGCAAGAGTGACGAGGGGCGTTTCGTTTCTTGATGATGTTGTTTTCCCAAAACAATCTTTTAAGGCTTATTTCTTTTTGGGTAAATAGGAATGTTATAATTTAAATCCTGACACCCTGGACATCTTGTACTCTTAATACTGTCAGTCCCCTTGGAAATCAATGGTTTTTAATATTAAAGCAACTTCTGCTTTCTGCGTTACAGTGTTTCTCTCTTATGTAAGGCACTGTGCTCATCGCCTGGAACATCAAGAGCAGACAAAAGCATACAGAAGAAAGCTAGAGGGATTGTGAGTGCTAGATTGTGCTGTGATACAGCTTACATAGTACAAATCCTCCCTGTGTCAGGCTATTTGAGTTAACATTTTATAGCCTACAGTATCAACTCAACCACTGAATACAATATGCACATTGAAAACCCCAAATCCCTTGGAATATGGGGTTTCACATTCAAGTCACTGCAAATATTATTTTGGATAAAGTTGGATTAGATTGAAACTGGGAGAAGAAATCCATTACCCATGACACTTGGTATCATGTAAGTAGGATGACCAGATTTCTGCAAATCCGTAATTGGGTCATGGGATCTTGCACAAGTCATTGAGTGCGCACAAATCCACGCAGCACAGCGTGTTACTGTCCCTTGGAAGCTTAATAGAAATCATGTGGTTATTTAATTTATTCTGCCAATAAATTAGTTTAGAATATGTGAAACTTTAATGGTCTGAGATTAAAATTGGGGTATTGCAGAGTCTGATTGCAAAGCAATACACCAAAGAAAGTCAAATATGAATACAAATAGGGGTTATGCAAATTATAATTCAGATACTTTGACATAATAAGGACAAAAAATATATACAACATGCATGGAATTATTAATAGAATTAGGTGTGCAGGATTTCAGTGTTTTGTTCTGAATATTACTGGAAAGGTTTGACGTTTATGGAAATACACTTATTTGCTTTCTAGAATGTTCCTAAAATGTTGATGCCTGCTATGTATGTGCATCTGAGCTATAGCCTTTACAATATTAAGCAGGGGTAAATAGCATAGCAAGTGAAAAAACACACCCAACAACAATAATTCATAAGCTCACAAATAAGTGCTCTCTGGTTTGTTTGGTATCATTATCTTTCTGCTTTCCGTAAAAGTTTCATTTAAACAAGCAGAGTTGGTAAACAGAAACCTATGTTACCTATATGACATTTTCCAAGACTAGACCTACTGATTGTTGATTTACAACTTTAAAAAATGACATTATTTCAGAAGAGTTTTGATAATGAGCTTGGATGCTATAATGATGTGTTGTCCAATATAAGAATAAGAAGAGATTAATATATCCTTAATCATCCCACAGAGGGGGAATTTACATTCTGCATTTGACCCATCCTAGTGTTAGGAGCAGTGGGTTGCCATTATATATGATAGCAGTATAGGGAATGGTGCCTTGCTCAGGGACACCTCGGTAGCACTTGGTCTTTTCGGGACTTGAACTGGTGACCTTTCGGTTCCCAAGCCAAGTCGCTATGTACTTTGCCACCACCGCCGTACAAAGTTAGTATGTTAAGAAAAAGATTTGTGTAACTATGATCAAGTCTTCTGACCTGTGGCTTAATGTGGTGCTCAAGGGTAATGGTTAATTTGTCACAGGAATGCAATATACAGACTCTAATGAGGAAATAGTGGCCACATTATCTCTAAACACAACAGGCGAGATGCATTGTTGAGGAGCAGAATCTTCTCATTGAAACTCTTTACGGGAAATGTAATTGGATGCTGTGAGTCCATAGATGCTGATAATAGAGAAAGCCACACACCCAGAATGTACAAACAGCAGATGAACATTCACATACATACTAACTATATTTGCCATTGAATTGCAAATGCAGGGATTCATTATGGTGGCTAAAAGGCAAACAGCTCCAATGCTTTTTGTGGGCTAATATGCATTAATTTGCAAACTGTTGGCCTGCAAACTAATGTCCTTTTCGTACAAAACTTTGAACACCTTCGCATTGATCTTCAAAACTACATCCACAAGTTCAAAGACTTTGTTCAACCTGATAAGAAGAACAGAAAACTTGCTTTAGGAACTTTATAAACAAAAGTTAATCTTAACAAGCAAGCAAAGGGCCTCTTTGCATTACTGAGGCATCATAGGACTGCCATAGCACATCTAAAGAGAGTCTTGCCTTTGTTCTTTATATGGGTTAATGCTACTGTAGGATAGGCATGAATACTCTTTGGTGAATTGATTGGTGCGTGCACATTAAGAGTTCAGGAATAAAAAGCTGTTCCAACAATTCAGAAGATAAATTGGCATAGGCCTAGACAAGTAATATCGTGATTTCATAATTCATTTAAGGTTGACATTTCCAGTAAATGCCAAACATAATATTATGCCTTCCAACATTAAGTAGCATTGATTTTTAATTAATATGTTATTTGTGTTCGTGTTACAGCATCCAAGTGATTTGGTTTTGTGGCCAAACTACTCCCTATGTTTTTTCTTGGTAGGCTGTGGGTACCAGCTGGCTCTGCAGGATAAGTGCTCTCTGAGTGCTGTCATTACCTCAAATAATGCAGCTTTGGTACGCGGCATCTTTTGTGTCTTTGAATGAAACTATACACTTTTTTACAGGCAATGGAATAAAGGTATAAATACCCTTTATGAAAGTACAAATTTGAAAAATACTTATTCGAGTACAAGTGAAGTAGTGACGGATAAGGAATAAGACTGTCATTAGAGAGGGTATTTATAAGTAGTTATGTGATTCCTTTATAAATAATATTACAAACTTCAACTAAAAAACTAGAAAATATGACTGTAAAATAATAAATATTGATAGAAGTATAGGTAAAAACCTCTCTCTGAGCTGCTCCATCCTTACACTCCTGCCTGGGGCCTCAGATCAACTGATCAGCTGCTCCTGGAGGTATCAAGGCCTAAACGGAAGTTCAGAGGGGATAGAGCCTTTTCCGCTGCCGGTCCTAATCTGTGGAATGACCTCCCATTGCACATTAGACAAGCCCCTTTATTGCCCATTTTTAAAACTCGTCTTAAAACCCATTTCTATTCCTTGGCTTTTAACCCAGCATGAGACTATGTTTCTGTATTTGTTTCATTGGTCTTGTTGTTTTGACATTGTTATTGATTTTTTTTTTGTTGTTTTGATTGTTGTTTTTGTGTTTTGTGCTACGTGTTTTTATCCATGTGCAGCACTTTGTTTCAGCTGCAGCTGTTTTTAAAGGGCTTTATAAATAAAGTTGATTGATTGATTGAACTGTTGCAATTAACACTATAGACTGGGATGAGGTCGCATGAAAAAGGACTAAAATGTTAAGCTACTATGAATCACTGAACATTAAGTAATTTAGTCTAAGGTTACTCTTTCAGTACAGTACCAGGATACAACTGGGTACTTATTTACTTTCCAGCATCTGTTCCGAGGATGTGACCAACAGTCACTTGGCCTGAATCCTAATGACTGTTGGAAACCCTCAAGGCTATTTGGCCATGATTTGACCTCACAAGTTTGATACATTCTGGAAGATAGTCTTTGAGCACAATCTGGTAAATATGGAGGGTCACTGCAGGTGATGCAACATATGGGGCTCAGTCGGTACGGTTGGCAGTGTCCTCAGGCGTGAACTCAGAAACCAAGGACTATACTACAGACAGAGCGAGAAATGTTGCTGCGCATCATTTAGTGAACGGGATAAGTTGGAAAGTATGTGAGGGTAAATGCTTGAGATAGCTACAATCAGGCACACAACAACACAAATAACAACACATCCACGGAGTGACAGCAACAATCACAGGAACGTAGAAACACACACATAAATACACAACTTTAACCTTTCCCAGACTGTCTTTTTAAAGATGGCCAGGGGCTTTTGCTCTCAGTTCTACACCGCTGACTCCATCTTGACACAGAGATCAGAAAGTTGCCAGAAAGTAACCGGCAATTTATTCCTTGGTTAAACACTTTGAAGCCACAGCCCCATCACCAGCAGCAAATCCATCAGAGAGAAAATAAACGCTGACAAAGACAGGGGACAAGAAAGAAAGAAAAGGGGAATCCATCTAAACCTCTTAGGCTACCTTCCCGTCTCACTCTGGGGGGTGGAAACCCCTGAGGTGTGTAATGTGAAGCAGCATGTTAATACTAGAACTCTTTCATTTGAACTTCTGTATTGCTTTTAAAAGCACTGTTATGATAGTCCCCTCGCTGTCTCGCCTGACACCCTCTCTCTTCTCATGTCCTCTTTTCCCCTTATTTCACTCCTATGGTCTACATGGCCTTTCTTCCTTGACTTCATCTGGATATTTACAGTTCCACATGTCTTCATACTTAACAACTAAATAAGCTGTTTGTCAGTGGAAATAGTAAAACAGTTCATTTGTAAATCAATCATTGTAACTGATGGTGGTCAGAGACATAAAGTTGTTGAAGTTATTTTTACTAAATGTAAACACAAACACTTTGAACACAATTAACTGTTAGTGGTTGCTTGCTAGAAAGAAAATGGTAAGTATTTCAATGACTGAGCACTTATGCATGCATTTTCCTCTTCGGGAGCATTTAATGCCACCCACTGAATGTTTCAACATTTAATTTAGAACATTTTATACCTTTCCCTCTCCTTAAGCAACACCAGCCAAAGCAATGATGTGAAGCAGTTAAAGCAGCATTTATGTTACCACATTTTAAAACCAGATTAATTATAGAACCCAACTTAATCTAAGAAATAAAGTAAATGAATTATAGTAGTAGATAAACGACATAGAAAATCAAAATTCAGATGCAGCATTGTCAGGGTTTCTGTGTATATTTACATATTGTGTGGGAGAACACTCTTTTATTTACTTTTTCATCTCATCTTCTTGCATATTATTCAACTTGCAATCAAAACCACATCATTTATTTATCTATAAGCTGTTTTGGGATCATCTCCTTTTCAGACCCACCATAAAGCAAGCACATGGTTGATTTTTGTAGTTCACCACAAACAACTCACCCCATGTAAGCTAAAGACTGAAGCAATTAAACATGATGTCATGTTCTTATGTTCAAGGGAATTTGAACTGTGTGTATATACACAAGTTTTATTTAAGACTTGAAGTTGATCCAGCAATGGTCACCATCAACACAAGAGCACAAGATCCAACCATTTTGGGGGATTTTTCCTTTTTTTTGCTCTCTTTCGAACAATAAATCCTCCTACCTAATTTGTGAATAAAGCCTATACAGAATATCCTTGAAAGTCAGAAGATAGCAAACATTTCCGTTGATGAAAACATCTTTCCGTGGTCCCACCTGTTTGCCATATGGTGCCTGTGGTGAGCTTAGTTGCTCAGATTTACAGAGAGAAAACTGACCACAGCAGCTTTGTGAAAGTAAAGCTGCATCCTCGCTTAGAAAGTTTGCTAAGACATTTTGTCTGATGAACGATTGCATGAAGCTTTAATTGCTTGGATTTCAGTAAAACTTTTGATTTTGCGGTGCAAAACATGGTCTTTCCAGCTGATGTTGGTCTGAGTGATAGAATAGTAGGAAAAAGAAAGAGGGAAATAGAAAAACCCTAGGGTGATTATCTCTGCTGTGTTACGCAGAGGATTGGACTCGAGATTAGCCTCTCTTCTGGCACAAATGTAACCTATGTTGTCAGGTGTGCCTAGACGATTACCCACCAAGCTGTGCTGCTCTGTGGCAACTCCCTCAGTGGGAGTCAAGTTCTCACACAAGACCAGAGCCAGGGAAAGAGTGGCAGCCCATTACTTAGATCTTAGTCCTTATGTTTCCTTCACAAAGTCTGACGGACAACACCACCCAATTTGACTGCTGTTATTATCTATCCCTGTGTTTTTGTCTGGATAGAGATTGTGCCTCCCTCCTATTACACAGACATGTGTTGACACAATATGAAACAGGCAGTACAGCATACAACTATAGTTCATTGGCCAATACTGTTTGCAGAAATTATAAAAGCTATCACCATGCAAAAACATCTATATTTAAACGGTATTTTCCAAATATAAACATTGATTCCGTTAATAATCCAGACTGAAACGGCCTTGTTTTGTGTAAAGTTTATTATTTACAGTCCATGTTTCTGGTTTAAAAATGCATCTTCAGCTAGAATTCAGAAAGAATTACAAAGAATGTAGTATTTAATTTTGTTCTCTTTGTCAACTCGCAGCTATGTTTGATGTAGGTTAATGTCAAGTAATTCAAACATTTTGAAAGTATTCCTATCAATGTGTGACATTGCATGGAGTTAGTTCATTGAGCTGCTGCTCATGAAGATAGAAACTCCAAGCTTGAGGTGTAATCGGGTCTTTTTTCAACCAAAAAAGAAAACACATACAAATAATACATACTCAACAGAACAATTGTTAATAAATCACCACTGAGGTTCCTAATATTTAATAATTCATCACTGACTGTACTGAAGTGGAATTCACCATAGCTGAGATAATGACATGTTTTTGTGTCAAAATTGGATTCTGTCAGCACCTATTATACGCTTCCCTCTAAAGTGACAATTCAGGGGTTAAGAACTTAAAACATGAAAAGCACTTTGATTCTAAGTGGAGACAAACATAAAAGATCCTCCCCCGATCTCTTTTATTCTTGTTTATTTATGCAACTTTTCACAATCAACAAAAATGTTCACAAAGCAAAACACTGTCAGTCAAATGAACAGAGGGAGGGATGGACAACTGCGTTACTACTTTACACAGACAAAAAGCCTTGGAAATCACATGTTTTTTGACATGTGTACATTGTGTTTGTTTTCACATCCTGCCATACACAGTTGTTGTAATTGTTGTACAGAAATAATAATATTCAAGTATGAAAACAATCTTAATTCTATTTAGTAGGAGTATTTAATTTAAGCTGTTTTATAGTATTTGGGATATCATCAGTATGACCTACTGTGCCTTCAATCCCACATTTTTCATGACATGTGATCGAGAGGGTACAACCAACACGACTGTTATCGCAGGCCTATTGCTACCACTACTGCCCCGCAGAGTTTGATCCCTCCTGTGACTTGCATCTCAGGTGGAGCCTGACAGAGGACCCATAGGATTATCCAAACAATGCTCAAACTGGGACATAAGGATTAGTTTTGGCCCTGTAATCCCCAGTGGACTTCCAACAACTGCTGCTACCACCTCCCAAATCCTCTGAGGCTCATGCATTTACCTACTGAGTGTTATAAAGATTTTACATTTAGTTACTTATGGTTGTGGAAGAGGAATGCACATCAGTATTCTGTGAGATGTAATTGTAATTGCTTTAGTGAATTAAGTTCACATATTGACGCTAAACATGTATAATATTTGTTTCATGACACTATAGACAATAACCTAACTTGACAGCCAGTTTGCTCGCTATCAAATTGTACCACAATGCTTTGAATTGAACATACTGTGTGATGTGTTTTCAGGATCACTACAACCGCTGCCTGTATGATGGACCTGAGAAGGTATCCTCTGGATGAGCAAAACTGCACACTCGAGATAGAGAGTTGTAAGTAATTCCTCCCTTTATTCTTTAATAATTTACTTCCTTCATCAATTATTTTGTTTCTTGTCAGTGCTCTAAATCCCCTAACTGACGTAAGTGTCTGCTGCCTTTCAAACAGTACATGGCATAGCCGTGGCTATTTTCAGTCTGCTGTCAGGAGCTATGTGTGATTGGGCCCGCTGTCACAATTTGTGCTCTACTGTAGTACAAGGATTTACTCAGAATTTTAATATTTTCAACATAATCCTTCCCATGCAATTTTAATGTATTTTCCTTGCTAAAAGAAGAGACATTCTTTCCTTTCTAAATATATCCTCCGTCGAGTTTTCTCTTCTAGGAATACAAAATATATAGAGCTGTAGTTTTTGCATACAAGTTGATTCTCAGAAGAAAGGTGTTTTTTAACTACTACTTTATCTGGCACAGTTTTGCAGGTGAGAGTTTAGGTGAAATAACCCATCTTGTATACCAGATAGCAGTCATCAAATGAGCTAATGATCGTAACTCAATGAGTGCCTCTACCCTCACTGGAGCAGCAGACTACTTTGTGTAATGTGCACTGTCGGTGGTGCCGAAGTGATTAAGTAGAGCTATTGCTAATGCTGCACAGAGCTTAAATCCGCAGCCGAGTTTAAAAAGGCAACAATTTATGAGCAGTACATCGAAAGAGGTGTCCTAAGGGTGGTGGCATCTTTACACCAGCTACCATTTAACCACAGCATTATAAGTTTTAAGGGTTGAATACACCCTAGGATCTTAGCTGTATCTCTATGGTCTATTTCAATGTACCATACTCAACATGCAAATAAATGCAAGGATGCTCTGTCTGTATGCATGTATGTCACTCCTTCGATTTTCTTTACAACCATTAATCCGATCGACTTCACACTCGGCAAGTGTATTGCTGATGACCCCAGGCAGTGCATTGTCCAGTGTGAAGTGATTTGGATGAGCAGTTCTCATGTAAGCTGCAAGCAGCAATACCAGAGGTCAAGCAATCGGCTGAACAAGCACTTATAGTTTCATCTATTAAATAACAGAAAAGTTCATGTTTGTACTTTCATTTAAGATGTACTGATAGTATTATGAGTAAATCCTGAAATGGCAAGTTCACGTTTCTCAAATACATGCATTTGTGTCCGTGCTTCTCTTTATGCTGCAATGATTCCAAACACCTAGTTTGTTTCTGGCACATTAGAGAGGGATGAAAGTAGGGTTGAGGATGAAGAGGTGGATACCATTCATCTACTGTCACAGGGAAAATAAATCAGATAATCGTGCTCAAGCTAAGGCACAACCACTCAATTGGATAACAGTAAATGCATCTGAATGTAGTTTCCATGTAGAGATGGTTAAAGGGTGTTACACTCAAATGTGCAAGTGAGCTGGAAGGCCTACAGCTGGTGCTGGTGTACAGAAGGATATAGAGCGTAAGGAGCAAAGTAGGCACTTTTTTGAAACTCATTCATGTACAATACAGTTAAACAATGACATTTATTTGAGGTTTTAGACTTCCAGTATTGTTGCCATATATGGAATATACTGTATGTAGATTCAAGGTTGGATGTAGACTTGTTGGATAATGGCTGAACACGCAGACACAGACTTCTTCTCAAATCCATAAGGATACACTGCAGGGCAGAGTAAAAATTGTTGGCAAAACAAATATCTTGAATATTACACTTGTTATAATACAAATAACTAACTTTTCTGTGAAGTGAATAACACCATTTTTAGCCACTAATCTGCAGAAAACATGTGTGTGCACAATATTTAAAATCTCCCATGATGCACATAAGGTCACAGACTGGGGAGATATTAAATAAGATGTGTATGCAGGCTCCTTGTCATCTATAGTTTAATTTGCCACGGGGGGCAACAAAAAACAACAAAATAATTGGGAACCTGGTATGCCTCTAGTAAAATGGTGTATAGCTTGTAACTCCAAATGTACCTCATACTGTGCAGTGTCCATTTAAACTATTTGTTTGAACATTGTTCAGGGAATGATTGAAGTTTAGGGGAGAGAGTGAAACATTGGCTTTTCACAGATCAGTGTTCTTCACAACACAGCTAGTCATCAGCAGACCGAGCACACATGCTTCTCTTCTAATTTGGTGACAGGCTTACAGTTTAAAACTATCTGGCTGGGGAATAGTAAACTGAAGTTTAGGAACATTTGAGAGCTACACATACACACACACAGACACACACACACACACACACACACACACACACACACACACACACACACACACACACACACACACACACACACACACTCTTTTGTTTCAACTGAGTCTTGGGATTTGAGGGGCAGCAGTATGAAGGGGAATTCTGCTTGTTTGGACTATCTTAGATCTAGTGATGCCTTGGATGACTTGTATCATTGGGTTGGATGGTTTATTTTCATGTAGCTGTGCTCTGCTCCTCCCTAAACTCTAGATTTTTTTCCTCCAAGCTGGTCCATTTCACACAATTTCCAGAATAATTTCAGTATACGTAGCAATTAACTGGGTAGTCATATGAGTTTAATTGCCCATTGTCTCCTAATATCGCTATTTTTCACTGAGTGATTAAATAAGCTTTAACAGGTTAATAACAACGTCCAAAAACTTAATTCTAGCAGGCTTTCACCCCTTCATGCTGTCCTTTTCTTATTATTTTAGGAAAACTCACTCCCTGTTTTAATTCCCAACATTTATCAGTTATCATCATGAAGTTACGTTGCCTAAAAATTCAATGGAACTTCAATAATCTTTGAATTACTCCTGTTTTCCAACTTACATGTAAACCTGTCACTTGTTGAATAAAGGATATTTTAAGAATTACTACACTATTGTGGAAATTGGTAAAACAACTGAGCTTGGAGACAACAGAATTACGTGTATTTTTCCCCTTTGTACGCTTCATTATTTCCTGCCACTTCAGGAATTATGCTCTGTACTATACACTCTATACTTTGAGTTTCTACACTGCATGTTAGAAATGAGTCAGAGGTTCAAACAAAAAAGATTGGAAGGAAAAATAAAAAACCTCAGGCTTATAGTGGTGGATATGCGATGTAAATTATTCATTCTGGAAAGCCCTGAGATTTTCCCACCATGCCTGTGACAAATGGTTGGCTGGATAGAAAAAATGTTCACTTATATTTTCGTTTGACAGTATCGTAAAATGAAAACCTACATGGAAAGAGAACTAAAATATTTTTGATCAAGTAAAATAAATGTTTGACTGCTTAGGACAAGTTTTACTCCTACTAAAAAAAACAAAGTAGGTGAGTTAAAATATGCCGAGTAAACATTACTGCTCGCACACTGCTTGCCAGGCAGTGTGAAGATACAGTGCTGTATTGTAGCTGCCCACTGCTCCTAATACAATGTGTGCTGTGTTTTTTAATCCTTCATTTCCATTAGATGTGAACTAGAGGTTGACTGATCAAGGTGCATATTAAGCAGTAATGACACTACTCTAATAATGCACGTTCCATTATAATGTTTCATTGTTGGTGGTTAGTAAAGAGTAATGCTTTAAAATGAATCTATGCAGCATCATAAGTGATTATGTTGCATACAAGCCCATTACACTTTGATAGACTATTAAAGCCCCATGATTTGGGTCACTTTCCCTGCTCTCGGGGTGGTGTATTAAACCTGTACTTAATACAACTTATGGTTGTGGTGCTCAATTCTGACCCCGTTTATTGATAGTCTTTTTTTTCCCTCTACATATTAAAACCTACTCTGTATTGTACAATTGTTTTGAATTGCAAACACAGAATACCATATTGTTATATTAAAATGTTGCCTCATCTAATCTGTTCCGTCCATTTTAGCATGCCATCAGTATTGCAAACACTTCAACAGTTTACACATTCAGGTAATCAGATGTTCCCTTGTTAAATCCTACTTGGTAACAAGGGACAGCAGACCCCGCATCGTTTTGCTGGTCCTTTAGACTTTCTGTAGATATCACTTACGCTATCGAAGATACCCTGTTCCCTATAACTATAGGACTTCCTTATAAAACACTTGACAGTTGCAGTCTTATTTTGTAGATGAGGCAAGGTAAACCTTGCTTTATTACCACACTACCTCAGCCTCACCTTAAGCAACATTGGATAAGCGTCAGGTTTATTACCTCACAAGCGAAGCCCTGTCACCCTGCATTTGTTTTGTTACTACAAGCTCAGCATCTTTATCATGCATGCGTAATCCAGGACTTAAACTAGCGTATGAGGCCACCCAAGGTTTTACCTCAGTGCAAGGTAATATTTATTATTAAAAAGGGTTAAACCCCCAGATGTTCTGGGTCACTGTTACAGTAATGCAGTTTACAATGCACAGTATATACACTGCTGTAGAGTAGTCCTACCTTCACAGGAAGCTGATTCTATTTAACATGTAACATTGACTTCACAAGTAGAGCAGCTGCACCCCTTCTCAATAAATCATAACAACAGTAGGGTCACTGAATATTTAGCTTTTTGACGTGGTTAGCTCCTTTAGCTTTAGCAAATGTTAAAAAATAGGTATATAAGAGCTTTGGACAATGATTGAGAGTGAACATAAATCAACTCAAACTTGCAGTCTCTGATACAATCATATATTCACACATGCATGCACATACAGACAAAGCCAAAAATCTGCTCAGAGGGGATAGAGAGGCACATTACCACTGTTATTTTACATAGTTGCTGTGGCCTCACAAGGAAACTCTCATTTCATCACTGCATCTCTGCCAAGTAATACGTTTATTTTCTACACCAGCGATCCACATCATATGGACAAAGCCACTTTCACAGTCTATCTCTCTCTCTGTCTTGCTTTCTTTGCCCACCAGAGCACATCAGATTTTTAGAAACTGCACAGATCCTCTGCGCTGTGAATGGTTTTCTACACTCGGGCTTGCATGGCTTATTTATTTGTTTTATCTTTAGATGATCTGTCCCTGTCCAGGCATGCTGTCAGCTGCAGCTCGCTGTATACTGCAAAAGTTTCGAAGACATGTTTTAATTGGTCACCAGGAATAACATTAAAGTGGCTTTGAACTGCATGGAATCAAAAATTCATCTGAGACAAATTAAAGAGTGGATTAGCTTTCTCAGCTCCCAGGGGAGAGCAAGAGGCGGGTGGTTGTTCAGGGATTTGACGTTCCCATTTTTGTGTAAGTATCTTTGAATGTGTCCATGCAAGCACGTGTCTTTTTTTGTTCATGTGTGTCTGACTGTGTTCTTAGACTAAGCAATGTTAAATTATTTTACATTGAGTCTTTCTTCCTAAATACTCTGAAAAGAGCCAGGTTTCCTTATCCATACATTGTTAAACACCACAGGTATGGTTAGTTTGAACTTTGTATGGTATTTTATTAATGACTATTTTTATTACTTTTTATCATTGACACACTTCCCCAGACTCCTTGTGTGTGTGACTAATCTAAAGGCATGTTGCATGGTGAAGCATCCACAATACTCAATTGTATTTATGGTGAGTAAATTAGGTTTCACATCTGCTGTGACATCTTTTGATTGGGGCTGTTCTACAGTAAGGTTTGTAAACACTGTAATCATAAAAAAAAGAAGTTATTCTCATAACAGATGTGAAGACAATCAGATAAAAGGATGTGTGTGATTGTTTTAAGTGCTGCTGTGAGAACCTTTAAAATGCATGTTTCAATCACAGTTGTGGTGATTAGAAACTCTATTTTTGTAAGTTAATGAATTGGATACAGGGTGTTTCATATCACCATTTAGAAGTAAAAAAACAACCTTTGTTTTGCCTGATTGTGTTTTGCCAAGAGTAATATAAAAGCCATTGTTGTATCTCCCTCCAAAATCCGTCTTTGCCCATTAAAACAAATCAGCTGAGACATTATTTCATATAAAGGCCTGGAGTCAGATTTGGTCAGGGAGATATGCCAGTTTCGCAGCTTAAATAGCTTTGGTATTGTATTGCTATCTCCTCTGATGCTATCGTGAACAATTTCATTTATTTTTGGCCTGCCAACGATCCCAGACTTTGGAATCTATGAGAGAAGCCTTTATGTTAGCATAAAGTACATATTGTCACACCCATTTTTCTACTGAATGGGTGAATTTGCTTCTTATGCATTTGATGAATCGTGCAGCTAATTTCCTCTTTCTTATTCCATTGTCTCAAAGACAAAGTTAATACATATACAGTAGACTAACTATCGTGGGTGTAATGAATTGCAGATCTTACTTTCTCTCTTTCTCTATTGTCACTCACTCTAATGTATCTCTGTTAATTTCACGCAATGGGAATTAGGACAAACTATCTGTGCCAACTACTGTGACATAATAACTTTAGTATGAGAGCGAGGTGACGCAAAATTGCAAAGTCAGCCTCAATGATGTAGAAGCAATAGAGTTAAGTGGATTGGGTAGCTGGACAATCAAACATATGAGGGCCTGATCAAATCATTCACTCTGATTTGTGTAAAGTTTAGAGGCATTCACTTCTCTTCACAAACAGTGTTTATCCAAAGGATTGTAAACTCGTAATAGCCCCATTAAAAGGCTGATACAAAAGTGTTGGACGGAACTAAGACTGTACAGACAAATTGCTTTTCTATGCTTTGTTTAAATTGCGTCTCTTGAGGTGCCAGATAAAAGGTCATGGTGTCATTTACACTTTTTTAGATGTATCATAGGAAGAGTTGACATTTCTTCATGAGATTGTGCAAAGCAGTAAGTGTTCACCATCTGGAGAATAATTTGTACCTATGGCATGAGGTTATGTGTTTGGTTTGGGTTGTTTGTCCATTTTTCAGCAGGGTTATGGAAAAAGACTGCTGGCCCAATGCTCATTAAAACTCAGTGGAAGGCTGTAGCATGGGACAAGTGAGAGCATGAGCAGTTTTGAATCAAGGGCAGATACAGATCTTCATGTTCACTTATGGAAATGGTATTTGTCTCACAGTACCCTTCTAGATGGTACTTTCCCTTACATATTAAATATATATCTTGTGTTTGGCCCTGGTGGTATCCCTGGGACTGAACACATTGACTCAAATTACAATTTTAAATCTCCAGTTGAGCACGTTGTTCAGTCATGGTTTTATCACTTAAGGAATGTATCCAAAATTAAGTTATTTTTGTCTGCCCCTGACCTGACCTGCCTTTATTTCATCCCATCTCGACTAATATAATTTCCTGATACTCTGCACGTAGAGAAGCACTTAATCGTGTGCAAGTTGTTTCAAAATGCAGCTGCCAGGCTTTTTACTGGTACGAGAAGAGAACACATTGATCTTATTTTTCCATCGTTCTTACTACTAATTTCAACTGGAATATATGTTGTGAATTGTTTTGATTGTTTTTTGTTTGTGATGATGTTATATAACTTCCCGTATGACTGAATTATACGCAAATGCTTTGGAAATACATTCTTTTTGAGAGTAAAAAGGGAGAATATTTAAGCGCTGTGCGCATACTCTCCACTTACGTCAAGAGGACGTAGAGATGTCAGAGTGTGAGGGTGTTGAAAGCAGCCACCGAGGAGTCTGTGTTAATAATTCAGAGCAACTAAATAGGTCACAGAAGTATTAATTAAGCAGAGCAAGATAGGGGGGAGGGAGAAGAAGAAGAAAGGTAGAGTGAGTGATAGATGGACACATAATCGTAGTTATGACCAAAAAATTACGAAAAGGGACGAGGGAAAGGAGTGTAATCAAATGGAAAAGAGTGGTGGGAGAAAGTGTAGATAAAAATGGAACACACACACACACACACACACACAGACACACACACACACACACACACACACACACACACACACACACACACACACACACACACACACACACACACACACACACACACACACTACATGTTCATGTCAACCATTTTAATTCACTTACTAGCTGCACTAGTGCAAAAAATGACAGTCAACTTCATTGCATGCAATCAAATGATATAAGAATAATGCAGTTGTAACAACTGTTGCAACCATCAAAAATGATATTCATGTTGCGTGTTGAGTGGCAGAAAAAAAATACAGATTTGTTGTGTAGTACATCTCCTGCTGTTACTTTAATGCAAAACTACACATCCATAATAGAAACAACTGAACCTTTCTAATCAGTTTTATGATGTAGGGCTATAATATTCAGTTGCTTATCTTGAAACATCAAAGTGTATTGCCCGTTTTGGCCTCTTGCCACTCAGTTGAGCTAGTTCATACTTCAATACACTCATCGTAATGAGCTGTCCAAACTCTTTTACAATCTTGCGCTGCTATTACCATTTACAAAATGTACCAATCGTATTGTGTTGCACTACAAAAATGAACTCTGGGTCAATTCTCAACCTTAGTGTTTCCCTAAAGAATGCAACAACCTCACAGTAATGCAATCTGAGTTTTAAACAACCGAATGTGTTGTGTGTAGCTTTAAAAAAGAAATTGCGCTCTGTAATGGTTTGATGGTAAGATGACTTTTGCTGTGGTGTAGGGAAAAATTAACAATCTCTTCATTACATTTGAAATAGGCTTTCACACACCCACGCATGTTGACATGGTAACAATAGCTTTTTATATATATATAAAAATTGCTGTTTTAATTGAGTTTTTCTTACTTTACTTTTTTTTTGCTTTTTATTTTGCTTAAATGGCCAGCCAGCTTTCTAGCGCACCATCCCCAGCTGTCTCCTGTCTCTTCTCATCTCCTAACTCTCCTCTCTCGGAGACCAATACTCTTATGCCCTTAGGTCAGTAGACATGTCAAATGTACCAGAGCAGACAGTAGGCAGTGGATTATGCAAGAGAACGTTTCATGGTCTAATGAAACATTTCTACTTTTCTTCCTGCGTTTTTTCCAACACCACTTGTCTTTAACTATACATATGAACTACAGAGTTCTGTGTTACTTAATCATTTATTGTGACTGCCCACTAGCTGCCTTGCTGTCCTTGTCTCCACTGATTGGGCCAAAATGAGCGCAAACGAGCTTCCAGCTTTGGTTTAGATTCATATTATTGGAATTGCGCCATGTCTCTTTAGAGATTTTACTTGGTTTTAGAAATTAAAATGGATGCCTGGTTATTTAATCATTCTTGCTCTTGGTATTAAATAATTGAATTGCTCATGGGACAAAACATAAAAAAGTTGACTCATATATATTTAGTCACATATACAGTAGAAGGGTTTCCGTCAGCTACTATATGGAATGTTTTATGTTTAACTTCCTTTCATTATTTATGGTTTTAACAGGCTTTTACATAATTCAGTTATCGTTAAGAATACAATACCAGGGCATCAGCATGTGCTTTGCTTGTGGGAACTTCAGATAATGATGTTGAGGTGCTTTCAAACAGGGAAAGAAACTGTTGTGGAGATACTCATATTATAATAGACTTATAGACTGGTTGTACTGAGCAGTCAGTTTTACAGTATGTAACTCTAATAGTACTTAATGAAACAGGGTTAAAGAAACCAGTTTACTGTGTTTCAATTTTAAGCTTGGCTGAACTATCACAAGTGAGGGGTCAAGTACAGTCAAGAGCACACAAGTGGATCATTTTTAATATAAAACAAATATTTCAAAAAGTGTGCTCTGGCTCTTTTAAAAGTGTCAAAGCACCAATATATCGTTGAATCACCCACTTTATCGTAAAACAGTGACAAAGAGGTGCTACTTGACGATGGCATGGCAATTAACTTCCCTTCATTCTCGCCTGTAGAGTCACATTTTGCCAATGCATTTTGCTCTCTATATACGATATGCAAGTAATGTTGGCTGAATAGATCTAGCAGCATGTAAGTCAGTAAGAAGTGGTAATACTGTAATTGTTTGCAAAGTGATTAATTAACTGGACTGCACGGGATCCAGATGGGACATGATTATAACCATACATATTTGTACATACCATTAACAATCCCCTGTGCTCTGTGCCCTATCTTAGATGGCTACACTACAGATGACATTGAGTTCTACTGGCGGGGAGGAGACAATGCTGTAACAGGGGTGGACCGGATCGAACTGCCCCAGTTCTCCATTGTGGATCATAAACTAATCTCCAAGAATGTCGTCTTCTCCACAGGTAATGGTGACAAACGGGTTGAAATGCATGAGGCATAGTTGAATTTACAATACTGAACATAAAAACAGCAAATGTGGTATAACGTAATGCAATCCTATGTTTGATTATTATACAAAATCCATATTATCTAGAAGCGTGTATGAAAAATGTGTTAGAATACACACACACTTAAGTTTTTGCATTCTTCTTTATTCCTATTAAAAAACACCCTTTAGTTATTTTCAGTTTTTGTTAATATCACTATGCTGCTGCAAAGCATATTGCAATTCATAAATATTAAATCATTCACTTATTGATATGAAAAACAGCATATACTTATTTCCCGAAATGTAGAACGTTATGTAAATTAACACATACTGTATACAAACCTCTGAATGAAGTGAATTCGTGGGAGAAGGAAGACACTATGACTTATTTAACAGCAATAAACAAAAGAATGCTGTCTGATACAATGAAATATTCATCCCTTCTGCATTTTCATATTCATGAATTTGTCATGCAAGCAAGCAATTGTAAGCGGGACAGGGGTTCTGCTGAATGCAGTTCCTAGGTACTGTACAGAATGGGAGCAGAACACTAAAGCAATAAGAACGTAGAGACCCATTTTGAGGACTTGTTTTGTCCATGGGGGTCACACGTTCCACGCAACCCTATTAATAACATAATGCTTTCTGATGAATGAACAATGTTTTTATGCCGGTGTGATTTGTTGTTATCTACCTAAGTGTTTCCATGCAGTGTTCCAGATTTTATTGCCTCATACAGGAATATGGTGGATGGGGGATTCCCTTTTAACGCGCTGTCTATTGCAGTATAGAGTATATGACCTGTGGGGCACTGTGGAGTTGCCGACGTCAGCACAAGTGCATGGGCATTTACTAAATACAAGTGTCATGTCCAAGGAAATGCAATGACATTGTTACCCTTTTGAATAATAGATATTCCCTGTTGTACCACTGTCATGTCATTTCCTACCCAAGCTGTTTCCTCACTTTATAAAAAAATAATTCTAGGATTCTGTTGGTGGCTCATGCAAACATTAGCTTAAAGAAATAGCAAATCTAAGTGGTGACATTCAAAGAGCTGAGGTTGGTGGGTTGTTACTGCTTTCATTACTTAATCTTCCTCCCCCAACCCTCTTCTGCTCCTGCTTGACTCAATGGAGTTGATATTGCTCAGTTTTCAAGCCCTTTGGTGCGTTACTTTACAATTGTAATGCAACTTAAAACCAAATGCAATTCCCTCAGGAAGAAATTATGTGCGCTGATACAATTTTTGCTTTACCAAAACCCCAGCTGAAGGCTTGTTTCAAATAGAGCAGGATAAGAAAAAATAAGAGGATCCTCTTCAGAAAAACTATCAAACTTCTTGCAATTTTTGGTATAAACACAGTAATTGGAGAGCAGGTCATTCAGGAGAGTGCTCCTTCTTCTGATACAACAAATAAAGCTTTTTACTGAGTAGCTTCTGCAATGGACACTCAGGGATGAACAAGAACTAATAAAGGAGAACAATCTCAATTTAAAATGCCTTCACAAGAAGTATAGAAAATAAAACTGTTATTTTAGTCATTTGTCAACCCAAAGTGCTAAACATTTACTGGTTTGTGCTTTTCGGTGAATATCTTCTATTTCATTGTTTGGCCCAGGGATTTTGAAGATTGAATAACCCATACCCCCACAAAAGAAATGATAACAATATTTCCTTTTGGATTTTTACACTTCTGATTGCCTTTTTTCCCTTTTCCATCCCCTCTCTGCAGGTTCTTACCCTCGTCTATCCCTGAGTTTTAAGCTGAAAAGAAACATTGGGTACTTCATCTTGCAAACATACATGCCTTCTATACTTATCACCATCCTCTCTTGGGTCTCCTTCTGGATCAACTATGACGCCTCTGCTGCCAGAGTGGCTCTAGGTGAGGCCTGCACTACAAATACAGACATATTGTCAGACGTTGGGGTGGAAGGTTGCCCTTGCACTGTGATAGATGGGCCAGTGGAAGTTACACATATAGATTGCTTTCATGTGATCTGACATCATAACATTCATAAAACTCACTTGAAGTGCAAACAGAGATAAGAGACAAGGAGAACACATACTTCATACTATCTTACACAACAAAACCTGTGTCAAACCTAAACATTGAAACTTCAGACAAAGGTTTACAGTCTGTATAAAAGACTGACTTTCCGACAAAAATCTAAAACTCCTTACAGATGAATTCATCAGTGTGGTTAAATCTTTGAATTGTATTGTATAAAGATGTTTCTTACCGTTTTACATTTCTAAATACATGAATTATTGCGCTAAGTTCAGTGGTACATGATCCTTAAACATTCAGTAAAGAATAGCACTGCACTGATTCACCACCACACTTTGTTTCACTCCTTTAACAGTAACTGTGGGTGAGTACAGGGTAAAATAACCATTCCCAGTACAACAAATGTTGCTGTTTCCCTCACGCGTATATGATGGATGACCAGTTTGAGTTTTTTCACTCTTATTTTAGAGCCCCTGTGCTCTTCTGGAAGTCACAATTCCCCCCCTGTCATCCTCAATTATGTAAACCCTGTGTAGCCTGCAAGGTTTGTATTGAGCTTCTAGCTTACTCTGTGTGTATCGGAAGCTCCCTGTCTTCTTTGCACCCTACCCCATCCACCCGGCTTCATCCATCTACCCATCCCAAGCTTTAGTCGACAAGGCAATTTCGCTGATTGACGACTGAGCTGCATTTAGTGATCCAGGGGAAGGCATGCATGGGATTTAATGGAATCAAAGGTAATGCTCCATAATATAGGCGGGTCAAAAGAGTTGGAAAATGTAAGGTCGCCCCCCAATCTACACTAGGTTCAGGCACCACTTTACCCTGACCTGGTTTCAAGCATTAAAATGGACCTGTAATGGTTGAATCACGTGGCCACTGTGTTGCACGAATCCTTTGTTGTTGTTATTGTTAAGCTTCTGCATCAACAGTTTGGGAAAATTGCCTGAATCCTATTTTGAGCAGTGGTCACCTGACAGCTTTGTGACAGCTGTAAGATAATGTTGTTTTAAACAGTAAAATATACAGGTGCGTGCCGGGGGATTTGCGAGCGCCATAGGAGCAGAGAATGCAATTATTTAATCGTGCAAGGAAAATGACATTTAAGCTTAAGAATCATGGCTTTCATGCCAGTTATAATTCCTGCATATAGATAATACCGTACACACACACTATTGTAGGCACACTACATCGAAGAGGCAGTGCTTTGCTAAAACGACAAGAATATTAAATTATATCACTACCAGCAAGAGTTTCCATGTCACTCATAATAAGCAGAAGCTTACCACATCGATATGCACAGTCAATTTGAGAGTAACTATCTGCACAGCTTGCTGGGCGAGGTTTTCAAAACTGACTACAACTTTTTCTCAGTTGGAATTCCTTGCTAATGAACAAGACCGAGGTTGACATTTGAATTTCAAATCGCTGCAGAACTTTAGTTGCGCCTCTTTTAGCTTGTCTCCCGACGCATTGTATTTGGAGGTAAGCCTTTCGGCTTCATTGATCCTGGCAGGCTTAATCAAGCAGAGACATGGTATCAAGTGGATCAAAAAGATGTTGTGTTGTGGGAAAGATTAAATCTGTCACACACTCAGTCAGAACAGAACAGTATGTAAGAGTTTCAGGTGATTGCTATCGATAAGAAAAATGAAATAATTATATGTGTCTGTGGATTACATAACTACAACATCATTTAATCTGCTGATATTGTTTTTAACGCAATACATATATATTGTCATTGAGTTATCCATACTGTATCTGTAATCATGATTAGATGTAATGCAATGCATTTGTCTTTCTCTTTTAGGTATTACAACTGTGCTCACCATGACCACCATTAACACCCATTTGAGAGAAACCCTCCCCAAAATCCCCTATGTCAAGGCCATTGACATGTACCTCATGGGCTGCTTCGTCTTCGTCTTCTTGGCTCTGCTGGAGTATGCGCTAGTAAACTACATCTTCTTTGGACGTGGTCCTCAGCGTCAGAAAAGAGCAGCTGAGAAACTAAGTACAGCCAACAATGAAAAGATGAGGATGGATCCAAACAAGGTACAATAGCTTAACTTTTTAGTTTGTGGACCAGATTTTTCCTAATACTCTAATTTTTACACCAAAATGTGTTCAAGCAATCTGCATACAGAGAGAAAAGCACATACTCTAGATGAGCCTCCGCAAGTCTTACAAATTTTTTTCGAGTGAAAACTTTTATTTTTCTTTGCTCTAGATTTACAAAATTACACATTTTCTTTACTTTGAAATTAAATTGTATCTTAATTATTAATGGAGCTGTCTGGGGAGCTCAGAATAATTACTAAAAAAGAAAAGAAACGTCATCACTTCAAATGGAGGGTTGACCTAATGTTTCCTAGCTTCTTTGTGCCAAGGGAAGCCATCCTAATAAGCTTGTACTAGCCCTGATTCAAATCCAAATGAGATATGTTGCCAGCTGAAACGAAGGGAAAGGAGGTCTCAGGGTCTTTTTGCTTTTGATGGAAGTTAGTTGCATTCACTTACTCAGACTTTGCTCCCAGCCGACTTGAACCAAATGCCTACGAGCAGAGATGCAACATGGCCGCCATAACATGGCTGCCCATGGACGTGCTAATATTAGTTGAATAGAATTTTTTGGATGAATGTCCTGTAATATCAAGTGAAAAGTAAAACAATGCTGTTTGCTTGCAGTGGTTGGTGGGGAATGTAGTTGGCAGAGATGATACTCTGTATGCAAGAATGAAACAAAGGGATCTTGATGGTCATGACTCGATGTGGGAACCGATCTTTGTGGATGACGCAGCAATTGGACTTGGTGATCAGAGGAATAAGGTACTGCACAAAAAACTTAAATGGTTTTGAAATGGGATTACTCATTAACATCAAGACTTTTTGACCACTAGTCTTAGTATTTTATGTGTGTTGTGTTATTGAACACAAGAAAACACAACTCCAAATAAAAGGCAGATCTGGATAAACTATTTCAAAAATGTCTATGAGTTGATCTTCACCAAGAACTGAATATCCTCCAAATACTAGCTATCTTTATCATTACCTTTAATACTTTACATTTCTATTACCAACAGTTCATGTATATATCCTGACTTAATTATGTTGTGTATGTGTTTATCAGAGAATCAATATTGTTGCATGATGTAAATAAACAGGCAAACTTGATTTTTTTTCTAGATGGACCCACATGAAAACATCCTTTTGGGCACCCTGGACATAAAAAATGACATGGGCGTTACAGAGCTGGCACTGGGTCTCAATGACCCAAGAAATACTATGCTGACATACGACAGCTCAACTCTACAGTACCGCAAAGCAGGGCTGGCCAGGCACAACTATGGCAGAAACACGCTGGAGTGCCACATGACTCAAAAGAAGAGCCGACTACGGAGGCGCGCTTCTCAGCTAAAAATCAACATCCCAGACTTGACTGATGTAAACTCTATTGACAAGTGGTCGAGGGTGATCTTCCCAACTGTCTTCTCCTTCTTCAACGTTGTTTACTGGCTTTATTATATCAATTAAAATGGAAAAAAGGACATCAGTGAAGGCAAGAACAAACAGCAAAATACTTGGGTAATTTGTTGTTTGTTTCTGGTTTGTTTCATTTTTATGTGGTCTTGTAATACTGGACTGAAATACTATATTCAGGACTGGATCCATCATAACTTGGAATACTGCGTTTGCTGGCTAACACGTGAAAACCTTATAGAAGAGAGATGACAAACATATAAGGTGCCTGTTCCCGATTGTTTAAATGTTACATGTTTGGGAAATTTGTATGTTCACACTTTTTTTAAATGTTTGTTTGCATATTGTTTATGTTTTTATTACGTTCGATTTACAGAATACATCATTCATTGCCAAAATATCATATCATTCAGATTCAAAATTGACAAGATTACATATCTAAAGGATTGTTTACTTTCACTGAAACTACTTTAAAAGTGCTGGAGCAAATTAAGGTCAGCAGGGTTTTCTAAGGTTATTTCTGACAATTTACTCAAACTAATTTTCCTATTAATATTACAAGGGCCTGATGTTCACAATTTACAATATCATGTAATGTAAAATATATTTTAGATCGAACATTTTCTACTTTCTACTAATAAACTGGCAACCCTATATCATTTATTTGTAAGTATTTTCTCAGTTCATAGACCATTTAAATAGGGTAACAATAAGTGATATCAACTAATAACATTCCAAAACGTCCAGGTTTGAACTCAATTGCACTCAAAAGCCTGTTGAAAGTAAAAAATGTTATAATGTAAATAAGCATAAAGCTAATACAGCCTATATGGATTGTCATTAGTTTGTCTGTCCAGTGTGTCCATTGGAAGAGAGTAAAGAACAGAAAGAGAGAAAGCATTTGTAGTAAAGGAATCTAATGTTTGCATTGAGCTAAATTGGATTTACTTATATATTATTATAATTAAAATATTGATCTTCTCCTCAAAGTCCATCCACACAGTATGGATTACTTTGGGGATGACTTTGTCTGATGAAAGTAGTTTAGTCTATAACCGTTTATGTAAACATCACCTGTATACCTTTTAGTATATCGATAATATGACCAAAAACCTGAAAAATATTTACCAACTGCGAAAAAAATGTCTCAACTGCTGAAAAGGCAACTTCAACAGGACCCCGGATGGTAAAGCCTAAAACTAATGCCACTGGTCCTGCCAGAAAGCAAAAAAGCACAAATACAAGCTTTTTTAAATATATATATCATTTTTCTATGCTGAGTTTTCGTTTCGTTGCCAATGAGTTCATATATGTATCTGCCTCCTAAGCTAAAATAGTGTAATCACAATTTAAAACCAATAAGTAATTCTTTCCAGATTGAAAATTGGTTGATGATAGTAGAGGTCATAGCCTTTAATCCAGATGAACATACAACAGGTAATTACAGATTATTTACCAATGATGCTGTACTTTTGACTTTGTGTCCACAATGAAGATTTTATAAAAGGTTTTGCACACAAGTTCTTAAAAGCCATAAAGGCTGTACCTCGTTCTTCAAATACCTGGTGCTTATGTGGGCTATCTTAGAAGGAACTTTGTTATTATGACTACAATCATACTTTAAGTTTCAGTTACAACAAAGTTAAATTGTAGAAATAAACAACTAGGGCTACGATACGGAGTGTAGCATACCTCTTCCCATTGATTTTCCGCACTTCCCGTATAAATAAGTCTGCCGTTATGGCCTCTTTTTTCCTATATAAGTAGAGTCAATAGATTTAAAGAAAATAGGAAACTTCAAACATATTTCAAAGTTAAATTGAAATGATAGGAACTAAAGCTTTTGCATTGTTTGTCTCAAGTGCTTCTTTCAAGTTGACCTAAAACAACAAAGATCTCACTCAAAGGATGAATATTTACTTGTATGCCATTCATTTTGATTATGATGGTTTGAGTAAACACTTTAAACATTGATATTGTAATTGTTTACTTAAAATGTAGCCACATACAATTATGTCTCACTGCATGATCTGTAAAGTAGTAACTCTTTGATATTCTGTTTTTATCTCACTTTCTCAATTTCATTTGTGCTTTTTGTGTTTAGTTGACCTCACAAATGAGCATACATGATTCTGTTATTGCAATTTCTTAAAAAGTATGTCTATTATGATATTTCAAATATTGATGATGGTATTAAAGATATTTACATTTTTCTATAAAGCATTTACAGCTGCAACTGTTTTAAGAATAACACAACAATGCATTTTTACGAACACTGCCCTACAACTCAAATGAAAACTTTGATTAAACAGTGTGCATAGTTCTAAACTACATTAACCTCACTGGTGTTTACATGTCATCCAAATGAACCATTTTCACATTGTGTTGATCTAGGTATTGAAAACTGCGCATTGTGTGTAACTTATAAAGTCTCGTTTAGGGAGTTATTTAATAGTTCTGGTGATTATGTCAAACAAAATTATTCGCACCTTTTCAGTTATTTATTTTATAAGTTATACAAATATTCGAAAGGATCCATATAGATTATTTAATAATCACCCTATTATTGGCATTGTGCATTTTTTATATAGTTGAGGATGAATTGAACTAAAATTTGCATATTTAGATAAGTATGTATATATCAGATCGTATATTATTAATCCTCAATTGGAAAATATTATTCCTGTAAATAAATACCTATGAACTTTCAACATAAAGTACAAAACCGACATTTTAAGTATAATTTATACTGTATTGTTAAGAGAATGAAAAAGGATGATGTAAAACAATGTAAATAGTCTATTTTGCAGTGTCACTTGGTCACTTTTTTTTTGCTTCTTTTTTTTCTATTTGTCAAAGCACATAACTTTGGGTTTGCCAAAATGTAACATATATTCATGAATGTAGTTGATATTCTTTTGCAGCATGTGATTGCTGTAATTTGTCAGCAAAAGTAATACAATTTATTGTACCAATGATCAGCTAAATACAGTATAATGTACACCACCGTTTCAAACACACAAACTAAACACACACACAAACACACTAGGGGTCAAGTGATAAAGAGGCTAGAACTGCCTTTGGATTAGCCCGAAAGTAAACCATCTCAGGACAGCACAATTCACACTACAAAAACAAACTACAACTTCCTTCTTAGGCATTGTACTTTTAAAAAAGTTTGCTTCCTCTGTTTAACAACAGTCCTATAATACCAGATGCAATACACATACAGTACTGACAGTATCAAAAATGTTCTCAGCATTGGCCGAATCTAAGGACCTTAAAAATAAGTCATTGACGTACTAAATTAACCTTAGCCATAGACATGTCTCAACCTACCCGAAATTAATATATTTCTTATTTTCAGAAAAAATACTGTATGTGGTATGACATGGTGTATTTGAGTGTGAGAGTGTGTAGTGGATGTATGTTGGCCAGACCGTAATGTGTTTCCACAGCACACCAGCTACTGGCAGAAAGGTCTGCTTCATAGGTTCTACACTTTGAATATGTGTTTGTACTTCACAGCGCTTTTTTTGTGTCATATATTTTTATACTTCTGTAAAAAAACAACTGCAAACACTGTTGTTTGGCAAAACCTTGTAAATCCAATTTTGGCAATTTTCACATTTATATGATGAACGATGAATATATTGTCCTCTAGGGGTTGTGAAACCTAATGGCATATATGCTTACAAAATCCTGTCATGATCCCCTGTATAAAGTCAAACTAAATACATTATGGTTTAAAAATAGCTTTTTTTTCTCTTAATTCCTGGAAAGTTAAGGTTTTTGGGAATGCAAGGTTTCATCAGACAGGAGAGTCTTTTCTTAGGACGGACTGACATCCTAAAAGCCTAAATGACACATCTTGGCGACAGTGTATGTTTGCACACACTCACAGAAGAAGCCTTAGCCTCCTGCTACCCTGGACTAAACTCCACGGAGCATCAATCCTTTTTACCCTCTCAACACCCTCCACCTTGAACAATCCTTGTATGTGCCACTCACGAGAACATTCCTAGAAACCCAGAGCTGTACCCTTCTCAAAGATAAGCCCTGTAAAAGTCAGTGTCTGTCTTTACTATGAAAAACCTAATGAATACATTGTCAATAAATATTGTATACAGTTCTAAATCAGTGTGTTTATTGTTACCCTAAATTGGGGAAGAGAAACATTTGAGTGAAAGAAATTACATTTCATGAGACAAAAGAAGAAAAATTATATATATATATATATATATATATATATATATATATATATATATATATAACAATTAAACAATTTCCCCTACATAATCAATCTTGGTCATTTCAAAGTCTTTCCTGACATTTACTTGGTTTTAATTATTTATTGGTGAAATGGCACTATCACTATTTAAAAGCAACCTGGCTTCATGCCAAGGGATAGATAGAATAGATAGAATCAGAGGATGAAACCCTCTTTATTTGTCACATGCATGCACACAGCAGAGCACACACAGTGAAATTAGTCCTCTGCATTTAACCCATCCTAGTACTAGGAGCAGTGGGCAGCTATCGTGCAGCGCCCGGGGAGCAATGGGGAGGGGGGATTGGAGGTAGCCGGTGCCTTGCTCAAGGGCACCACAGCAGGGCCTAGGAGGTGAACTGGGACCTCTCCAAGTAGCAGTCCACTTTCCATATTTCAAGGGCGTCAAAAAGCAATGTTTTGACTCTTAATGGCACCCTTAGTGTCTCTTTTAGACGCACTATAATGTAAACCGATTCACGGCACTTTGAGATGCTCAGAGCAAGTGCTTTGTGAATGTGGTGTCGATATGTATATTTTATTTTAACCCAAAGGACTTCCACCAAGTAGATGGCTGGTTTTGTCCTGTGAATGGCAATTAATTTATTTCAACACAATACATGATCTTTTTCTAAACCTAATTCAGTGTTGTTTTGTTTGTTTTCTACTGGAACATTTCTTAATGGTTTTGTTTGAATTCAAAACAATTTTACCGTGAACATGGTTTGAATTGGGCTACACAGTGCATTGAAAATCAAGGAAAGGGATATTGAAGTGTTCGAGGTATGTCACTAAGAAATTAGTTATTTTATTCCTTTAAATTTTCAATTTTCTGGTAGAAAAAGTCACAAAAATAAAGCCAGTCTATTTTAATTGACCAAATGTTTTGTGCAGAGGCTGGTGCTAATGTGATTTGTGGATTTAATGTTAGCCACAGTTTGTTTGATTCTCAATTAACCAAAACACATTACATTCAAGGTCACTTCTGCACTTGCTGGCGATGAGCAGCTACATTTTCCAAACCACTGCTTAGGCATTTGCATTTTAATTTTCAAGGCTTCACATAATACAGATGAGTACACATTAAAGTGTTTAAGTAAATAATGCTTGGCTGGTGATAAGAGATGATAGCACTGCTAGAGGAGTGTTATAGCATCACATTTCTAACAAATAACAACTAGTTCTGCTTTTTATGATAGCAAAGTCATGTATAAACTTCTGTCATCTAGCTTAAGTTAATCAAAGCAGCTTATGCTTTCCTGTCACGCATACATTTCAGTACCAAAGCATTATTTTGTGCTGAAACATTAGGTCTCTCTCATCGGCTGTTGGTGACCCATTCTAGTAATCAAAGACATGTATGTATCATACATAAAATACTTCAATTTATTATTTCCATTATCACACAGCTTTTAAAGATATGCTTTGGTTTTAAGGCATCACAAAACATGTCCTATACACAAGGAAGCAATACAAAAGTGTTAACTTAATGTACTTTTATCGCTCTGGAACATTCAATCAATCGAGGCTGCATATATTTTCTTTGCTGCAGTATTTCTTTTTGATTTAGTCAAAATGACATCTTACCAAATCCTAGCCCTGTATAAACAACAAATCAGAATCAGAATAACTTGTTGCCTTTGTATAGTATAACAAATGTGACTACAACCAAAGGCCAAATAGCTTGTGGACTTTTGCAGGAAAGTGCTGTCAGAGGAGTGTAGCTTTGAGCAGAACATGGTTTTGGCTGTGATCATGGAGGCTTGTCAGATTTTCGCAGAGGTTTTAAATTAGCAAAGATTCCTGGGAGTCTGGTTTATTAAATCTGTAGAATATAATAAAACTGCCGCTGCCTTTCAAAGTCTCAAGATATAACAGATGCCTCTTTTCAACTCATGTCTATTCCAGTCTTTGCAGAGAGGGGAGCTTTAATTTGGTGGTTTATTTTCCCATGAGAACATTTACATACCAAACTTAAGGAGTCTCATTTGAACAATTTTATGATCTAAGGGATATTGGAGCCAAACATGAAATTGGTTCAACAACAAGTGCAGCATAATCTATGTTTCTCTTTTGCTGTCACAATGCAGTCTAATCAAGCTACTATATACAATATGACCTTTTATTACATAAATTCAAAGGTGTATCCGAGGAAATGCGAGGTCCTTTTACATTTAGTAAGATTTTTCATAAAATAAAACATAATTAATGTAACAATAGTTTCAGTTCAAGGTCTTAGTCTGTCTGGATATTAAAACAGACAAAAACTAGACCAATAACTGAAACATGATGTTGTCATAATATAGCCACTGAGCTATAGCCATCTAAATGTCTTACTCATGCCAAGGCATCCTCCATCCTAGTCATGTAGACACAAGTATAGACTCCTTGTATGACAAATGGGAATACTGCATCACCACCATTAACTAATTAAATAAGTGTGATGAAAGATCTTCAACCAGGTTTTCTTACTGTGCTTTAGACATGAAGCTGTTAATGAGAGAATGTGGTTTCTGGAAGACAGCTGTCACCAGGAACTGTGCTCATAAGAAACAGTGCCACATGACAGCAAACTATAGACAGAATTCTGCTTCTAAAGAATTGGGGATTAATGAGATGCCATAAAAAGAAAAACTGCAGTGCCTTTGGGCAAAGCAATGAAACGGTCCAAAGCTCAAGTGGAAGCTGTTTGTTGGCAGATATTGTGCAATCTCCAGCTCATAATGTGCTTGTTCAAAATGCATATGTACCACAGCATAAACCAGTTTAATCAGAAGAATCTGCATCCCATGGCAACAATGATCCTTTCAAATTAGCATTGCGTTTTGTATGCTAGCACAGCGTGATGCTGAATTTAAAACCGAGCCACGGCGGTGTAAATAGAGCTCTGGTGGCTCTGGATAGGACATGAGTCATGACACAGAACTGTAGGCAGTCCTGGCATTACAAAAAATACATTCTTCCATTCATCTTGCACCCACATCACCCACTACCTGTACATGTGTGTGTGTGTGTGTGTGTGTGTGTGTGTGTGTGTGTGTGTGTGTGTGTGTGTGTGTGTGTGTGTGTGTGTGTGTGTGTGTGTGTGTGTGTGTGTGTATATGTGTGTGTTGCATAACCCACGTTGTCATTTTTTCTAATCCGGTGTTTCAGATTAAAGTAACAAAGAAAAGCAGTGCTTGTTCAGCCAAGATATTTAACCAGCTTTGTTGTGGAAAGTGAGTCACTTATTAGGGACACTTATAATATAAAGAATGACACATTAAAAAATTGCATCTGAAGCACTTAATAGAGCTGAGACATCAGAAGTGTGCATATAGAAAGGCTGCTTTCCATGTATGTAAAAAAAAACTGTGAAATGTATCTTTGGCATTGAAAGACATGCTCTGGCAAAACTGACACATAAATGTTGTTCTTTCAAATTCAGTGGCCAAATGTAGCCTCCATGGACTCCAACAGACACACAGCAAAATATATTAGAGAACAAGTGCCTTAAATTGCAAAAACAGATCAAATATATATATATATCAAATAGTTTTTAGTGTCCCACAACTAATCTAAGTTTGAAGCCTTTTTGTCTGGGAAAGGAGTGACCGAGGAACAAAATGGGTAGAGGTGAAGTGAAGTAAAGTAGAGTAAAGTGAGGTGAAGTAGAGTGAAGTGAAGTAAAGTAAAGTAAAGTGAAGTAAAGTGAAGTGAAAACACAATTAACTTGTTTGTATGGTGATACTTTGAGCAACAACAGGTCACAGTGTAACCAGTGGAGTCTGTGGATTCAGAAGCACACCCAGCCTTATCGCTTCTTCACACCGGTAAGTTTCTTTGCAATGTTTTGCTTTTCCCTGGAGTATATTTGATCATTTATCATAGCCTAACATTAAACTATCCTATATTATATTGTTTTGGTGGAGGCTGTTTAGGAGTTAGCCAGTTCTTGATAATCAAGTGAAAATGTGCAGGTATATTATTATGCTTTGGTCTGGAGCCAAGTTATTCTTCATGCATTGTTCTAAGTAGGGATGCACCGATACATCGGTGAGTTAGTCCTATTTACCACCCCGGCACATCGGTAAAATAAGGTGACATCACCGATGGCAGTCGTCGATGTTTATGTTTTGCTACGTGACCGGCAGAAGTCGCATTAGCGTCGTTGTTTTTAAATCGGACGGACCAAATCTGAAGTCAGGGCATCATTTTAAAGGATTAGAACAGTGACTGTAGGTCTGCCGTAACTTTAAAGTCATTCGGGGGGGTGGCGTCTCCTGTCCTCTGTGAGGAGCTGCTGCTGCGCATGCTGCAGGACTTCTGCCCCGTGTACCGGGTGTCTGGAGGATCGGTAAATTAAATCCATTCTTCAGTGTTTGGGAGGCCGTCGTATGTATTTGTGACTTTGTTATACTTGCTGCTACTCCTGTTAACTTCCAGAAATTTACTATGGCTCGCTCAACCGCTCTCTCGCGTTTACACATGCACACACGTATCCCCCACTCTCTCTCTTAAAGGGATAGGCTGCCTTAGTCTGCATTGTGCTATCATTACAGGTCAGTAAAACATCGGCATCGGTATCAGCAAAAATATTATTCTTAACATCGGTAAAGGCATTGGCCGACATTTTTGCAATCGGTGCATCCCTAGTTCTAAGTAATTTTGTTTGCTTACATTTAAACATTTAAAGTACCTGGGTCATTATCATTATAAAGTGCCTTTCTAGGTCCCAGTCAGAATCACACATTTATTTTCAATTTAATGCAAAATAATGATGTTTTGAGTTTGTATTTCAAATGTATAATCATTAAGACATACATCTATACTATATTTACCATCTTAGAGTTATTTTGTATTCATTTGTACCATTTTCTTTAAGTGTGTGTAGGCGATTTTGCCATGTCCCTCACACAATAGTGGGAGCAACTATGAGTATAATAAAGTCATTAAATTAAACAAAATTAAAATTATTTTTTATGGTCTTATTATTATTGACAAGAACTTTCATAAATGGGTAATTCTAGTAGTCTTCAACAAATATTTCATATAAATATTAAGTATTTAATACATGTCCCTCAAATCAGTGTCCACCCTGTCATTATGTTGTAACTGGCCCTTTAATGCGGTAGCTGATGTCATCGGTGACATCATGACCACCATTTTGACATTCTTCAGTGATGGTTGACACACATGACCCCTTATCAGTAAGTATTTACACCTTAATTTCACAATTTTCTTCATATTGTCTTTCTTGTTGCAAGGTGTCGAGCTTAACATGTCCACCCTATCATGGGGATATATTAAAAAATATTATTATTTTTCAAAATGTTTAAATATTGTCATATTTATTTTGAGGTCACCTTCACTACTGCTATCTCTGTTAGCTGAGGGGCCCCCATGTGCTTATCAATTGCTAATCTTAGCTGAAAATGTCCACCCTATCGTTGTCCACCCTGTCATTAATACTTCCCTGATAGGGTGGACATGATGCATGACAGGGGGGACAGGTGGATAGTTTTTTGACTATAATGACAATAATAACGTCATAAAATAACATTATACACACCATTTGTTAACAATAACAATTGAAGTCAGACTGCTGGTTTAAGGGTGTCTTGCGTCTGTTTTAGTTATGAGTCAAAGAGGAGCTGAAATAGCAAAACGCTACCGGGAGCGCCGTGATGCTGACCCTGACAGAAAAAGACAGTATCTAGAAAAAGAGAGGGTCAGGTGGAAGAAGGACAGAGACACTGGAAAGAAAAAGGGCATTGATGAGCTGAGTGAGCGAGAGAAGAGGGCAAAAAGAAAGAAGTGGAGAGAGGCAAAAAAAGCAGCCAGAGCAAAGTCCAGGGCCAGCGCTTTGCTTTTGTCGGAGACACCACCCAGTGATCAGTCAAAAGTACATGTGAGTAGACTGCTAAATTATTATTACTTATCAATTTATATGGGAGGGGGGGGGTCAAGCACTTTGACTATGTACATAGGCTACTACTACTACTTGAAACTACGCAGTGTTGTTGCTCCACACACAATTTTGTTGCCTTCAATGACAATGACAATAAACTCTCTTGAATCTTGAATGTGAAGGAACAGAATAAAAGTTGGAGGCCAGAAGTCATCGAGGAGAAGCACATTGGTGAATGGTGTGTAGTCAACTATGACAATGATGGATACCCTGGTATCATTCTTGATGTAGAGGAGCACAATGTGAAAGTGAAATGCATGCACAACAAAGGCATCAACAAATTCTGTTGGCCAAGTCCTCGTGATGACATCAACTGGTATGGGGATTGGCAGATTCTGTGCCTCATGTCGGAACCACAACTTGTGAACAGGCGTGCCTTCTCAGTTGAGCCATCTGTATGGAAGTACATGGAGGACCAATTACAGTAGACCTAGATGTCCTGATGTTCTGATGAGTAGCCTACCCTTGATATGTGTTCTGATGTTAACTGAGTACAGTTTGTACCTAACTCATCCTTTTTAATGTTTTTCTGTACTTAATGAATTGCGTTTGTCCACCCTGTCATGTGATTTTCCACCCTATCGTGCCAATGTCCACCCTGTCAAATTTAAGTTTAATGAAAAAAAACAAAATATGTATTGAATATACAGTAACCCTGTGTGTGTTTCCTGATGTCCAAATGATTATCAAACAATACCATTAAAAATTTTTGCTTGTTAGATTTGTTTTTGTCATTTTATTTTAAAATCAAAGAAGACCTATGGCCATCGCTTAGATAAAACTGCAATTTTATTCTAATTTTAGTATTTACCAAAGACTTTTCCCATGACCTGAAATGTATTAACTAGAAAGGGACAAAAGACCTTTCTGAAAAGGTATGTTTTATTATAATTATGTAATAAAAAACATATATCTGAAGATTACATTTGTCCCCGACAGGGTGGACATATTTTGCAATATGCCCATATTTTGACATTCTGTATTTAATTCATAAAAAGTGTTTAAGCTTGACCAATATGTATTTTGAACACCCTAGGGGCAGCTTAATAACATGATTATAAAGTGTAAGGGGAAATCTTACCCTTTTCTTATCGAAATTACAATGTCTCAAAGGCACTTTATAATGATAATGACCCACCTACCATTTTTAACCATTCTCCTGACACACAGTACTAGGCCTTGAAAGTAGAACTTTTTATTTGTAACTGGGCTTACAGGTTATAGCCTAGACGGAAATTAGAAAACATCATCAAGAACATCTATCTTAAAGTAATGTTCAAACTTAATTCCTGTTGAATTTGGTTTGCAAATTCTTGCACTAAAGCTATTGCACTGAGATGAACTGTTTATTCTGTTAGCAGGGCAGAACAAGGTTGACAGATTAAAGCTTTACTTTTTTAATTTGTTCGTTTATTTTCTCTTCTTACAAGACTCGAAGAAACATCTTTAATTTCTCTGCCTTAGCCTCTCTTCCTCTGTATGTGTGTCCTTGGTTAATTAGGAGGAATACATGTTAATGGGACGCTGCTAGCACCCTAATTAAGATTCTGATTAGAGCGAAGATACCGTCAGCCAGTCGCAATGTGTGTGTCAGTGTGATTGTGGGTGCTTATTTGTGTGCGTGTCTTCCTGCTGGCTTGCTTGTCGAGGAAATTACCGGAGCTCTAACATACACTGGAGGAACAGATTCCACAATATACTCTATCTGTTTTTACTCTGGTAGAAAATGAAACGTATTCTTAGTTACAATGCTGAATGTCCATTTCCGAAAAAACAATATTTGAGCTTTATTACTTATTCAGCCAGAGTTGGACTTCTTGTTCCATTTAATGATGTTTTTTTTTGTGTTTTTGACACTTTGTTGTGTTGCATGGTGTAACTTTGTACGTTGATGCTGCAATTTGCGGACAGGCTATGTTTTTTTTTTCTCTCACGTGGTTCATCGCCCATAGCAACAGTGTATTGTCAAAAGCCAAAGAAAGAGTCATATTAAAAATTCCTTTTTTCTGTTTCTGTTCCTTCTCCCTTAGATTTTCTTGATGTGAGTCATACTCTCGTCTGTTTCCTCCCCTCTATGTATTTCGACTCAACAATTCATCGTCCCCTTCCTCCAGCTTTCATGTTATATCACATTTGTTCTATTTTCTAATGGATTTTCTTCAATCGTCTATCTACTGCATTGCCCACATGCTGTGCCATTTGCATTGCATAGATGAAGCGAGAATCCAGCATATATATGTTGTAAGAAAGAGTGATAATCCTTTGGTGCAGGGAGCTTCTCTCCATAGAAATAGGAGTCACTGTGAGCCTTCACAAATGACTCACTTGTGAAGTGTGCACACCACGATTGATGTACGCACTGAAGACTGCACTGCAAAGATTATATTAATTTATGACACGGAGAGATGTACTTTCTGGAAGTCACTATGAATGCACGTACTGAACTTTACATTACCAAGGAAGATAAGATGGGGCATCTGTGTAGGATGTAGCAGTGTCAGATTACACTACATGATGGGTTGGGTCGACATAAATCCTTATTTGAAAGGAGATCTCTTTTTGTAAAAGATTGAAATGCTTTGGATGGTTGTGATGTCCAAGTTGTCTGATTTTAATTCTTATTTGAAAAGGTTGTAGGCATACTACATTAGAGTGTTAGACACTTCCAACCTCAGTCTGTAGGTTAAGACAAACTGTAAAGTGTAAAACATTTATCACAACAAGCAGGTATTAGGGCATTCACTCCTGAATTAAACAAGGTTTTTAGTGATTAAAATATTGAATTTCTGTTGATCACAGCGGTGAAAAAGTCTTAAATGTTTGATAAATAAGTTTGTTTATGCCCTTCAATATCCTAATGTTGTTACTCAAATGGGTGAAGTGAAGTTGCATAAAACTGTTAGTTTACCTACACACTTTAGTAAAAAAATACCACCCTCAAAGTAAAACACTAACTAATTACTTTCCTTGAAGTAAATAGTAGCTGAATCATTTCAGTTGTTCCAGTGCAAAATGTTTATTTTGTATTTTTATTATAAGCCTTTTTATAGCAGAAAACTTCATATGTAAGTTAAAATGTTCACATTCATACATTAGACAGTTCACGAAGGAAGTGGCAAGAGAGCACTTGCTCTGTAAAGTATGCTATAAAAGGTAAGGTAAAAGCCATCTTTCAACAAGAGACTGATCCTTGCCTTACATTGACACAATGAAGACATTCATATGCACAGGCATGCGGCACAATTTGAAAAATACGGTTGGGTTAGAAGAAATACATTATCAGAGGCTGAGGTTAGGGGATGCTATTAGTCATGAGCCATCAGAGCATACCTTTTTCCTACCCTTTAAAAAGTACACTAAAACGCGTTGACATCTTGGTCGATGAAAGACAACAATTTAGTGCAGACCTGCCATAAATGCTGAAGCCCCTGTGTAGGAGGTGCAGAATTACAATGAGTGAAGATAAAACATCTCACATTTTTTTTGCCTGGGAGGAGAAAACACATTTGCTAAATGCATCACTCTGGTCCCAGAATAAGCAGAGCCAATTTCAGGAAACGGTGTTGGCCAAAAGACAAGTAACAGTAGTAATTGGAAAGAAGAAGAAGAAAAAAGGATGGGGGGAGGGGAGAAACATGACAAGCACAGATGATCATAGTTGCACTTTTCCCTTAATATTAAACTTACAATTGAAGGCGATCTGTTCATGCCTCATCCTCAAACTGTTCATGGGCAGTTCAAGAGCACACTTTGTCCTTGCTGTCAAAAGTTGAGGGGCACTGCTTGAAGATACTGCCAAAATCCCTATCAAACCTCACAGCATACACCAGCATTATTTACACGAACACAGCCATCTCAAACACTGAGTTAATCCTTCAAGGAAACATTTTATATTGGAAGCTAGAAATCTCGCACCTATTTTTTCTAGCACCATTATACACCCACTTCTACTCAAGAAAGAGGGTTAAAGCCATGCTGTGTCACCAGGTGGCTGTTACAGCTATTTGAAATCTTCCACTCATAGCCATGCGACTCATCTCTTGAGTTTGCTGCCTCTCACTTTAGAATAGCAGAAGAATCCTCAATAGTTAATGAAAAAAATGTCTTCTCATGGACTTTTTATACCAATATAAATTTCAACAAGGGTAGGATAGTCTGTTATGCTTCTGACTCCAGTAAAAGCAAAGCAACAGGCCACTTTCTACATGATAGATGTACCCATTTGGTATGTTCTCTTATGAGTGGATACCAGTTATCCGAGCAAAACGCTATTTATCAACCTAGAGCAAAAAGGACCAGAGGGCAAAACACATACACATACACAAACACATACACATACACACACACACACACACACACACACACACACACACACACACACACACACACACACACACACACACACACACACACACACACACACACACACACACACATACACAAACATGCACAAACCCACACAAACACACACACATTCAGATGCACCTGCATAAACATGTTTTTTTCTAGTAAAGTGTGTGACACCCTTTGCTGTCTTGATTGTGGTGGAAACTTCTGAAGCAATGGAGATGAAACTCAGAGAGACACGGGAGAGCAGGAACTTGATGGCAAAACACTGTTGGGTTTATTCGAAGTTTGCGGCCGGAGAACTCACAAGACATTTATTGCAGACACAAGTTGCCACAGCGGTTGCCAAACCATTTCTGAAGATCTCGAAAATAGGAAGAGGTTTTAACTAGTTCCAAACGAGTAATCAACAGTCTTTAAACAGCAGACTAAACAAGCTCGGACAATACGTCTTACTAGACTGACATCTAGGTCAAAAACAAGGTGTTTACTGGAGCATCTGGGGCCAGATAAACTGGTGCCCAGCTGTCCCTAAATAATAAAGCCAATCTTAGGACAGCATGAGCTTGTACCCAGTGTGGGAACAACAAGGCTTCGGAAGCCCAGGCTGCCCCTCCTAAATGAAGATAACGGCACCTCCAAGGCCGAAAAACTATGCCAGAGGAGAACAGAGAGGAAGGACACAACTGGCTAACTTGAAAACAAGCAGGTCACGTGTGTGAACTGGTCACAGGCCTGAGCGAAAGGTTACAAGCTTGCACAAAATATTCCCTAACAATGATCATGCATTTTAATTACATGCTCTTTTGATGTTAAACATTCATGGTCCAAGTACACATGTAACAGCATGCCCAGTGTATATATGTGCTACCAAACAATTGTTATTTGTAGTTTATTTAAATAGGTCACTACTAATGAAGTAAAGAGATGAGGAGAGGTGCGTATAGAGGAAAAGGGTTAAATCTTCCCTTATGAATCCATCCATAGATCATGTGATTGCACTGCACATCCCATTCATTCATTACTGAGTGCACATCAGTCAGGGGCACTGCATCTAGATTTGAACCATTGTTCATCATTGGAAAATTGCAAATATTAATATTTGTGATGTCAGTAAACTACCTCAAAATATTGATTTATCATGTTTGTGTCTATATGACTGATTATTCTTGATGCTAAACCAACATTCTCAGGGTCAAATAAGTTAAATTGTCTTGTATTTGGAAGAGTAAGGGTAAAATGTTAATTTCTTGCATCAGTTGCTTCATAAATATACTGTAGAAAACTATTATTTTGTAACTCAGTTTCTCCCAATATATTTTGTTCTCTGTGGTGTAAATAATGGATTCATTTTAGTTTAAGTGTTACCCCACACTCGTCACAATAACTAAAATATGGTGAAAATGTAACATAAAGGGTGCCTTGTGATCCAACATACTTACTGCTTGTTCAGAATTGCGACTTTTTAAATGCTTTGTCATTTCCATAAACAGCTTATGGTCAATGATTACACCCAAAATCTCAAACTACCTGTATGATTCAAAATATTGAACCGAACATCAAAACATGAACGCTAACCACTTACACAAAATATCCATGCCCAGACCCAGTAGACAAGGCAGTCCAGATTGTTTCTCACAGTAAATCACCATCTGCTAAATTCACTCAATTCTTAAATTTACATTTTACATTTATATAATGTAATGTTTACATGGGGTGGAAACTTCAATTTAATATTCAAAAGCAGAATATCTTAGTCACACTATGTGCACATCAGAAAATGCTATATAGGCCAGTGTAGGAGACGTCCATCAAAACTGGCATCACGTTTTACAATTTACTGCCACTGGTTAAAAATGATGTTTGGTCATCTCTTCAGTGGGTTCGCAACAAAATAAGTTAACTTGTCTTTCACCCGAACAGATGAAATGATATTTTGACAGTTATCGTAATAAAATGTCAAGCATGTTGGCAGTTTTTTTATTCAGCTCCACTGGGGGAAAATGATGGATTGGGGTTAGCAAAACAAATATGTAGAAAACATTCTGGAGAGTTTTATACCAATCATCACTGTGTCTTCACTTTGGTTATTCATGTCAGGACATGTATGGGCAGGCACAAATACTCCAATGATGGTGCAATAACGGCACACAATGACAAACTCACAGACGGAAAATCAGTAAATGCTCTTGGCCAAAAATGAAAAAAGGCCCAAAAATAGCCCAGATGGAAAATTACGTGTAACCTTCCAAACCCCCCTCGCGCTTTCCTTTCTAAAATAGACGTCAGTGATTGTATCATCATGTACAGTTTACAGTATAAAGGTCCATCTATTACTGGGAGGATGAGGTCATCATTGTAAATGACCTCCACTTCCTGTGAGTAGCATGTGAAGAGGAAGAGAGGCGCTGTGAAACCCACACCGGGGGCTGTGTTTGCCAGGTGGATCCCACAGGGTGCCCTAGCTGTGCACAAATGTTGTATAATTATGTGTTAATCTGTCGTGTTGACAAGAAAGACAAGTGGAGAAGGAAGTTGAACCTAACCTGTCTGTCAAAGCAGAGAAAACTGCACATTAGCCACATTTGCACAAAATTATACTGCTGGAGGTGTCCAAAATAGCTCCCCTTCCTCCTGACAGTGTGCTGGGCAGCTTTATTTACACACCATTAAACAGAATAAAATGGGACCTTTGTTTTTTGAAAAGACAGGAGAACACAGTTCTGTGGCTTTTTGGACTTTTAAAGGATTTCTAATGAATCCTTAGCTAAATAATTTGTTAGGCTGCACTTGTAAATCTCTGGAACATAGTGTACATATCGTCTTTCTATGCCACTTTGAAATCAAAATCTTTTCAATTGTTTCTTTGCTGTATGGATGCATTGCGGCTTTAGTTTTGGGAACAAATTGGCTTGAATAGGATCATCGACAAATATAGACATCACAAACACATACATACATTGTTGTTTGGCCCTAATCTCCTAAAGCGTTTGATACCATGTATTGAACACACCAGCAATTCTATAATTATAAAATCCTTTTACTGTGAAATATATATTTCAATAAGATCAGCATTCTGTGCCTGTGATTGATTCCTTGTTGGAGGGATCTACTCGAACAAAACAGATGTGTGGGAGAACAGATCCAAAATCTCTTTGCATTACCAGGGATTTTAGAATCTGAAGGCATAATAGAAATAGCACACTGAACACATATACAACTGCTTGTTTTCAGTAAAGGAATTTCAGTAAAGTGTACACACATACAGATGAATATGGTTATTTCCAGTAAGGTTTCTGGTAAGGCAATAAGAATTTCTTCTGGATTGCATTGAATTTCCTTAAGAAACCAAATGGGCAATACATACAGAGACATTGTGGCACAGCATGTCACAATATTTAAACTGAATAAATGATCAGTGAGGAACAAGAAATGCGAGTCCTTAATGTAACCCTTTTACATGTTGTGTTACATAAGGGTATTTTCTTTCAATGAGAGTGTAATCTTTAAAAAGCTTTTATTTCTTATCCCAACAATAAAACAATATTTGAAAGTGAAAGAAGTTTCTTTTGCAGTTCTGTGCAACATTGTAAACTTACTTTTGAGTGTTATTTCTGCTTAAAATGGATTTAAAGTGCTTGAGGAAAAAGGCCACACTTCAGAAGCCAATGACAGTTGTATGTTCCTTTTTTGTATGAGACACTTTAAAAAAAAAAGCATTCACACATGCAATGATGTGAACATGCAATATGTTGGTTTCATTTCATTTATTTTATCATCTGAATTTCTTGCATAATTCATGGCAGCCTATCTGAATGTGTACAATTTGAAGTATTGAAGTATTTGATCTGAGATTTGAGGATTCATCATGTGCATAACAGCAGTTCATATGGCAGTTTCTGTCAGTCTCGCAGCATGTATGTGAATAGTTTTTATTATAACTTTCAAATCACATTCACATCACTGAATGCAGGCCTTATCACTTTGGCAATATCTTTTTGTATCTGATGCTTATACTCCCTCTGGCTGTATTTTGATCTCCAAGATGTTATTAGAGGGATTGTGTTTTCCTTCTCCTACACTGAGGTTTTGATTATTCCAACAAACATGACAGATAACAGATGTAACATGCCATCGTTTCATCAAATCAACAAAGCATTTCCAACACTTTCGTCTCCAAACTGAATGAGCAATGCAGTGCGATAACAATTAGGGTGATCAAACATATTGAAATGCTGACACCTCATCAGATATAGAGATTTACCCACGTTGTAAGCAACCATAAATCCGAAAAAAAACACTACTCATCTATTAGATAGTTTGAAAGAATACTAATGCGTTTACTGGAATAAACAAAAAATGCAAAAACATGACCTTTCCTGCACTAAATAATTCAGATTATTTTAATTCTGTTGCTGACATTTCCTTTGAAGGCTCTTTAGCAGGAAGTTGTTGATCTTAAATGCATTCTTTGACAGTTAAACAATATCTATGAGTCTATCTCGGTTGTATAAGTGAAGAAATTAGGCATTTGCATTATATCATTTTTGCTATACTTCAATGTGATTGACACCAGGTGTATAAAAACATTATCAACAGCTTTGTCCATCATAGTTTACTTCACATATTCATACTTATTTTTGTATAATGTTAAATATGTTAAAATTCTGCTCAGTTTAAAAAAATAATCTAATCATTTTTGTAACGTTTAACCTTAATTTTAGGGGCAAAACACTCAATGACTGCTAAAATGTAAAAGCTGTAACCTGAATGTTTTTTACACAACGACCTTGCTAATAAAACGGAGAGAGTGAGGGTGAGTATAGATAAAACCTAATCAATAACAGATGTGTTTTTGGTGAAGCTTAGCAAATCCAAGTGTTTGGCACTCCCTGTTGTCAGAACTGAGAGTCCCTTGCACCAGTGCACCCAAATGATTCATAAAACTATGTTGGCAGTGGTTGCACCATGGAGCACAGATACAGCTGCCATATTAGTTTTATTTCACAATGTGTACGGAGTGAACATTTCCCCTACACTGTCCACAGCCACCCAGTTTATGCTGATTGTCTCGCTGAATGTGACGAGGTGCGTAAGGTCCATAGACTATGCATGCAGGGTCATGGGGCAAGAGATGTGAATGTTAATGAGCTTCGCATCCCCCATAGCATCAAGCCTCGTGTTTGTGTGCTCTCTGATTAAACCATGTGGCTGTGCAGAATGAATCATTCACTCGGTCAGTTAGCCAGCCCCTCTTGGCTGCTCCTGATGGCCATTTGGTTCCTGGATGCCTGGCTATTTAGCTGGCCAATGCTGCAATGGCGCCGCAGCACAGACGGTTCATGCTGAGTGCCTCCTCTGAGCTCATCAGTGGCAGCAGGCTCACGTCAGCCATCACTTCTATACACCCTCTCAGCACGTCTTCCTCCAGCGGGCAGCGATTGCATTATTATGGGTTTTGATTATTGGTTATTCCCTTTTTATGTAGCGTTTCCGACCCAAGCCATGCATAATGTGCTGCAGTGGATCATTTTCTCTGGAGCACATAGAAATCATCATATGGCAGGAATGGTAGAGTAAGTCCTATAACACTTTTTGTTGCATTGAGCTATATTGTCTAAATACAGATATAGTTATTTTTTCGTTGTTATTTGAATTCATCCATTAATTTTCCCTGTGTACAGAGAGCTAACAATGAACTCATATACATACTATTTGACTAAAATGGGCCTTAAAATGTCATTTAAAATACATGGAGATCCAACCACAAAAAGCAAGTACCACACAACCAAATGGTGCTTCTGGTGTACAAGCAATGAAGGGATTAACCTGCGTGTAGATTTTCTAGTTTTACTGGAACAATGGGACAGTATCCGCTTCCTATCAGTGTTTGACAGATGGCCATGGTGGCTGGTGATCTACACACTGGACCTTTTTATATGGATCTGTGTGTCGGAAAATGGCGAAGCACCAGGGTTGATCTGATAAAGCTCTGTGGCTTTGTAGCACAGTAGATTATAGGGGAAATAATTAGGACTGCAAGGTAGATAGACAAGGAGTGTATGATACTGTATGGCTTAGTGTAACACAGATTTTCCAAATATGATGGGATTTATCCTTTAGTGGCTACATATTTGAGATCATTACTTTTGTGCAAAAAAAATGTCTAATCTATTGAGCCAATCTGGGCTGACTATCTATTTTAGACCTTATGTAATAAATATTAGCCCTTCAATTTACTCTCATAACATATTTTTTTATAATACATACAGTACTAAAAAATGACTTTCTGGAACATTGTTGATGTTTTGAGCAACACCTGTGCTGTTACCATAGGCTTTTACTGATAAAGCACGTAATATTCTCTGCTTTGAAAATGGCTTTTATATCGTAAGTTCTGTTTACTCAAAAGTTTACTTTCATGTTTTCCTATTCCAGAAAGAAGTTTAACAAATGGGTTGTTTAGTGAAGATAAACAGCGAGGAGGCAGGCACACAGTCTTACACAGGCAGAGATCCTAAACAGGCAGGCAGGCAGAATAAGGGTTGGATTTATGGTTGCAGACAGCCCGGATTTTTCTAGCCAAAACTTGTATCTAGCGGCACAAGGCGGTTGGGACAGGTAACAGAGTAAGGTAGTTTGGCTAGCGGCCTTACAGCAGTAGTCTACAATGCTGTAATTTATACAGCTGCTTTTCAAACACTTCATTGTTATTATCTTCTGGTCCTCCTGTTTCAGAACTGCCACCAGGATGACGATGCAGCTTTTGATCAAGTTTACTGGACATTCCTTTTTGGCACTTTTAGGACCACAGTCACAACTTTCCCAATCCACAGGAAAATACGGAATTGTGTGGGCCAACTTAAGCAACTGAGTTTTAATCTGGCTGCCCTACCATTATTTATTGCTCTTTCCTTTTCTTTCATAGATCGGGTGCTGGTGGCATACTAATGGCAACCATCAATGTCTGCTCTTCAGCAGCAATTTCTGTAAAAATAAAGTACTATTTTCTACAGGCGCTATTAGATAACTAGCTGTTATAATTACCCAAGGATGTCAGAGCTGGTTCCTTTTGAAAATCCACTCACACGTAGTAAGCTATCTGGATTGAACAATAATAGACATTTTTAAGGAAGAGCAACAAAAAGACTTAAATTGTATACTTTATAAAACCTTAAAGGGCTCTTGAGTTTATTAAGAACAACTTTTTGTCAACTATTTCCTTGTTACCCAATTACAGATTGTACATAGACAGATACTTATGATTTCATATTTTTTATGTAACCATATCCGTGTCCTACTTGTGGCATCCAGCTTTTTCCCAATCAAGGCTCAGAACTGGACTATCCATCAGAAGAATAATGTTATAAGCCTTATTTTCAGTTATTTTCAAAAGAACATTTTCTATTGAAGCAAACTCAGACTGCATGTCTTTGGAACAGGTGCAGATGGAGATCTAATACATAATATGAAAAATGTAAACATTGCAAAGCTTTCATGTGCCCCAAAACATGAGGAATATAACAAAGCAGTCTCTGCCCTTGACTCATCTTCAAATGTTACTGTCTGGCTTGAATTGTAAAACTATGCTGGTAATATTGTGTTTGTTCTTTGGTGTGTCATGGGAGTCTGAAATAAGAGGTCGGGAGAAAAGCTTTCAACAAGACGTCTTACACAGTAAACCCCTCATGTGGATTGTCAGAAAATTGAATCAGAGCCCACATTCATGGGTTTGCACTGTTGAAATATTCCTGCATTTAAAATGCAAAGAGGCCATACTTGCAGTTCTCTGAGGGCTGAGGTGGGGAACTACTTCAGGGATCTATGGGTTTTAATGGGATCCGTCACATTCTTATGTGAGCATTTTGAGAGAGGCCTTATTCACATTGACAGCAGAACACTTCCTGTAAGAAGGGAACAGTGGGTATGTGCAGCACCTCCTCATTTAAACACAAAATAATGAAAGGAAAAAAATTACATTAAAAATAATATTATTTATTTATGTGTATATTATTTTAAAGATTGTGTGTACCCTTCCAGAAAAGTCACGCTAGTTTCTATGCAAAAGCAAGCAACGTCTCAACATGAAAAAAAGGTAACACTTCAGGTACAGTTTTTCTTTTTGTGTGTTTTCTTGATAAATGACTATTGACATGAGTGATTTTGTAAACCAACTTAATTTAATGAATTAAAAGCGACATTTTTTGTGATTCTTTCTGACCAGCCCTGACATCAAGAAAAGGGTTTCAGAACATATCAGGCTATAGTCCAATTTTAAAATGATCAGAATGGTTTATGTAACGAATGGTGACCTTCAGCATAGACTGTCTACTCTCATTGAGTTCCTAATTTCTCCCACAATTGATAACCAGTCATTTGCCGACTGCTATACTGACTCCTGTGATTAAATGTTCTCTTTTGGGTTGCATAAAAGAAAAGATTGGCGGTACAGGAAATAAAACATTGACCCACCTTATCTGCCTGCTCACAGTCACAATTTGCTCTGCTTGAAACAAATTAAAAAGTCATTGCTGGTGTGCCCCTCACACCTCAAAAGAAACTATAAATATTCTAACCTTATTAAGACTTGCCACAGTGCTATTTCACTGACTTTATCTTACAGTTGGAACATTACATTATTTCTTCCCAAAATACAACTTTACCTTATCACTGATGCTTTGTCAGAGATGGAATAAAATTGTATTTACAGTTTTTGTACTAAAGATATGTATATTTCTACACCAAAAACAATTATTCACAGGGTTTGATCAGAGACTTTAGTTAAGACATCACAAGCTACCCATGAGTCAATGTATAGAAACATCAGTGAAAGGTCCTGTTTATATTTTGACCCACTTATACCAATGATTGTGGTATAGTAATGCAAAATATCACAATAATTATCTTGTTTTCTACATATATTTCCAACAAAGGAAGCCACACAAATATGGAATCGGCAAAGCTTGCCTTAATCCTCAGGGGACAAATTAGCCAACATATAAAAGCTAATTTATAAGCTAATTATTTCATGTAACTCACTACTATACAGAGCGGCAGGGGACGATTCAAGACAATGCAACCTTCAAGGAAAAAAAGAAACATGTCCTGGAGACACTTAATTAAGGCACATGTGAAGGAAATTCATCAATCTCTTAAAAAAGCATCTTACTCTAATTAGTCAATTCCTATCTTGTGCAGTAATTGGATTGTTATAGCCAATGGGGACGTGTTTGCTAACAGAGTTATAACCATAGTAAAAACAGCTTTTATATTCAGATCATGCTATAGCACTTTGACTAATTTAAACATCATGGAATTGAAGTTGTCTTGATTACTATCAGAATGAGGTAGTGAGGAGAATGAAATCAGGCGGCCCCGTACTGATGCATTTATTTATGAACACCAATTAAATACCAGCATTGGTGTAATCAGCTAAGTTGGAACACAGCCAAGGATGCAGTACTCTATTCCCCACCACCCTACAATGTGTTGACGTCTCATCAACATTCACATTGCTGCACGAACGTGATGAATAACTGCTCTCAAGAAAACAACCTAATAATTTCACTCAAAGTGAAATCACTAAATCCCTATGCATTGAAACCGTTGTTATACTTCTGCTAACCTGCTAACCAAGAGTACAACAACTCCCCTTATCTACCCTCCCCAACCAAACAATCACTGATTCAAACCAATCTAAAAATGCTGTGTGACCACGGACTTACATGTTGTTAATATGTTTGGGGTATACGGATAACAATATGTCCTAAATGGGACCATGCCCTTTTATACATGGTGTAAGCTGTAAACCTTGAAATAAAAGTGATTGTAAAAAAGGGTTCAGTTACCCAATACAACTAAATTGATGTCTGAAAACTCTGGCAAGTGCATTAACAGGGAGGCTTTAAAATGAGATCAGTTTCAGGGTAATTTTCACAGTATGGCATGGAATCGAGCATGCCAAATTTCTCCTGTTAACTTGTTCTCATGTGCACACTTGTAAAAACCTGAACATTCTGCTACACCTCCTCCCTACCTTATCGACCGCAAGTCCCTTAAGCAATTTGCAGATATGAATACTGACAGTGCTCTGGGCAGCTGGGTGGTGTAGCAAGTTGAAATCCCGCCCATCAGCTGGAGCCTGGGACTTCCTCATCCCCAAGTCAGTAAATATATACCCTGTTGATAAGTACTTGAGCCACACACAACACATCTTCCATCTGCAAGAGTGCTTCTCTGTGTCTGCCCTGCATTCTGACCTCCTTGTTTAAGCGAGTAACATTCAAGTCTTTAGTATTTCTTCGCACACAGAGCCCTGCTGCTTTTTTTTCTTCGTATCCAATGAAGAGGAATATAACACTCGCCCCAGCACATGCATGTCATTAACACCAAACAACAATTCCACAGGTAGTTCCTTGTTCATGTCATGTAAGGTCTAATGTAAAAAGAGATAATCAATTGTTATTTTGTGCTGCAGTTTGTGTGTGAATGACCGCATGTGGACCAGCACTATGTGTCATAGACTTCAGGCTTCCATAATGTTTTCCTGTGCTTAACTTCATTTGATCAGACATTATTGAAACTAATTTAAATCAGATTTATAATGGAAGCTCAGTGCTTTACATTATGCATTTTATTTATAACATCTGTAGCAAAAATTGTTCTTGGTTATGAGCTATAACACCAGTATTGCAACTTCTGGCAAATCTTTCCAAAGACATGCCATTTCAGAATCAGCTTACAGTTGATAAGTGTACTGACAAAATGTTTGCATATCAGAATCCTGTGGGGTAGACACAGTCCAAATACATATGTATGATTTCATTATCATTATATCAGGACTAATGGATTATAAGGGATTCAAGAGATGTAATTCATGTCACACATTAACAATCTGACTTGCATTTGTAATTAAGTATGCTGGTTAAAAAAGGCAACAACTGGCCATGAAATCCAATTATCCAACAAATTGCTGCTACCTGATAGCAGTTCAAAAGAAAATGATTGTCCGGATGCCAGATGAAACTGCAGACGCTTGGCACAGCTTCCTATCTAGCTTGAATAATGCTGATTAAAAAATAAAATAAGTGAATGTTTAATTCTTTCAAGGACAGCTTGCCTTTCCGCTCACAGCATTCTTTCACAGAAGTGGTAGATGTGTAAATTAATTCTGCAGGTGTTTTTTTCGTTTGTTTATGCATGTGTGCGTGTGTTTGTGTTTGCTCATGCAAGTTGGCCCTCTCCCAGAATGGAAAGGTCCCCAGGCATCCTGTCAAATTGACAAGTATTCCTTGGTGTGTGTGTGTGTGTGTGTGTGTGTGTGTGTGTGTGTGTGTGTGTGTGTGTGTGTGTGGGCATTTTCATTGGTATGCTATGGCTTTCAGGTGAATAAGCTCCCAAAGAGGCTACAGCACCTGCATCCAAACATCCATGCCTCTCCTCTCTGCTTTCACGCTGATGGGTGGCCTTTCAGCGTCTTCCTGCTTTTTAAGCTAATTTGGACGTCGATTTGCCTCTAGTGTTTGTTGTGAATAAGAAATGCCCTTACAAGTTTAGGAGCAACAACCATGGCTTATAAATTGTGATTGGGGATGCATTAGGAGTTGATCAACCAACGAGAAATTAATGAATTAGTTCTAAAAAGCCGAATAAACAAACGTAATGTGTTCATAAGAGGTTTTTTTTTTGTTTAAAAAAGGTGCATGTGCCTCTTTGTTTTTCACTTAACGTTCAAGTCCCATGTTGCCAACCATTGAAAGTAAACACACATCGATAATCACTGCACTGTGTCAAGTTACACATCAGCAAGGGTGCATATCATTCCCCCAGTTGGAACACTCTTTGATGGAATCGATGGCTCTGCTCATTATTTGTTACGACTGTAGCCGTTTGCTCGATGCAACAAGAAAAAATGGTATACTCTACATCTGCTTATTTTATAGAAAAACACTTGCAGGAGCAAATGTGACGGTACATTGATTCATGTATCCTCATGCAATAATACACAGAAACCAACATGCATGCAGGGCAGTGGGAAAAAAGGGGAGTTTTGGTGGAACAGTTTTTATTTCACACCTGACATGTGTTGAATGCAGGGCAGGGAGGATTTCAGCAGAGGAACTGCTTCACTTTTCACTCGTACAGTACTTCTCTCCTATGGCTGAAAATGTCACGAGGGATGGTGATGCCACTGAAGGGGAAGGGGGGGTGGATAAGAGAGATGACACAATGACATCGCAATAGCCGATTTAGTGATTCTGGGTCCCAGGAAACCCAAAGAGTTTGGAGTTGACAGAAAAGCGGTCAGGAAGAGTAGAAGTGATGAAGATGCATACAGAGGGCCTATTTGTTTGTTGTAGGCAGGTTGTGTTTGGAGCACCAGATGGAGATGTAGAGAGGACACTTGTGCACCTGTTACAGTATACCTCGGATCTGGCTGACTCTCACACACCTACCGACACATTTTTCCATGTCGCGTGAACTCCAAGTCAAAACCACTATGTGACTGAATTAATTATAACAAGTAGAAGAATAGAAAATCAGTGAACATCAATACAATTCAACGAAGCCAGCAATTTGTTGGAAGTGAATCATTAGTCCGGGCTCCAAAGGTATCACAACTGAGTTGCGTTTTTCCTAGACTCTTTCACCAAAACAGAATCGCAAGGGAGTGATTTTAATGATTTGACAGTCATAATTATAGGTCATGCTTGTCTCCAGTAATAACAGGTTGTCTCAAATGTTTGGTTGCATTATTGGCTCTTATTGTGTGTAATGTTGATTATGAAGGATTACAGAGTTATTGACAACAAAGATGCCAATCAATAGTAACTGTCATTGTTGGAGTTGTTGACTTTATTCTGTTTCAGCTTTGTACTGTCGTCTGCCTCTCCTCATCAGAATCTTGAATTAGTTAAACGTTGAGTGCACTGTTGTGGAGAAGTGGGCTTAGTAGTTGATGCGGAAACTATTAATGAGAGCTTTGCTAGAATTCTGGTGCAAATTCAGGGTGCTTATTGAATCACTCAGCATGGAAAAGGAGCAAGCTTAATGTATAAAAGCACGTTATTAAAATGTAGGATGCTTGAGTTGAGCCCGGCACCATTTGATAATTTGAAGATGGATTGGATCTTAAAAACACACCCTAAAGTCATTGGGGTTATACTGTATCTGCATATAAAAATGATCCTTCAGACACATTCTGTGTTCCATCTTGATGCGCCTTACAAAACATAGGCAATAACAGGGGACATTTCTGGCTGGCAGAAATCTTTCAAGATAATAGATTGAAAACAAATCAGACAAAACAGTTTAGGCCTATAAAGCTCAAATGGCTCCTGTGTTCGTAAAATGTAATCCTAACACATCCAATAGAAAGCTACTGAGTGTAAGCCCTGAGCTCAAGTTGAAGCCAATGTGTGACATGGTTAATGACATCGGCTTCATTGTTCTTATTTAGTTTTAGTTATTTCCAAAGAATGCATCCTAAATATATTCAAAGTGTTTCCCCATCTTATCTTCTCATTTATTTCCTGTCTTCCTTTTCTCCATTTGTCATCATTCTCTTATGCTCCTTCTCTCTCCTCTAACAACAAAACAGGGAAGTGCAATGGGTATATTTAATATTCATGGTCGTTCCTGCCCTGCGAGACACAAACAAAATCCTTTTTGTCATCTTTCACACTGTGTTCGCTATTCCATTATCAATCGCCCTTTGCCAGAGAGAAAAGCCGGAGCATTAGTTTAGAGGCTTTTTTTCAGTGTCTGTACGCTTTGCTCTCATGAGCATTTGGATCAAATAGCACTTAAGGGCAAGGTTGCGAACTACACTTTTCGGGCTGGGTTATTCGGTATGCAAAAATAATGTTAAGCTACAGTAGCACATGCAGAGCTGCTCTATTTATTTACTTTTGGGGCCCAAGGCCATGCCTAGGCCTAGGGGTGTGGATAATAAATCAGCACGTTTTTATATGTAAATTAAAGACAACTGACAAGGGTTTTCATAAAATAACGAGAATGTGGTTATTGTTTTGGAATTGTGTGTAGATAAATCAGGTTCTTCTCAGATTAAAGACTGGAGCACACTGACTGAATTGCAACCTTGGGCGGTATGGCACAGGAGATTGAGCGGTTGACTGGTGTTCAGAAGGTTCCAGGTCCCTGGTTATATCCCTTTAGAAAGAGTGTTGAAGTGCCCTTTAGCAGCCAATTAACCCCTGATGTGATGACCAGCATGCCCTCTGCTATGAGTGTATGTGTGTAAATGTTGATATGTGCTTTAAAGCATTTTGTACAAGAAAAGGCTTCATATAATACAGTCCGATTATTGAATAGTGCAAGCAGAACAATTTAATACCGTATATTGGACAATATTGTAGAATCTGATATTCATTTTCACATCATGTTTCACTGTTATTGTGTAATTGCATTCAGCATGCCTGAGCTCCAGGATCACAACATACTTTCAATTTAATTACATTTCATTACATTATTATTTAGCTTTATCTTCATGTTCATTTTCAAAATAAAGGTTTGAAAGGCAACATTTTCTCTTGACATTCCTAAAGTGAGAAATGTGCCAGATGACTAAATAGATTATGTTGCATTTCCACACACATTCAATCTGTCTTACTTGCCAATAGGGATATAATCACCCTGAATAGCTGCAGCTTTAACAAGCATTCTGTTGTATCACTTAAGAGTAATTTTTACACAAAGAAATATCTTAACATTTTTTTAAGTAATAAGCAGGCTGTTTATGCCCCCTTTAAACCTGATTTTATGCTTAGGATCACAGCCAGCACCACCAGTTTTTGCACACAAATACACTCTGCCATGTGTCCAGGTGTGTCTTAAGCCAATCACGACATGCCAAAATGTGCAATGATATACCTTCTATATTAAAGAGAATAATCAGACAAGGCTTTGGTCAAATAACGATTTGGCCATTTTATCTGTTTCGGTCCCTGCTTAAAGGCCATTTTAAAAGACAAAGAAGCAGTATGAGCATGACTGTTCAAACAGGATTGCTGTTAAAAATGCAAGGCATGTGAGCAAGAAGATGAATGGAGAATACTGCTGCCACCTTTATAAATGGTTGCAAGCTAGGTTAGAAGATATTTCACAGGAACCTGTCCTGACCCTGGCTCTTACAATAAACCACCTCAAAATATGTTGTGTTCTGTTTCTGTATAATTTTCTGAATTTGTACATGCCTATTCATTTTGATTAACAAGTTTTTGATTAATCGATTCATTAAAGCTCACCAAAAAATATAAAATCATACAAATGACAATGCATATTTTTATAGAACACAATTCTCCATCATCCTAAGCCATACATCTTGTTTTTCTGTTAACATTACCATTTACAAGCAGCATTTATTTTTTTCTTCAATATTTAAGGTACCAAATCGCTCAATGGGTTCATGTGACATTGGATTTACTTTGGCTGTTGATTCTTGAATGCTGTGTGTCAATGTTTGCATGCGGTGCAACCACAGGACACAACTGGGCTTAGTGGACTGCAAGAGCATCTTGGTCATCTCATCAATGGGGGGGGGTTTGGAAAGACTTGCTTGCATGCTGTTAGCTTTAAAGGGAGCAAGATCCTAGTTCAGAAAGGGTAAGTGTTGTAAAATGTACGAATAAGTCTTGTGAAAAGAGCATCAACTGCATGATTTTTTTTGAAGTATCGATCAATGGTCTTTAGTTCCCTATATGAACTTTCCCTTATCTCCTGTGAAAATGGTCATGTAGAGTTATTATACCTGAATAAGAACTTGAACAGATTGTTCGCTTATTAAGTTGGATTAGTTGCCCTTTTGGACAACTGAAGAGTAAAATGTATTGGTGATTGACCAAGGTAATGCAGGTGAAAACAGCAGCAAACATGTCTTCAGTAAGCAGTGCACAGTATTGAGCTATTCAGTGTTAAATGGGTTCTGGGAGGATTGTTTCACACATCGTGATCGGCTTCTGATCACTAATGATTTCTTGGGAGTCCTGGTAGGTCATTGGTCTTGCAGTCTGCCTTTGTGCTATGGTTGAATCCTTTTTGCAGTGGCCAGGGTTTAAAACCAACCTGTTCCCCTTTGTTCCATCTCTTCTTTCATTCCTTTTCTGTATATCGTTAGCTGTACTACACAATCAAAGGAAAATAGTTTTTTCAAAATAAATAATGGATTCTCTGTTTTGTGTTTGGCTTTTGTTCTTCACTTTTCTAAATGATTGAAGTTCCCTTGAATAATGGTTTGGGTTGTTAAATAAAGGGATACTTAAATTTACCAGTGCCTTCATTGAGCATGTTTTACTCTTTCACATTCCACACACTGCTACTGTGAGTTGTCTGAATAGTTATCTCATATTTAGGATATCCCTTCATCAACATTTTATCACATTTAGTAAGAGGAGAAATGCAACAATATTCACACGTAAATCGCACTCGACAGGACTGAACACCAAACCAGAAATGTGAATTGATTAACTTCTCTAACAGCTAGTATGAATTATGCAGCCCATTAAAATGTCAAAATGACTTCTGATATTCATTTACAAAGATTCACAAACCATTGGTATTCAATTGGTCAAACGAATCTTGGCCTTTTCTAAATGGTGAGAAAGGGATAATTAAATTAATCTGATGAGGGTAGAAATCTCCCTCTTTGAAATTCAATATTTATTCTTATAGTCTGATAGCCTGGTAAATGTTGAAGTCAGGCAACACAGAGCAAAATCTCACATTCCTCACCCACATTGAAAAATACAGCTAATATAACTTAACCTGATAAAACACTATCAGATTTTTTATCCAATAACGGGGTAGCAACTTTATCTAAGTCTGCTATTTCCTTGCTGACGCTCATGGAAGGTTTTTTTTTTGTGTTCCTGACAGCCATAATGAGATTAGAAGGAACCCGGAACCAGGGGAGACATGTATCTCGTTTAAATGAGATAGAATGAAACTCTGCTAAACTATTCATCAGCTGTGACTGTTAAGTGCAAGCATGTGAACAGGCACGCACACACACACACACACACACACACACACACACACACACACACACACACACACACACACATACACACAGTGGCACAAACACACAGATAATCTAAGTGCCCTGTTCTTCCCAACCTCCCTTGACTCAGCACGACAGCCTCCCAAATTACGGAAGTCGTGTCTAAGTGTTGTATGAGTTTACTTTCCAAGATAAGTGATGACCTAAGGAAGTGTATCTGACTGGCTAGATGGAAGACAGCAGCTTTAATCTATGCACTAGCTTCTGTCTGTTCTTTTCCACATTATTAGTCATTATAATATGTATTCAGCGAATTTCATCAATTGCATTATATGTTGTGTTGGGTATAAATGTGTTACTCTCTGAATTATGTTATCTCAATAATGCTTTTATGGCTATTTGGTACATGCTGGACACATTCATACCTTTGTTTTCTTTCTACATAAGTCGATGTTGCAGAGATTGTGTATGAATTATAAGGGTTATCCTCTACTGAGGTTGCAAGAGTGGTTTCCACTGACACTTTTCATGGCAGAGACAAAACACATAGTGGGGAACTTCTTTGGATTTAGAAAGGAAGGGCAAGAGAAGGCAAGAAAGAGAGAAGGCCTGACAGGGATCATGGTAGATAAGGTTTTTGATCCTACAGCTCATTTTGGCTCTTGCTTCTTGCACTATTCTTCCCTGCAGACCAGTCACTGAACAAGCATTTCAAATGTCTGATTCCTTTCTTTTCCCCCCAGCTAACTATTGTAGCTGAGATTGAGATGACCATTGTTTTTTAATTCTTCAATGTTCATACATCCTAAGTTATGTGTTACAATGATACCATTTCTATATTTAACTGAAAAATAGTGCACAACAGTAGCAAACATTGGCAATCTCGGCTTTCAGGCAACTGTGAGTATGAGGCTAATGTCTGAAAGGGTCAATGAGTCCAAGCAAAGGACAGATGGAGTGACTGAGTGGAGACTGGCTGATAGCAGTGGAATGGCTGCGAGTGGGAGAAGAATGGCGATCATGCCAGCAATTTTGTGAGAGGAATGGAATGATTGCTCAGAAACCACGTCTCTGTGTGTGTATGTTTGTATGTGTTTAGCTGTGTCAACGGTATGGCTGGGTTGTCCTATTAATGTCTAATTGTATTTGTGTTAAATTGTAATTACGATGGTCTGCCAGTGCCCCCATTAGGATGACCTTCAACTGCTAATGGAAGTGGAATGGGGAAACTGTTGCCCAGAAAGAACTAAAAAGGCGGTGAGAGACTGAGAAAGAGTAGGGGAATGTACATGGTGAGAAAAAGAGTTGATGGAGTGAGATGGAAAGCCAAGAGAAAGGAGAAAAAAGACTGACTGTTAATCCTGAGGAGCTGAGACCATATGACTATCGGTGATTTCTCTGTTACACATTGGTATACTTGTTTACTTGTCAGGATCCTCATGAAATGACACAATATGTTCATTAGTTTCTAACCTAATCATTGACTAATAATATTTACTATATGGCTAACCTCTTCAATACATTTGCAAACTATGACTATAACTATGTCCATGTTTATTTATTTTTTATACGAAAAATAAAATAAACAACAATGTCTTGCTGTTACAGATGCTCATGCACTTGTGCACAAAATCAATAGCTGGAAATAGCCCACAAGAACTAAATGTCACTTGAGTGCCCATGTTGTTTTTGAATGTACTTGTTGCTTCATAGTAGTGTTTGGACTTTATTGGTTGATTAACATCTGCACAAGGGACTCATAGCCTTAGGGGAAGGGTCATTGACAAGGCAAGACAGTTAAAAAGCAAAAGAAGGTCTTGTAAATTATTGTTTTTTACACTTTACAATCAATAGTTGTATGTAAAATACCCATTCGGAGAAGTATGGAACTCACTTTACAAGAACATTCTCACTTTCATGGTGTAAAACTGAAATAGGCCCTTACAAAGATGCAAGAATTGATAACCAAACACACATAAACAACCTATCTACTCAAGTATATACATATTGTTCCCCCTAGCCAAATGCACTCAGATAAAAGCTATTCCAAGACACAAGCAATACATTTTGCACACACACAGACATAAATATATGCATATAACATACAGTACCTGAAGTCTTGTGGCAATTGTTTTGTGCCAGTAGGCTTTTCCTTGATAAAGAATTTACATTTCCTAAACAATACAACACGTTAAGAGACTAGTATTGTCCAGGAAAACATCCACTTTTCTTTTTGTGTCTCTCTCCCTCCTTCTCACCGTGGTTCTGTCTCTGCCTTTCCATCCATGGAATATTTTTTGAGGCAAAGCAACACACTGAAAGTCAAAGTACAAAGTCAAAGATCTCTACAGAGAACAGTGTCACCTACTGGCTTACCCTGAATTTATGTAAAACTGATTTAGGGCAAAGTTTTCAAAATGTGACATTCAGGGAGAGAAGTCAGGGATGACAGTGGGCTGATAATTCTCAAGGGCAGTAACAACAGTTTGTAACATTTTATATTCTTGATTATGCCCTATGCTTTGTTTTCTGGAGAAGACTTCCATAATGGCTTCAGTGTGTCTGTCACGTTCTTGTTTTTTTTGGCCTCCCACCTACCTTTCCTTATCACTCACCTCTTGAGGAGCATATGCAGTCTGAACACCCACAGCTGCCTGCATGACAAGGCAGATAAGGAAAGATAATGTTCAGAGTTGCAGAGCATGATATTAAATTGCCCATTTCAGTGGTTTGCTTTTTTTTTGCCAAGAACTTGGTGTGTGATATGTGTCTAAATGTACTAGTGTGTGTTTGTGCTTGAGTTAGTGTGTATGTGTTTAACTGAGTGAGAGAAAACCTCATAGATTTTTGCAATAAATAGAAACTTACAATGTTGCCTGAAACAGCTACACAATATGGGTTTCAGTTAGGGATGGGCATGATTAATCGACGATCGATTAATTGATCATTAAGAATTTCGTCGATGACATTCATTTGTTGTCGATAAAACTAATGCAGGTTCTGTTGCGTACTGTGAATCTTGAAGGAATGCAATGAATTCGCTATGTGGCAGCAATCAAACGTTTACCACACGGGGGCAATGTTTGAAAAAAAAACGCCACAGGCCTCCTCAAATACCTGCCAGTTTCCGTGTATTACAAAAGTAATTGTAAGTGCCCGATCTGTTCGCGAAAATAACAAACTGTTTCCGATCGCCAATATCAAGCAATAAACTCTACAGACAGTTTCTGTGAACTACCAGCTATTTCCGGTTAGAACTAACAGACTGCCGTCACGTACCGTAAATTGTAGACAAATCGGGCAGGAAAACGTTGAGTTTCCGCGTACGTCATTACGCGCATGTGCAGCCGGAGGGGAACGGATCGGGCACTGACAGTAATCATGGAGAGGTCACGGCGAAGTGTGGCGTGGGACCATTTTGATTTAAAAAATGACTCACTGGCAACACTGCGAAGCTGTGTATAAGTACAACTCGTCCAGGACTCAAATGATGCACCACTTGAAAAACGCGCATCCGACCCTGGTTAGTGGCGGTGCATCCTGCTCTCGGTCTCAACCTAGCATCAACTCGGTGTTAGCACGGAGGAGCTGCGATGCACAACAAGCAGAGAAAATTACCCAAGGGATCTGCAAGTTCATTGAGATGGATATGCTGCCCTTAAGTATTGTTGAGGGCGAAGGTTTTCGAAAACTGATAAACTTATTGGAACCAGCATATCACATTCCGTCACGACGTACCATCACCAGACTGATAGAAACTCACTACGAAGAACGGAAGCAGGAGCTGTTAAAAGAACTGAGCACAGCTGAAAGAGTTGCTCTAACCACAGACTGCTGGACTGCTTTAACAGCTGAGATCTACATCACGATCACCTGCCAATACATCAGTGATGACTGACAAATTAACTCAGCGGTCCTGCTCACAGAAAGCCTGCCAGGTCGGCTCAACAAAAATCAGTAGACTGGTGCTGAAATTGTATGTGAGTTACTGGTTATTTTTATGAAGCTTTTTTAATTAGCCTAATTCATTGTTAGGTTGGCTAATCTCTCTCTCACCCTCTTTCTCGACACGGTGCCTTTTTGGATAGTTTTGAGTTAGAATTTGGCAAAACCTGTCAGACTAAAAGTATTATATATTTTTGGTTAAGTTATTTAACATGATTGTGTTTTTATATTATTATTATTTTGGGGGAAAACAAGGGTCAGTTGCAGTGGCGGCTGGTGAACATTTTTTTTGGGGGGGCGCAGTTGGGCGGCTCGGTTTAAATAGCACTCCGCAATGAGAAAATAACCCACAAAAGAGATTCAGTAGAATATATTGAAAAACAAAGATTTATTAAACAAAAACACACTGCTCATTACAAACATTGGAACTAGGTTTAGATTAGTATTCAGACACATATTCATCACATTTGACATTTATGTGCCAGAGTAGGCCCCACTACTTGTAAAGAAATTTAGCCCTCCTCTCTTTCAAGCTGGCAAATTCCTCAATAACTCTAATAACTCTGTAGTCCAAAGTGTTTCAGTCCCAGGACTTTGAAATAACAGACAAGGGAAACAAAAAAAGGCATTGCTCACTGTACAACCAGCTAACCAATTCCGCTTAGCATACAAGTTTGAGGAGAAAGTCCGAGTGTAGGTTCTCCCGCGATCAGTGGTCGTCTGTTGAATGTTTAAATCCGGACGCTCGGGTCCCAAGTCTTTCAATTTCTTCTTTTCGACATCTGATAGTCGATGAAACGGTGTTTTAAGTAGAGCTTGCACGGAGTTCTCAGCCATCGATGTCGCCATATTCACTCAATCTAAGTTTCAGCTAGCTACGGTGCTGCTCTTTACGCTTGTGGTTAGGGAATGATAACAATGCTGATTCGCCGAAATAGTCCAATCGCGTATCTAAGAATGTCACATTGAACTAAGAAACAATGCCATTGGCTGTGGGCGCAAAGATTAGCGCCCACAGATCTAAGTTTCATCCCCCAATGAAAAGCTATCCTTGCTAAAATGACTGAGAAAAGTATAAGCTCTCCTATAGACTCCCATGTTATCGGCGCCCACGGACGGTAGCCGACCTGCCTATTCTCAGAAAAGGCGAATGGCAATATATTATGTCCGGACACATTTTAGCGGTTCTTGACAGTGGTCTCCCATACACATTTAACCCATAAACACGGTACATTTCTTATTTCAATTATGTTGTATATATAACGTTTTTTAACTCAAAAAGTCAGGGTGGGCGGCGCCCAAGCGCCCACGATTGACGCACCGCCACTGGTCAGTTGTGTTCATGAGCACCGGCTTCTAGCTGCAAGCTCCGCTGCTCAAGAACACAGCAGCGCATATTTTCAACTTCAACCATTGAACGGATCCGGTTGAACTGCGACAAGAGTTGTCCATCTTGTAATACATCTCTCAATGAGGAAAACACGCTGTGTTTTTGGTATGTTCACTGCATTTTTAATATAGCCTATAAATAGTGAATTTTAATATAAAAATATGAATGATTAATCGAAAATCGATCGTTAATTCTCCCGACGATCGATTAAGACAATTTAATCGAATGCCCATCCCTAGTTTCAGTATGTACACACTTTTTCGTAGCATATGCACAGCACATGCAAACACACACAAATACGTATGCATGTGGAATAAAGGTTTTATCAAGTACCAAATGCCTTGCATTGTCGAGCACTGGGGGCAGGCAGCTTGTCCCCTGTGCAGCAGACTGGAAGACTGAGATCCCAAAGGTCAGCTGCGCTTCGAATAAACAGACATGAACCACTGGCCCAGATGTTTTTCAGCAGCACGAGAAGCAGCTCACGGCCAGATAAGCACAATCAGAAACAGTGCCAGTCAGAACCTTTAAGCTTTTGAGCACCATCTGGTTCTGGGCCTATCCAAGAGGAGCAAATCCCACCAGGTTAGGAGGGACAGGAGGAAAGACAAGAGAAGGGGAGATGAAAAAGCCCAGAGAGTTTTTGGATGGAGAGAATTTTTCTATGACAATTCTCATTGAGTATTATTTAATATAACATAACAAACTTATATTAAGAGATCACAGAAATTCAGAGGAAACTATTATATATTTTAGTTGTGTAATGATTCATTATTGTGTTGTAAGGATTCGGTATGGACTAATATACAGTGGGGCAAAAAAGTATTTAGTCAGCCACCAATTGTGCAAGTTCTCCCATTTAAAAAGATGAGAGAGGCCTGTAATTTTTATCATAGGTATACCTCAACTATGAGGGACAAAATGAGAAAAAAAAATCCAGAAAATCACATTGTCTGATTTTTAAAGAATTTATTTCAAATGATTGTGGAAAATAAGTATTTGGTCAATAACAAAAGTTCATCTCAATACTTTGTTATATACCCTTTGTTGGCAATGACAGAGGTCAAACGTTTTCTGTAAGTCTTCACAAGGTTTTCACACACTGTTGCTGGTATTTTGGCCCATTCCTCCATGCAGATCTCCTCTAAAGCAATGATGTTTTGGGGCTGTCGCTGGGCAACACGGACTTTCAACTCCCTCCAAAGATTTTCTATGGGGTTGAGATCTGGAGACTGGCTAGGCCACTCCAGGACCTTGAAATGCTTCTTACGAAGCCACTCCTTCGTTGCCCTGGCGGTGTGTTTGGGATCATTGTCATGCTGAAAGACCCGGCCACGCTTCATCTTCAGTGCCCTTGCTGATGGAAGGAGGTTTTCACTCAAAATCTCACGATACATGGCCCCATTCATTCTTTCCTTTACACGGATTAGTTGTCCTGGTCCCTTTGCAGAAAAACAGCCCCAAAGCATGATGTTTCCACCCCCATGCTTCACAGTAGGTATGGTGTTCTTTGGATGCAACTCTGCATTCTTTCTCCTCCAAACACGACGAGTTGAGTTTTTACCAAAAAGTTCTATTTTGGTTTCATCTGACCATATGACATTCTCCCAATCCTCTTCTGGATCATCCAAATGCCCTCTAGCAAACTTCAGACGGGCCTGGACATGTACTGGCTTAAGCAGGGGGACACGTCTGGAACTGCAGGATTTAAGTCCCTGGCGGCGTAGTGTGTTACTGATGGTAGCCTCTGTTACTTTGGTCCCAGCTCTCTGCAGGTCATTCACTAGGTCATTCACGTGGTTCTGGGATTTTTGCTCACCGTTCTTGTGATCATTTTGACCCCACGGGTTGAGACCTTGCGTGGAGCCCCAGATCGAGGGAGATTAGCAGTGGTCTTGTATGTCTTCCATTTTCTAATAATTGCTCCCACAGTTGATTTCTTCACACCAAGCTGCTTACCTATTGCAGATTCAGTTTTCCAAGCCTGGTGCAGGTCTACAATTTTGTCTCTGGTCTCCTTTGACAGCTCTTTGGTCTTGGCCATAGTGGAGTTTGGAGTATGACTGTTTGAGGTTGTGGACAGGTGTCTTTTATACTGATAACGAGTTCAAAAAGGTGCCATTAATACAGGTAACGAGTGGAGGACAGAGGAGCCTCTTAAAGAAGAAGTTACAGGTCTGTGAGAGCCAGAAATCTTGCTTGTTTGTAGGTGACCAAATACTTATTTTACCGAGGAATTTACCAATTAATTCATTAAAAATCCTACAATGGGATTTCCTGGATTTTTTTTCTCATTTTGTCTCTCATAGTTGAAGTGTACCTATGATAAAAATTACAGGCCTCTCATCTTTTTAAATGGGAGAACTTGCACAATTGGTGGCTGACTAAATACTTTTTGCCCCACTGTAGCCTAGTTGTTCACACCTATTATCTATTATGTAGGTTACAGACAACAAAAGCAACTCTTTTGTAGTCAGACGTTGCCTTTAGCAATCGTATTTGGCAAAAATTACAGATATTCTTTTAATATAATTGCATTGTGTATGTTCTTGGCAAGTGTTGAAGTGGGGTGGGACCAATTTGTACCTTCCCAACATTGTATTGGATTAGGCAGAGGCAAAGAAAATCTCTTAATACAACTTGTCAGTATTATACCTTACACAAATTCTGTGTCCAAGGCTTATTTGTTAGTTTTGTTTTTTTATTTTATTATTCAAAACGGTAACAGAGAGAATACTATGCAGTCCTCTGGTCTTCCAGGGCCAGCACACTGTGAAACATATTGAAAACTACAGGGAAACAACCGCAAATAGACTGGGTGTAAACCAGCAGAAACGCCTCACTTTCCACCAGCACCTAGCCGGCAGACTGACCCAGCGAGCTGCAAAAGTACTGGCATGGGTGATGAAGACTTCACCAGCGAATGAAGCCAACAGCATCAACAAATAGAGCTGCTGATTTATAGCAGTGCAAGGGGAAGTCCAAGTGTGCTAAATATCACTAGAGCATTGATCAGATATATAAAAGAATTACCAAACAACAACAAAAGATAAAACAACAGAGCTAGCAATGCAATAATTTACTTGGTTTACAGATGCAATTATGTGTAGTTCTGTCCGTCTGTTGAGCTCCTGCTTTGATGCAAAGTTGAACAAGTTGATAGTGTTTGACTCTAATTTGATGTTCAATGCAAATAAATAATTCTTAAGCTATGTTTGAACACATGTAATATTAAATAAAGCTTGCATTAAAGAGTCATAAACAAATTGTAATTATAAATATTTAATCCAAGATGAACACAATCTTATTTAAATGTCGACTCTTGGTTTAATTTCAAAGCTTTCAAATTCACACACTAGCCTATTTATTTCTCAATTAGACCATTTGGATTGTTACTGTAGCACTCACCTTTCCATTTGGGGCTAAATTAAGTGCGAAGATAATTTACTGTTTCTCAGGAGACACTAAATAACAGGGGTCAGGCAGCACATTGAAAGAACAGTGATAATTGGACATTAATTAGTGGAAATGATTCCGTTGAAGTTGTCGACAATGGTTTCATATTAAATCATAAAACAGCTGCACAGTTTTTGCTGTCATTTCTTTGCCTCTTTGCTTTTTTCCCCACTACAACACTACACTATCCCCCCCCCCCCCCCCCCACACACACACAGTAGTTTCCTGGCATGTCTGTGTCTTTCTAATGACGTCCATAAAGCAACAGGAGAAGCACATGGGGAAATGAATGACTCTGGAAAAAACTGATTAATGCTCAATGTGTTCTGAGGATTACTTAATCATTAAGCCATATTCAGAAACAATATAGCATTACATGTTAAGGTTTTCTATTTTCAAGTCAGTTTAATGAGAAGTCCTCGTTGAATTATGAGTCAGGCCATGTCCAACTACAGAATTGTAAGAAAATTGTCAACACATTTTATATTTTTGCTAACACAAAACCACCTGCCCCGCCCTGCTGTTTCTCTTCATCTTTGGCTCGACAGTGTTCCTTTTGATTTTGAGGAGTATGTTTTGTTCTCTTTGTCCCAGAGTAGTAAGATTCATCTGTAATAAATCATTGTTTTGTTGATACCAACCAGTGATTTCAACGGCTCTCCAGGGACCAATTATGCTGTACTAATTACCATTAGAAAGACTAGGAGAATTGTGTGTGCCCATTCTAGACATTTATCATGCCTTTTAATGCGTTTGGGCTTTTCAGCTTCATTGCTGGAAAAAATTGCACACTTGAAACAATGGGATTTTAGCTCTAAATAGAGACAATACAATTCTTTAAATAATCCGATGGACCGTTTCCAGGCATCTGATTTCAGGTGCTCATGACATGGCTCAACAATGGTTGATTACACTGCATGATATATGCTTTAATTCCCTGAATTTGGCCTTTTGCAAGGCACACACGACTGTATCGCATGACTTATGGGCAGTCATACCCATTCAGGGTATTTGTCAAAGTAAAATTGCAAAAAGTACTTGGCTTTGTGATGGAGCAGTTGAGTTTTTATTTTTAGTTAAATAATGCAGCATACCTTTAAACAGCCCCAATTGTGTGTGATTGTTGTGTGTGTGTGTTTACATGTGTCCGAGACATAAAAACATAAAAAATGTAAATGTTCTGCATTGCAAGCTTAATACTATATAGTTGGTCGATTGTTGTGTGGATTTCTGTGGATGTTGTATTATTTAATCTAACTAAGCCGTGCAGATAGATACAACTGGAGAAGTTTTAGCATGCAGCTCCATGCCTGTGTTTCTCACTCTCAAATATTTGCACGAGCATGCCTGTGTCTGCCTGCAATAGTCTCTGTGTGTGTTTATTGAACGCTGTGTGCTCACCCACTTGTAGCGATCTGCACTACCAGTCAACAAGCAGCCGTTTTCCCTGCATCCTAAATTTGACTGTTGAGGTCAGCTGTCCTAACGTCTTGCCGCCGCTATCCGTGAGGCAAATTAAACCTGATGTTATGAAATAGTGTTCCTCAAACCCTGTGCAGGTGGCTTTGCAATCAGCTGACCTGGCCTTTGAATGGGTGCGACCGTTTCAGCACTTCAAAACAATGTAGGGAACAGAATTCCAATTGCTTTGTATACCGAGATATGGTTAGGGATAACAACCCTGTATTGTTTGATTAGCATCCTGTTATCTTGCATTCCTCCTTTGATTGTTTGCAGATACAGTTGAAAGGTTTTCGTAATATCAATGACTCTACAAATCTTTCACACTGTACTGTAAAGCAACACCATTTTGTCTTTGGCAGGCTAGCAAAAGGAGCAGAACTCTCATTTTCCAAACTGCCAGGGCATAAGTGAAAGCAATTCATTTATGTCAAACAGGAGGCGCTGATACTTTGAGCCATTTGCCACCAACTTCAGAGAAAACTCACTGTGTACTCTGCACCACAGTGAGGCTCAAAATAGATTGATTGTGGCACATTTAATGTCATGCCCAGTTTCTTTTTCCAGACACAGCAGTTTTCACTCTATGGCCAAGTCAGAACCATTTCTGTCTACAAGATAAAAAGTGCCAGCACATTTTGGGGAGTTTTTAAAGTATTGTCAGATGAAAAGTATGAGGAGTGAGACCTTTAAACGTACCACCAATACAATTCTATGAGATGGACCAACAAGCTAGTCATACATACTTAAGTCTCCAAACTGCAGCTTGATGCATTAACACAAGTTCACCCACCAGTAACAAAATCAGATAGATTGGCGTTAAAAAAAAAAAAAGTCTGTTTTTAAATAATTTTTAAAAAGAGGATAAAAAGTCAAATATGAATGAAAATGTGTTGTGTCCATTGGTTTGAAACGAGATGGATGGGAAGTAAAGTTCCCTGAATTGTTTTTACAGACTGTCAATTTACAGTTATAATAATAATAATAAATCACATTTATATGGCACTTTTTATGGTACTCAAAGACGCTTTACATATTGCCCTATCAAAACTATGCAAACAGATCATTTATTAATTTATACTAGGGTTAAAAACAAAACAGAGGTTAAAACAAGAAGAAGAAGGTGGGAGTAAGGTGGGGAAGGCTAGTGTAAAAAGGTATGTTTTTAGTGCCTGTACATCCTATATGCACATAACATAAGTATTATGTTATTTTCAGAGCCCTGAAAGTGAGATGTTCTGCAGCTCATTTTCACAGCACATAGCCTCCCAATTTACATTCCCAGCTCTCTAAGTTATAAAAGGAAAATATATTAGAAACATTTGTATATAAAGATACACACCCATGTGTGATGCGTAACAAATGCTGTTCCAGGGGCTTTTTTCATTTCCATTTTCCATCCATAAGAATTGCTGACGTGAAGAATTACATGCCTACAGCCATTGATGGAGCTGTTGCAGAGAGCAGCTGGTCTCTAAGGAAGTGAACATTTGGATACATATACAGCACTCCAAACACGTGCACGTATAGGCAGTAGGCAAAAATACACACACATGCACACCATGACAATAGTATTGAATGTGGGCCTCGCACTCTGCCATATCTATTACAGCATTTCCTGCTCAAGGGCTCTCGTTGCCTTTCAACTCACAGCCACACAGCCCAACTTTTCAACTCAGGCAGCACAGACCAAGGACATGACTAATGCTCACTCACTCTGGAGCTTCGGCCAACAGTAATCATCAAGCAAGTTATGTGCAATGCTCATATACACAAGACAGTATCAAAATGTATAGACACAAGAGTGCTGCACAGCTATTATCAGTGTGAGACATTTTATTGTTATTTATTAGCTTTTTACTGGACCTTAGTGTATTGATATTTTTACAGTAAAACCGCTTTACTGTGAGAGTGCTTTACGGTATCAATTATAAAAGCAAAGCAAGTTATTGTAGATGTATTATGATACTTGTATTGTGTTTTATAGAATGATAATGCAAATTGTGTTTGAAATATGATTTTGTTAGGATATACTATACTTCCTACTACTTCAATTTAAATATTATTAATGCCACAACACTCATTTTACACAGTGGCTCAAAGAAAACTGACAAAAAAGTTGGGAGAATGTAAGCATTTAGAAAATTAGGGGTTGTAATGAAATCAACAGCTATGCTAAGAAGTACGTTGACGTGACGATGGTCGAGGGACATTAAATCAGTGGAAAGTGTACCAGCCTGAAGCTTTAAGTTCCAGCTAAAAAAGTTGCATTAATTGTAATTATGAGAGATATCTTGAGCCCTGATGAAATGTTATAGCCCTGGTAGTCAATTTGTAGTGCTATAGATGCAATAGAACCAATTGTAATTGAATTAGCAAAATGATATATGGTTGATCATATTACTGGTACCGTCTGTAAAGGCTTCAAATGAACAATAGCATTATTGACGAGCAGTTTTGGGGGTTAATAGCCCCCTGCTGATTCTGACAGAGAATCCTTTGTCAATTGGAAATATATCAAGTGATCTGAAAGTGCCACGTTCTAATGGGATGCTCTGATTAATATGAATCTTTGATGTTGAAAAAGTAGCTTTTTGTTTACAGTAGTTTGGGTTATATAGACTTTTTTTATATTAACCTATTTTTGTTTTATGAAAATTATTGCACCTTTGCAATTTATAACAGAACCATCATTCACTTCATCCTGGTGCCTGGTCGTAGTGTTGGACCAAAAAGTATTTTCTCTCGTTAATCACTTGCTATTTCAAAGTGCATTTCGAGTTGTCATTATATGGTAAAATGTAATGAATTGAGAAGTTAAGACCGTTTTTCACATTTTCTGTAATCAGGATTTTTATTAACCATGCCTACAATCCAGCCTTGGAGCAGTGACATGGCTTATGCCTATTTATTCACAATTTTGAAACCTAAATTGACAATCTTGACAATTTTTTTAATAATAAAATATTTGGCAAGGTGGTTAATGAAACACTTTTCTTTGGTGTGACAAATTGGAACACATTTATTTTTGCTTTACCTGGATTTTAAGGAAAAGCTTGGATGTCACAGAGGCAGTAGAGAAATAGTATAGATGACGGCACTGGAAAAACTCAATAACAGCAGTTTGCTTAAACAAGGTTTCCGGCCTCAGGGGTTCCATTGTCAGGTCCCTCTCATGAGCTATAGTTGTGGGTTTGTGGGGTATGAACCAATGTACACAACAGTTCATGGCTATGTTATGCTTCTTTAGCAACCTTATTGCCTAAAGCCACCATGTATCTCTACAGTGATATCAAGAGACAGCTTTATTGTTCCTAAATCAGTATGAGAAGCAATTCAGAGTGCAACCTTGAAAACCCAGCAAATCTAAAGGTGGAAAGCAAAGTAATCTAATTTCAATAACTTTATTTTATAGTATAGTATTTTTTGGAGGTCTATAAACCTTTTAGGTGAATGGGAATGCTGTTGAGTCAACACTCCCACCTTCTCCAAATTTATTTTGCAAACGCACACAAACCAACTGTTTATGTCTTCCTACCTCTAAGAGTGATTCAATCCTAAACCATGCTCATCACTGAACTGAGCCTTTATTTCAACAGACAGGACACTGCTGGAATTAAATGTTCCAGCAGTCATTTTGTGGCAGACAAGAAAAGTAGAAAACAAAATACTGACATTTCTCTTTAGGGTTTCTTTGATGCAACTTTCAACCTTATAATGAAAAACAAAACTCAAACTCAAACCAAATTCTATGACAGTAAAGTTGACATGCAATGTGTCAAACTTGGTTCTAAAGTAAGGTCATACAGGTATTGGTAACAGTATTGGTATGGTATCTTTTGCCAAATTAACTTGACTATTAATAAGTGCTATGCCACTGTCAGTGTTAATGACAAAAATAAATATTCTGCTTCACTTTGAATAGGCTAGTTGACTGAATTGTGTTTGCAGTCCTCTGCGATATAGTGGAGGGTTTTTGATCTGAACTACATGAGGAGCAACCCTAAAGCTAGTTGTCAATGTGACTTTTGATGACTTTGATATGTTGTGATGATTTTCTAATGGGCCAAAGTCCATTTTCCTTTAGAAATATTTGTTTTCCTACATCTGGGGTGATTTATTGGAATGTCTCCGGAGCTGGTTGTTGTGCTTAATTTGACAGGATTTCATTAACATCGGTGTCTGCCATTATGGATGTAAATGTAATGTATTCATATTTGCTCATCACACGCTTTGAAACTCATTTTTATTTTCTGTTTCAAAGCCAATCTCATTCTGTCACTTCATCTGAGGGAACGTGATCTAGGTAAGAGTGGCAACCACATTTCTCTCCATCTGATACTAAGTGGTCATTAAAATGTTGCTTAACAATTTCTTATGTATTTGAAAACTTGAGCACATTTAGATCTAACCAGCCATATAAATAACTAAAATATCACTTTTTTTATCTAATCTAAACATGTAGCAGCAAATCCCAGGCCCACTAGAAAGTGCTCTGTGGCCCACCAACCACGGGTTTAGTTGGTTTAATAGTAACAATTTATAAATGGAAGAGTTCTTCATGTACTGTGCAGCCAACCCTGAGCTTGTTCTTTACTCATCAATTTGAGGGACTGGGCTTTATAGTATGACAGTAGATCATAGATAAACTTTGTGAAAACAATTTGTTTGCTATCTTCATTTATAAGCTACTTTAGCTAATTTATGTTACTGTAAAGACCCAAAATGTTTCACTTTTAGCCATCTGAGAGGGCAATGTTGATACCCCCTTAAGTTGTGTACAGTATTTCATAGACTAAATTCTATTTTTGTTACAATATGGGGCACCTAAAACATGTAATCACGTGATAAGCTCACTGAAACTGTTGTTCAACACTGTAACTCGAGGACATTTAATGTCTCCTTGGCGATAATGGTGTGTGTCTTTGTAAATTGGTTTGAAATTAACAGCATCCATTCTAGGTATCTGCTCTGTACACCTCATGCATGTGTCCTTCTGCTTCCATCCATGTGTGCAGGTTTATGTTTTATGTACTTTGCTTGCTAATGAGAAAAGTATATCTGCCTGTCTAGTTATCTGTATCGTACATTTTCGGTGAAGTTGATAAGAGTCACCTGTGTAAATGTCTGTATGTAAAGCTATAGTCTGATTGAGGAAACTGAAGGATATTTCTCAACATAGAACGTTTATTTAACTTCTCTCTACTCTTATGTTACAAACTTGTATTGATTCAAACCTTCTGTTCCCATAAAGTCCTTCTAAAGATTCATCAGATACTGCCGATTCTGCAATTTCATGCTTTGTATCTGCATTTTAACCCCATATCTTCCAACACAATATGACCTTCAATGTGTTTCATGCTTCAGAGCGATGGAAAATATAGATGTGTAATATTTACCATTTTAATAGCAATAATATTATCTGTATTGTATATCTTATTTTGTTCTCCCTTGGTCTTTAAATTATTGCTTTGTGTTGGACTAAAAAAACTCAAAGGTGAATTGTGTCTTTCTTATAGAGCTGAATAATCAGTCACATCAGGACATTTGATTTGCTGTCACTGAAATTGAAAGCTATTTTTATTACAATCCATAACTTGCAACTGACAGCACTGTTCTTGGTTTTCTTGTATGCATTGCTTTTGCTTTGCATACAACACCAATGTGTATAATTTAGTACCCCTGCCAGCAAGATTCAGCAAGACCAATTGCATACTGAGTAGCACTCTGATTGACATTTTGGAAATCTCTAGGTCAGCAATCCACCAAACATGGCTGCCAAAACACCATAAAAAACACTATTGTCAGTATGAGCAGATCTTTGGATAGTGACCCAACCAGGATGTACCACAATAAGTAAACATGAAGAAGACACACATAATGTGGAACCCCGCTATCGCAAAGTAACACTTTGTAGTGTTCCAATACTGCTATGTCTGTTCAACTTGCTTCCAGCATACAGTTGCTAATGGTTCACTAATTTGGATTGAAACAAATGTTAGATAACACCCTGTAAAAATATAATGACAATGAGAACAAAACAGCCAAGAGGCGGGATCACTGTAGACATTGAGCATTGAGTAAGATAATTGCAGTTTTCTAGGTAACTTGTTTATCCATTTTTCCTTCAATATTTTGATGCTTTCCTAAGAAAAACTCATCATAGATCAAAAAAACGAATCATAATTTCCATTTTTGGCTTTTTGCCGTTTCCATTTCCATATCCCATAATTATACAGAGGCCTGCCTGTATGCCGTATGAGCTCTGCCCAGATAAGCTCAGGAAATGTGTGTGATGGTATCAAATCACTTTGCAACAAGTAATACATTTAAATCAATCCTCACCTATTTGTAGGCCTGTGCATTATTCATAGCAGCTACCCCTTTCAGTCTGTTCCGAATCTGCTTCTTGGTTTGCTGTAGATGTGCAATTGGCAATGACATTTTTGTTGTGTTTGTGTGTATGTGTGCCTATTAAGTGTGTTTTAGATGGATTTTCCTTTTTAAGCGGTTCTGCAAAAACACACAGAAAAACATTGTGTTCCAAAATTAATACAGCATAACTGCCTGGTATCCATTTGGAATCAAAATATGAAGGGAAACATACCGTTCTTATTCCAAACATAATCTTCTCTTCATTAGGCAGTCTTCAGTGACTCTGCTGCGATTCACAGTTCCCTGAGATCGTGGCACACTCTTTGCAGAACAAGGCTAGTGTCGTCTTTCAGATAGTTTTGCAAGGTCCCCTTGGACAACATGACTTTGTGGGCCATATTGAACAGAGAATAGGCTGAAAAAGATTAACAGTATAAAACCTAAGAAGGAACAGAGACTTCCTTGATCCAAGCCGCAGCTAATTTTACCATCATCATGAGAGAGAAAAGATGCAAGATCCACATGTACAAATAACGAAGCTCTTGAAAAGGTCATGAAATGCTGTTCAAATATCATCACAGAAATTGAAATCTCAGTAAGTTCATAATGTGATTCAACCCCCCCCCCCCACACACCTCTGTATTCTTTGTTGAATTTACATTTCAATACTACCCAGAGACTTCTAGGTGAAGCGAGCATCACTCTTGGGCATGAACTGGCATTACATAGAAAGGTCTGTCTACTACTTATTAGTTAAGGTCACTTTGGTGTTGGTTACGTAAATATAAAAAACACTATATGGAAAAACAAATTCTAAAGGTTGAATTTTCCTTATGGAAAAAAGTAAAGCAATGTTCCTATATTTACCCCAGATACTCACAAACAAAACCAGGCTAATGTCTTATAAAAAACATACACAGGATTGATTTAATAATTGTCGGTATTGGAAAGTCATTTGACTAGCCACAATGGTATGCTGTAACCTTGGACATAAATGAATGAGTATGACATAAAAGCTGATGCAAAAGCCTAATAGCAAAATGGCAAACAAGAGAGATAAAAAAGGGAATATCTTCATACAGTCCTTGAAATATTGTTTTCATAGGAAACACATTATAGTCTTTCTGATCAACAAAGTAAAGAAAATAACGCTTTTAAAGATGAAAATCCAATACATGAGACACCTGCATGGCCACTCGGGAGATTTGACACAAGCTGCTGTATGAGGAAACATGCCCACCCACGTAAATCACCAGAGGCATGGCCTTGATTTTGTTTGGTGTGTTTTGTCAGAATCATTCATTTTAGGTGCTCTTGTATTTTTTGGAAGTCTCTGGTGGTCTGAGGTGAAAAGTAGGTTTTACCAACTATCCAACATACACCTTTGGTCCCATCTTGACATTGTTCTCCCTATGCAGCAACAGGGAGTCCTTTCTTTGACATTGTACTTGGAAAAACTGATTGAGATTCTGAATGGATGTTGCACATTTGAATAAGTTTGGCAGGAAAAACGCCTTCTCTTTGATTTAAGTGTAGTCTGATGGCCAGAAATTCTGATATTCAGAATTGTTTACCTGTGGGTGGTGGAACTGGCCAAGAAACATTAATCATCAAGGTTCACATTGTATCATATGGTTATAGTCTTTCTCAAGATGAGCTGTGAAACAAATGCATAATTTTTGATGTGTTTGTGTGTGTTTTCTGTCACATATAGCAAAGATCAGCACTCCCCCCTAGTGGTTGCTCTGAAGATCTGCTGGAATAACATTCAGAAAGAAAGATTCATGCCATCTTTGTTTGTGCAACAGCAATCTCTGACTGTTTAGTTGTGTAATCCTTAACATTTGTTTTTGATAATTCAAATGTTTATTTATTGTTCACTATTTTCCAGTCTTAACCTTTTGAAATACATCTTGGTTATGTGCAGTGCTCTGTGGTGGATGAAGAGAGAGCACATCTTATAATTAGAGCAATTACCCATTTTTATACCGGTATTACAAAGTTTAGTACCATGGTAATAATCATAAACCAAATGCATTCAATATTTCAATGGCATACTGTCCTCTACTAAAGACTTATGAAGCAAAAGAGAGACAGAGACTGTCTCTTAGTATTCCACTTGAGACACTGCCTCCATATTGCAATTTCCTGTTTGAGTCTTATCTAGAGCAACCTGGAACTGCACTCCAGCGAAGCCTCACGCAGCTCCCTCTGCTCACCTGCTGCTATTCCATCTCTGTTCCTCTCTCTCTCTCTCTCTCTCTCTCTCTCTCTCTCTCTCTCTCTCTCTCTCTCTCTCTCTCTCTCTCTCTCTCATCTCATCTCATCTCATCTCATTCTCACTTTCAGCCCCCCTGCCTTCCTGTGCAATGTCATGATTAGTATGCTAAGAACCAGTAAAGCTTTACCTGGACTTCAGTCACTCAGACATTCAGTCAGCTGTCTCACTGTCAGTCAGTCGGCTGATCAGTCCCCAAGCTCACACTCTTGTTGAATTGCTCATTCAATTGCTCAGTTGATCGCCCAGCCACCAACTCACGAACCAACGCAGTCATCTTTTTTTTTTCTTTATTCATTGTTTTTTTCTCCCATCACTTCCCTCACTATTCTGTCTAAACAGGCTTGCATTATGCCAGGGGAAATAGAGAAACTAGAAGAAACGGGGCCAAGTTAGTCTTTTTTGTATCTTCTCCCATTGAAAATCTGGCTAAGGCCGACTTTTCACTATAAAGCCAAGAGTGCTTGTTTGAGCAACTACTAAGTGCTGTATAGGACACAAACAACTTCAAGTGATGGTGATATTTAAGCAATATGACAAAGTCAGAAAGGATTGATATCCTTCGGAAGTAATATTCATAGCTTCTGCTTACAATTGAAAGTAAACTGTATAATTCACACAACACTTCCAGACATATTTTACAAGATAGGTGAATACAGTTACATATACATACAACATTTACTTGGCTAACTAGGCTTTATTCTTATGACTTTTCTCATTTTATAGATATTAAATTATGTTTATTATGCCATATATTAACACTTGATTGACTTGCTTTATAGCAGTTGCAATCATCCTCATCTTGTATTGTTACAACAGCAACGGTGTAACTATTCTGCTCCAAAAGGGGAAAAAATGGTGTCTGTTAAACTATGTGACATTTACCTGTTTTTATAGGCACTTTTAATTTGACCGCAGTATAATCAAACATCAAATGCATTTATTTAACTAGTGAGAGTTAGGATGAGACAGATACAGAGTGGCAGGTAAAACACTGATCCCCTGTTTCTCTGATGATTACATTCTGTTCAGGCCCTGTTGCAGGGAAAAGGAGCAATATCAAGCTTTGGCCACAGAATATGAATTTTATATCTGCAATGCAGCCAAGAGGTACCTTCACATAACAGCCAGCTTGCCTTGGCACTGGACGGTAATGGTGTCTGTGCAGCTGCTGATTTATATCAAATACAACTCAATATTAGGGATCAGTTTTGTACTGGGTTTCAGACTGTTTTTACCTAAAGACAAGAACATTCCCCTGAGACTTTGGTCCATAATAACATGATAACATCATGTAGTTGCAAATTTATCGAATGTCTTTTGTTCCAGCATATCCAGATGGAGGTCCATTAGATTGAGGAGACCATTTGAGTACAGTGAATTTATTGGAATGTTCAAAAAATCCAATCAAACTGAATTGTGTTTGTGGCATTGTACATTATCCTGCTAGACATAGCCATAAGAAGATTTGTATTCCATGATCATAAAAGTGCCTGTGCCACTGTTTCCTCTGCTTAGCTGATGTTGACTGGTTTGGGCTTTTTCTGCTGTAGCCAATCTGCTTTAAAGTTTAGAGTGTTGTGCATTCAGAGCTGTGGTTCTCCATACCTCAGCTCTAACAAGTACTCATTTGAGTTTACCCACAGCTCTGAACTTCACCATAAACAAGGCACTTTCACTCAGAGAATTGTGTAATGCTTGTTTTAAGTTCAGCAGATTGTCTCACTGTACTGTAAATGAATTAGATTTATTTTCAGAACCTTTATTTTTCACTTTGTCATTCAGATTTTTAATATGATCATTAGCATGCTCAAATCATAACAGCATAGATATTTCAACCAACTGTCTCAATATGTGGAGGGCCAAAGCAATGACATGTATTATTCATGGTCGGTTCAATGATAGTAATGAAAGGTCATTAAAGTCCACACAACAGCAGAGTAATGGATGACTGGAAAAATGCTGACGGGTGCTTTCTAGCGCCTCACCATCAGAAGGGGTTTGACAAGGGCACATAATGGAAGAGCCTACAGGGTTAATTATTTTAAGTGGTATATTATTGAATTACATTTTATTATACCACAAGAAAGAAGAGATTTTTCTAAACGTAAGCACATCACAGTATGCTATACATGTACATGTTGCCTCTGCACTTGTTTATGAGTAGAGTGATTTTGCTTGTTATGATGAATTCAACTGAACTTAAAGTGTAAATTATTTTAATGCTAAATAGGTGCCAACTGATGGGATAAAAACAGAACAGCAACAACCTATCAACTTGGTTAAAATCAGCCCTGAGGCCACAACAAGCTCTTGCAATGCTCTATTTTTGCTGCCTAGACCCTGCTCAAGAAGTGCTACAGTGACACTTCACCACAGCTTGAAGGCATGTAAACATCCTATTACAATATAGCTCTTCCTCTTGATTGCAGCGCAGTGCTGCCCTGCTTTTATTCTCAGTGTTCGCATTTTTCCTCATACAACGGGCCCAGGTGGTCTACAGATTGTCACAACTGTGTTTCAGCATGGTGTCTGTATTTTTCTATTTTCAACAGGGGGCCATCACATGTTCACTCGCTTATCTCTAGCAACATGGCACTGTGTGTGTGCGTTTTGTGTGCATGTGGTTGGTATCTAATTTTTTCTGGATTCCGCCGAGCAGTGATTACAAAGGTGATTACAACATAAGAAAAAATCCAGATACTATTTTTTTTGTTATTGATATTTTTATTTGTCATTGGTATTGTGTGCCTAATATTTCTATTGCGTAATACCATAAACAAGGGTATTGACCTGTATACAAAGGAATTACTGTTTTGCTATTTGACACCATTTTCTCAACTGTAACATATCATATCCTCCATCATACAAGGAGCTGAATTGACACCCAAGCTAAATGGATGGATTGATTGTGATATTGCTAACATCATCTCTAATAGCAACAGATGATGTAATCTAATCTCAGAGTTAAAAGCATCTCTGATCTTTGAAATAAGTAAGCCACTAAATGGTTTACATTTATCAACTCCCCTGTTTGTATCCCTCCTGTCCCATTGGATTAGAGTCAGACCAAATTACAAAAAAGTTTAAGCTCTCCTTTTCATGCCTCACTTGGGCAACACAGCATCAAAGAGATCAAAGAACAGAAATTGCACAATGTCAAAATCATATTTTGTTGCTTGAAGCAACATGGCATTGAGAAACAGCTCGAAGATTACGGGGGGGAAAACACTAGCAAATCCAGACATCTCAAGGTCAGACAATACTTAACAAACACCCAAGAGAAATACACACACTGGAAACACAAAGAGAAACATATGAACCTTCATTCTTATAAACTCCCACTTACACACTTGTCGCAGCCCATTGACATTAAGCGTGTCAACATGTTGCCCTTCTAGATGCAAAACATGAGAAATCATTATTACACAAATCAAAATGCTTGGGTTCCTACAGTTCCTCCAGTTCAAAGTCAATTGCACTTTGAGGATAGGCCTTGAAAAGAATCTTAACTGAGACTTCTACAGAATACAGCACATAATCAGCAGGGAGAAAAACAAGTTCATTCTATTGTGTTTGTATATCCGTATCTCTCAAATTGCTCACCAGTGCACGTTCAACATGTGCAAGAACTAGCTAAAAAAACCTATGTATCATTAATAATGATCAAGAGGCTAATATCCAATCATTTTTCATAGATGCTTCTCTTGCATCCCATCTAACAAGCCACAGAAAATGAGAAGTTTGAGTGATTTAGAGTTGCGGGTTCCACATGCCCTGCAAACTCAGACCTTCCACCTCAGACAATATCTGTAATCTGCATAACAATGTTATCATAATCTGCCTGCCTTTCTCCTCCTTTGTTCCCCTTGAGTAACAGTCGCAGCAGCACCAAATCTGCCTCTGATTATTTTGGCAAAGCACTGGCTATTTAATCAGGTGAAGTGAGTGACGACCGTATTGAAGAAAGCCTTCCCCCCCTTCATCCATCCTTTAAGCATTAATCAAAAAATAATTGGAATGAAAATTAGGGAGACGTTGTCTTTGTATTCCATTAGCTTGGAGTGGATTCCTCATCACTCTCTGGCAGTGAGTGCTTTTTTCCTTTTTAACACACCTTACACTCTCTTCCTCTCTCTCACTAACCCTGAGGCTTTTAGAAAGAAAATAAGAAAGGTGAAGAAAGAAGAGACAGATGAGGAGAAGGGAGCACAAGCCATAGAGGGAGAGGGAAGAGAGTATAAAGGAGGAGTTAGGTAAATTTGATTTACATCATTTTTGTATGGAGGGCGCTGATGTCCTCAAAGGGTAACTTGACCCAGTCACTGTGATGAATAGGCTCCATTAATTCAACGTGAATACATGTTTCAGGAGACATCCCCTTGTTTGCTAATATCTCAGACATAATCTTAAGCTCTTCATGTAAAGAAGTCACTTTTGGTCACTTTATTTTTAGTCTTTCTCCTATTTCTAAATATTCTACATAACAATTTTTAAAAAACATTGAATTTATGTTTGTTTCTATATGTTTTAAAAATAAGAATATAGATCAAATGGTTAAAATGGAAATAAACAGATCATATGGATGTCTTCTTTTATCATCGCAAATGACAAAAAAAAAGTAAACCTATTGTTCCACGTCTCAAGGTTTATTTAGAAGGCTCAAGATGCCTACTTCGACTGATATAACACCATTAATAGGGCATGACAGTGATTATCACTGTTCTGAGTTAGAAGGGGCGAGCTGGTAGGTAGAGCAAATGTTCCACTAATCCATAGGTTTCAAAGTGCAAGGTCAAAATACCTAACCCCTGCATGCACCTCTATGGAGCAAAATGAATTATCACAGGAGCAAAGGAAGAAGATCTTCATGTAGTATCTGGATTGATGGATGGATGGATGAGTCACATGGGATGTAGTGAGCGTTTGCATATGTGCAGTACTTAAGAATAACTTTTAAAAAGCAGAATACTGTAAGTGAAAACACTTGTAGTTCTCGGTAGCATTTCACATGTATTTTCACATGTAAGTGTCGCTTTTGAGTGAACATAATGGTATTGTACCATTGAACAAAAGAAGGCACACTTTGTTATACAAAATATGCAATAATGTGAGTGTAAGAAAGCAGTCATGAACTTCTACCACTCCCAATTTTGGGATTTATATTCTTCATGCATTTACTACAAATCGTAGAGCTATTTGCTTGTTGGATTTGGAAGCATTATGGTGGAGACACTGAGTTGTTGGAGTTTCCATAAGGCTTCTGCATGTGTGTGCAACACACAGTTAAACAGTGACTGAGATATATGACAATGACCATTTTGTACATATAGGCTCATAAATCTGGCGCAGATTGCATAATTTCAGCATTTTGTGCATACACAGGCTTTTTGTCCTGAATCTAACGTTGCATGCATCTCATTTCAGGAGCCAAGCCAGGACTTTGGATACGCAGAGCACTTAGTAAATTGCTCAAGAGTTATTACACTGGACTAATAGGATATTCTGCACATCTCCCCATTCTAACACACCCCTTTACATATATTTTCTCGTAGTTCTCATTTTACTCAAGCTTCAGTCTATTACTTTTTCATCACTTTAAATGGATATCCCAGAATAATAGTGGCTGTGTCTATTATTAATATTCTGAATCCATCATGGCAGGAAGAATAAGGGTTTGGAAACCCTGATCATGGGAAACTTACAATTTATCTGCATGTACAGCAGCTGCTGGTTTGAATGTGTGTCTGATAAGGATTTAAATGGGGAGCAGTATACTAAACCTCCCACTGGCAGATCTCATTTCAGTGTTAATAACAGTAATCTACCTCAAAGGTGACACAGTTCACAATGGAAAGACGGGCTCTATTCTATTTACATTTTTCATTCATGTTCTTGGGGATTAAGTCATAACAACATATTATTGAAGTGTTGAAAAAAGCAAAGCTTTATGGGTTAAAATGACTTATTCCATGAACAACATGGTTCTTGAAATTAACTAACTAACTGCAAGCATCTGATAAAAAAAATCTAATATACAGAAGGGTTTAAAGTTCATTCCTGACCTCAGAATATGCAATTGTAAAAAAAAATCCAACTATGGACTAAAGTTTGGTGCCTTTTCTGGAGCTCTCAATCAGATCATATGTTCTTCATCAGCTCATAGCATTCTGTGTGATTAGTTTGTGTTAATGACGACTGGGAATCTCATCTGCTAATGAAGATCATGCAAAATGGTCAAAATCTTTATTTACTATGGTAATATTGTGATAATAGGAATGCTTTTTTCAGACTGTGGTGGAGAGAAATTGTTATGGTTAAAAAGGTTTTAGTATTTCAATGAAGACTGAACATGTATTGTTTATTGCAGCTAATGGCAACATCAGCAAAGAAATCCCTTTGCATGTACTCTTTTCTAACCATACTTACAAATATGTACACATTTAAAACAGATGATGGTGATGTATCTTGATTCAAAAACATGGGGCCTATATTGTATATTCTCTGGGCCATCATGTGAATTAATAGAGGTTAACGTGGTCCTCATGTTTCAGAAATGTATTTATGAGAACGCCATTGTGGCAAGCAGCTTGTTTGCATAGGAGCTTCAACGCCAAACAAACAATATGTAAAATCAATCAAAACACTGCAACCATCCCAAATATATATGTATCTATACACACACACACACACACACACACACACACACACACACACACACACACACACACACACACACACACACACACACCACCAACATTATTATGTATTCTTTTCACAACCTCCAAAGTATTTTGTGTTGAAGAATGCTTCAATGTCGAGTTTAACCTTTTAACCAGTTTGTGGCAGCTCTCCTCTTGACCTTTGGTTCCCTTCAGCCGATGGTAGCCTCCTCCATTTCAAAGAAGACTCATTAGCAGCTAATCCGGGACTGAGTCCCATCTGACTGACAGAAGTGTGTGTGTGTGTGTGTGTGTGTGTGTGTGTGTGTGTGTGTGTGTGTGTGTGTGTGTGTGTGTGTGTGTGTGTGTGTGTGTGTGTGTGTGTGTGTGTGTGTGTGTGTGTGTGTGTGTTGTGTGTGTGTGTGTTTGTGTGTGTGTGTGTGTGTGTGTGTGTGTGTGTGTGTGTGTGTGTGTGTGTGTGTGTGTGTGTGTGTTGTGTGGTGTGTTTGTGTGTGTGTGTGTGTATTTGTGTGAGTGTGTTTGTGACACCGACCACCCCAGGTTTGAGATTTGTGGCAGTAGAAAAAATAGGCAGTCTTTTGCATGTACCACTATCGGTTGCTCTTTTTTGGTCTGTTATGAGCTATCCATTCACATGCAACAAACCTTAGTCCAGTGAAACAGCAAAGCGTTGTTCGGCAAAAAGTTAGAAATATAATTATGAAAATACTTAATGGTCTAGAGGCAAGCGCGAAGCAGTTTGAATTGGAGTTAATACCTAAGGA